>NC_091480.1:85606390-85963890 GCF_036971445.1 Narcine bancroftii
GAAACTTGGGGGGAATAAAATTCTGATTAATATGTCAGCTGTTTCTAATACCAAGGTCTAATATTTCAGTTTGCTTGAAATTTTCTGCTGTGACGTAACTAGCATGGGCTCAGTGAAAGGGAATATTAAGAGTGATTCCTGGACTTGAGAGGAAATGATTAGGACTTCTGTAAAACTGCAATGCCACATGCAACAAACAAGAAATCCAATGTTACAGAATTTTGTGCATTTCTCCCTAATCTGGAAGAATTCCAAATATTTATTTTTGAAAGGCATAGGATTTTAGGAGCCATTAACTTCACAACGGGGAATTGGAAAGAGAAATCAGAACTCCCATGGAGCACTCAAGGATATATTTTTGCATATAAATAACATGAGCCAAAAGCATTATTAAAGTTTGTGAAGAGGAGGGGATAAATCAGGGAGCGATGTTTGCATGAATGTTAAAAGCTTACAGATTGTCAGGGAATCGAAATATTAAAGGGGGAATGACTTCTTGATTTCTTTTTCCCTCTGATGTTCCAAAGATGCACGGGTTAGTAGGTTAATTGGTCACATGGGTGTATTTGGGTGGCGCAAGGTGGTGTAGGTAGGACCTGTTACTGTGCTGGATCTCTAAATTAAAATTTGATGCCTTGCAAACAGCAGAAAATGTACCATGATTTCAAAACAGTGGCAAAGAGCAGATAGGATTGTATATTAAATTATGTGATTGCAGATGTAGGCACACAATTAGTAAATTCCACCCCAACTTCAAAAAGGGGAAAAAAAAAGTGTGGGGGAAACTGACAGGAAGTGCAGGAATTGAGGGTGTCCCTGCTGAATAAAGAGCGCTTCAATGAGTCACTTGATATGTTCCACAATTATAGCACAGGTCAAAGACGGCATCTTTAACTTACAATTCATGAAGCATGATCCTAAAATATACATATAGAACCATAGAACTTTTCTCCTTTCACTCCTAACTCATGTCTCCTGGTTTGCATCTCACCTATCCTAAGTGGAAAAAGCCTACTTGCATTTATCTATATTTTTTTGTATACCTTTATCAAATCTCCCCTCATTCCTCCACACTCCAAGGAATAAAATCCTAACCTGTTTAACTTTCCCTGTAACTCAGTTCCTGAAGTCCCAGCAACATCCTGATAAATCTTCTTTATAGGTAGGTTCATGGTACAAGTTGTGGAAAATGGTATTAGCAAGTACTTAATGGCTGGCATGGGGATGATGGGTGAAAGGGTCTGCTTCCTTGCTGTATGATTTTCCGAAAATATGACACTCTTTACAATTGACCACTTTGATGATGTTTCAGATACGTTATCATATTTTGCATGCCACCACTCCTGTGAAGCACCATAAGATATTTTACTGTTTTAAAGGAACCATCTTAATGGGAGATAGGGAGTCGTACAACAGACAAACAGGCTCTTTGTCCCAATTCGTCCATGCTGACCACGTTGCCAATCTGAGCTCCTCCTATTCAGACATAGTCGTCGTTTTTAATCCAAAAATCCTCTCAATCTGACTTTGGCTTGGGCATTAACATTTTCTAAAGGTTTGTATCTAAATCAATCAAGCAAAGCAAACAACTTAATTAAACAATTTGCATCTAATGGAATTTTAGAAATTATTGCCTTAACTGAATGATGAGGTCAACAGAGTGCTGGATTTGCCAAAACTGACGGGTAGACATCAGTTGTCAAGGAGAAGTGATATCAATTATAATATCTTCCTAGGCCGGGCTGTAGTTCTGATGGCTGTACAATTTACATATCAATATTTCTGCCCAGAACATTAAAGGAGTAATGCCGGGAGTTTTGAATCATCAGACCCTTCTTTTTCATTTTGATTAATTATCAGGATCTGAGCATCACTGATAAGACCAGCAATTTTATTGGCCATCCCCTAATGGCTCTTTAGAAGGTGGTGAGGGTGAAATACACTCTTAAACCATTGCCAAGCTTCTGATGGAAGTGCTAATGGGTAGGGGGTTTCGGTGATTAGACCCAGCAAAGTTAAAGAGCCAATTAAATATTTCCAAGTCAGGGCGACATGGACTGGACTGGAAGGGGACTTCCCAGACGTGTTGTCCCCATGCACCAGTTGCCCTTTTCTATCTTGGTCGTAACATACTCATGCATTTGAGAGCTGTTGTCAGAGGGTTCTGGATGAGTAATTGCATTTTGTAAATGATACTCTTTACAGCTACTGGACACCAGCAGGAGAGAAAATGATTGTTTAGGATGGTGAGCTAGGTACCAAACAGGCAAGCTGCTTTGTCCTGAATGTTGTGTTTAAGAGCTGCTAGATCTTTACTCAACCAGGCAAACAAAGATTACTGCCGACTTGTAATTTGTAAATCGTTGAAAGGCTTTGGTGTATCAGGAGGTGAGTCATTCATGACAGATATCCAACCTTTTGTAACCTCTGTGACAGGTCAGTGATAGCCACCTGGATATTGAGGCACCATTGGATATCAAGGTTAGGCTCAAAAAGAAAAAGAAAAAAAGATGAGTAATACTCAACAATATTAATGGGGAGAAATATATTAATGTTTCCACCATTTTATGCTTTTATTTTAGACTTCCATACAATTTTTTGGCACTATCGCAGGAAAAAGGAATCTCAGGGATGTATGTGATGCCGTGTATGTACTCTGACAAGAAATCTGAATTTTGAACTACAATTTGTTTTTATTTTCACTGACTGGTTGGGTGCTATCGTATTAGAACCGTAGAACATTACAGCACAGAAGCAGGCCCTTTGGCCCTTCTAGTCTGTGCCAAACTATTGTTTTGCCTAGTCTCAGTGACCTGCACCCAGTTGTGGTGGGAGTCCCCCCCTCATGTTCCCCCTAAACTTTTTCCCTTTTTACCCTTAGCCCATGTCCTCTGATTTGTACCTCATCTACCCTCAGTGGAAAAAAGCCTATCTACATTTGCTCTGTCTATTCTCACAAGTTTAAATACCTCTATTAAATTTGCTCTCATTCTTCTACACTCTAGGGAATAAAGTCTTAACCTGTCTAATCTTCCCTGTAACTCAGTTTCTGAAGTCCCAGCAACTTCCTGGTAAATCTTCTCTTCACTTCTTTCTACCATATTGATATATTTCCTGTAGTTAGGTGGCCAAACTGCACACAATACTCCAAATTTGGCCTTGCCAACGTCTTATTCAACTTTATCATAAGATTCCAACTCCTATACTCAATACTTTGATTTATGGAGCCCAATATGTCAAAAGCTCTCTTTGCAACTCTATCCACCTGACATCACTTTCAGGGAATTGAGTATCTGTATTTTCAGATCCTTTTGTTCTCCTGCCTTTTCTTGGTTTGTCCTTCCTATATGCAACACCTCACACTTGGTTGCATTAAATTCCATCTGCCTTTTTTTTCAGCCCAATTTTCCAGCTGGTCCAGATTCCTCTGCAACCTTTGGAAATCTACTTCGTTGTCCACAACGCCTCCAATCTTAGTGTCATCTGGAAACTTGTTGATTCAATTTACCACATTATCATCCAGATTATTGATAGATACCCAACATTGAGACTCAAAGAACTTGCTGTCTCTCTGATGCTTCTCTGTCATTTGGAGGAAAGTTAGGCCAGAAATTCTCAATTTTACATATTTTCATTCAGGCTTTGAGAATGTTTTTGAAGCTTTTTCTTTGCCATCATGGAAATCTTAGGCCTTCTGAAATACAATACACACGAGTGCTGGAAAAACTCAGCAGGTCAAGCAGCGTCTATAGGAATCAAAGATATCTAACCATCGTTTCAGGCCTGAGCCCTTCGTCAAGGTCTGAGCAAAAAGCAGGCAGGTTCCTGAATAAAATGGCGAGGGGAGGAGATGAGAGGAGAGAAGGACCCTTTTGAAAATTTGGTGTCAGACATGTAGAGGATGAACCCCAGCCACCAGAGCTGGCTCTGTGTGTCCCAAGCCTCAACATTGTCTTTGTTTATCTGCTCTAATGAGACCGGCACGAGCGGCCACAGTTGGCCTCCCCAGCAATCTATTCCCCCTCATTGTCCCCTTCACTTGACAAGATGGATTGCTCTATTATATTCAGCTGCTTTATGCATCACATAGTAATCAGGCGAACAATCACCTTGCCTGAGGGCCACCAGTTACGGGGTTGGGGGGGGGGTTGGGCGGAAGGGAGCATGGGAATCAGGAGGAAAAAGCTGATGGTGAAGATAAGGACAATAGAGAGGAATTGTGTCTTTACCCTTACTATCCACACTAGTGAAGGAAAAGCCCATAACATGGTGACATGGAGAAAGAAAGACCTTTCCATCTATATTATTCAGGTCCCAACAGAATAGAGATTCTCAACACACACATTGCAACACGTATCTTTATTTTACTAGAGGAGTACATACCCCATTATTGTGCACCATTCCCTCATTTTTCAAGAAGGAGCTGATGACATTTGCCTCAGTACAATCTGAATTCACCAAGAGTTTTAAATGATGGTTATTTCAAATGTTAGTTTTCAACTCCTCAACAGCCCAACTGCATTGCAGCAGGTCTCTGAGAAAGGTCTCTTCCTTCTAGTAACTAAATTAAAGAGGCTACTTTAAAGGCAGAACAAAAGAGCATTATGGTCAATTGAATTGACATATTGTGTACTGATGAATTTCACAACCCGTATCCAATGTAAAAGTCACCTTATGACACCTCTATAATGTTCTCTGTGATACCTTGTTGAAGCATAATTGGGAAAATGCTGATTCATTCATTTGTGGAATAATCAGTAACACCATGAGGTTAATTGAAGTTTGAGGCAAGGTCATAAGACTGAATTAAATATTAGTTTTTCTATTCAGCTTTTCAATTTGCATGTTTATAACTGAGAAGCAACAACGGATTCGTGCTCTTGGGCAGCCAAGGGTAACTGTGTTCATCAAGGATATGTTCAAAGGTGATTTTTCGTTGGCTCCATTGGGGAGAAAGTATTACCAGTGTTGATATGAGTCAAGTTCATTGCCATCTGATTGCACAAGAACAACCTGACGAAACAGTGTTCTCCGGTCCTCAGTACAAAACAGATGTACAACTGGATATAACACACATATACATATGCAGAACAAGTATTCATAAATGCAAATGAATAAATAAAAATTGCTTCATCAATAGGAGAGTCCCCGATGGATAGTGTGAGCATTCTCACAGCCTGTGGGAAGGAACTGTTCCTCAGCCTGGTGGTGCTGGCACTGTACCTCCTGTATCATTTTTCCAATGGGAGCAGCTGAAAGATGCTGTCTGCAGGGTGGAAGGGGTCCTCAGTGATTTTGTGGCCCTCTTCAGTCAACAACCTCACTAGGTTACGTCGATGGAGGGGAGGGATACCCACCTTTTTCCAAGGAATAGTGTTGGGAATGAAGCCATTGTTGTAACCAATGGATTCTAATGTTTGGACCTCTAAAAACACATTGTTCATAACTCTGTAATTAAGAGATGTCATCACATGGATTTCCCTCTTCGAATGGTATGTCTGACAATACTGTCTTTGTATTTTGGGCTCTGAGAGAGGGTTATGGGAAGAAGTAATCCTGATCACTCCCAGGAGGATGGGATTTTCAGTCATTGCAAAGCCACTGGAGCTCTCTCAGTAATGGGCTAACAATGTGCAGGTTTACTGTGATTCAAATCTCAATAATCCCAGTCTCCAAGCGCACATGATATTTGACCCATTACCAACAGGAAGGAGGGAGAGGAACATTAAAATCGGTTCTGCCAGGCTGGGAAATATCTTCTTCCCGCGGGCTGTGAGATTGATGAACTGTACCTTGTAACCGAATAAATTATTCAAAAATATGTACATATGTGATTATTATATGTTGTGTATTGTCTGTGTAAGTGTGTGCACCATGATCCAGAGAAACTCTGTTTCATCTGGCTGTTCAGATGACAATGAACTTGAATACTAGCAAATAGGCAAATGTCTGCTTTGCAGTAGCTGTGGCAAGGCCCAGTGAATCACAACTCTGTTCACAGAGAACATCCATCTGTGTACACTGGTGTTCGGCCTGCTCGAGGCTCTGAGCTAAGGTCTGGTGAGATAACTCTTGGACTCCACAGTGACACTAAGACATTGAATGGCTGTGGGCTGTATCCCTGAGGAACTAGGAGCATGTTTCCTGTCACCCATGGCATGGCGATTGACTCAGAAGTGCCTAACAGAGAAGAGGGTGGAAAATCTTGTGATATGATGCAAGAGTAACAACCTAAGTCTCAACACGGAGGTGATCATGGACCTCAAGGGCCAAGAATGACCTCCCTCCACTAAGCATCAATAACTCCGTAGTGGAGGGCACCAAGTTTCTTGGAGTTCACGTAACCGTGGACGTACAACATCTGCTCACTTGTCAGGAAGGCACAACAGTGACTGCACTTCCTGAGAAGAATGAAGCGGGCAAGGCGACTGAACATTCTCATGTGAACCTTCTACAGGAGCTGTATCCAGAGCGCCCTGGCTTGCTGCTTCACCATAAGGGTACAATAAGAGTTGCAGAGAGGATCAATGGAGTCTTCCTCCCCCTTCCCCCCTCCCCACATTGACGTGATCTAACTCGGATCATTGTCTGAAGAGGCCAGGGAAAATTATTGAGGGCCCCTTCCACCCTGAAAACCACATCTTTCTGCTGCGCCCATCAGGGAAGAGATACAGGAGTATCAGAGCCAGCACCGCCAGGCTGAGGAGCTGCTTTCCACGGGCAGCGAGAATGCTGAACGAACAAAGGAACTGCTCACACTAACCACCCAAGCTTCTCCTATCCAACAAAACAATATTTATTTGTATATTGGAATATTTGTCCTGTAAATTTATTGCTTGTCTGCATGTGTGTTATGTCTCTTTATGTTTTGCTCTGAGGACCGGAGAACGATGTTTCGTAAGGTTAAACTTGTACAATCTGATGATGATAAACTTAACTTGAGACCTTTAGAGAAGTGAGCTGCTCCTGGTTTGCAAATTTTGTGTGGGAGTGGCATTTCCCCGCGGCCACTTCTTCTACATTTCTGCAGCCCTTAGTACCAGGAGTGCCTCGTCATGAAGCATACTCATCCAACTTATGTTCTACATGGGTCACCCATTCACAATGTCTTCAATCAGAATTCTCTTGGACTCAGTTTTCCTTTTGGTGAATTTACCTTGCCCTTAGCAACGCCATCGCAATATTGGCCCCTTTGCAAAAAATGCCAGCACGCATTTTAGCCAAAGAAATTGTTGGAAAGAGTGATGAATGAATTAATGTTATAGACCAAGGAGATTCTTGTGAACCCCATGAAATGAGAGGACCCTCATGTCCAGATCAATGCTGACATACACTATGCACACAACTTTAAAATCACGGTTAGCGTACTGGTTAGTGCAACGCTGTTATAGCACCAGTGACCAAGGTTTGAATCCAGCGCTGTCCGTAAAGAGTTGTACATTCCCCCAGTGCCTGCATGGGTTTCTTCTGGGTTCTCCAGTTTTCTCCCAACCTTCAAATAAAGCATTTAAGGATTGGGTGAATTGGATGACACGGACTCGTGAGCTGAAGGGCCTGTTACCGTGCTGTATGTCTAAAAAAAAAATCAAAATTAAAAAGGAAGCACCATTCTGTGCGCTGTGAGTATGGAGGAAGTCGTAATGGAACTGGGGATTGGTCTCACTATTTGCCCATCAAAGTGTAGAGAATGGAAGAAGACTGGATGGTCAGAGAGCTGGTCATACAGCATACCCTCTAAGCCACCGCCCGAGTCCAAAACAACCATCAACTACCCATTTACACTAATCCCATATTTTCTTTTCTAGATCCTACCACTCACCTAAATGCTAAGAGTAATTTATAATGGCCAATTAACCTACCAGCCCACATATTTTTTGGGGTGTGGGAGAAAAGTAAAACAATTACAGTGAGCCTGTGCAATTTGACACACACAGCACCCAAGGCCAGTTTTATACTGAATTCTCTGGTGCAGTGATGCAATTGGTCTACCGCTTGTGCCAAGTCACTGTCAATAAAAATAGTGACTTCATGGGTCTTCGTACAGTGTCGTGCAGCTCCTTGTGGTCAACTCTGTGGCACCCACCAAAACAGCTTTTAGACTTCCCTTGCGGAAGATCTTTCCCTTCAATAGATGTACTCCTCTAAACTCTCAAGGTCATTTCAGTGGAGATGAGCACATGTCCCTCCTTTCCCATTTCACCAAGTATTACTCCAGACCACCGCTTAACAAGTTAAATGGGTTGCTCTTGATGCCTTTTGAAAAAAAACGAATGTGTTTGCACTCTTCCATGAGGATGCAATAGAAAATTGTAAAAGCTTCACTCTTTTTCAAGTCAACCACACTCTATATAATTGGGTTTTTGCCAGGACATCTTTTTCTTGCGCGGATGAGGCATGAGAGAGAGGGAGAGAGAAACAAACGGGTGAACAAAAAATAGTTTCAAATATTAGAAAAGAAAAAAAAGACATGGTAAAGGTTAAAAAAAAAAATTCCAGGGTTTGGGACCGTAGAACCTAACGCCATAGCTCGCAAATGTGCCAGCAGTAAAGTCACTACACACAGGAATGTTCAGAGATATTTTGGTGCGCGATAAGGAGGTTTCAAGGAAAGGGGGGGGAGAGAGAGCATTTATTTTTCTCTAAAAGAGCAAAAGTAGCTCCTCACCCTTCAATAGAACTTTCATGCTGAATGTATGTCAGTGCAAGAACAGTTCAAGGATAAGTATCAGCATGTGACATTTAGAATATAAGTTCAGACCATTCATAGAGATCTTGCAGGCTAATTGACATTAAAAGGTGGCTTTACACCAAAAAAAACTGGTTACCACTCCTAATAAATATAACTGGTTAAGTCTGAAGAGATTCTATTCTCCCTGCAGTCTGTCTGATTTTAATTTTTTTAAAAAGGCATAAGGACAAAAATTTTTTTTAAATTGTGATATTCATTATCACGTCGACTGTTTGAAACCCTAAGTAATGAACCTTTTGAATATTGAATTTGATTTTGGAACATAAACATTGATAATGAATCTACCCACATTAGCAGACATTTGTTCACCTTTCCCTCTCCTCCAAGGATTTGCATCACATTAGATCAAGGACAAACTGTACTTGTCCCTTTTGCCAAGTACTTAATACAAAATTACGTGATTGGCAATGAAACCATTCTTCCTGTCTACTTTCCTTATTATCTCAAATCAACATTCTGTTTCGGGGGTTTTGCTGGTCATTTATCAGATTCCTCCACATCCTAAAGAATTTAGCCGGCATCTTTAAGAAGAATTTATTGTTTATTTAGACCTACAGCATTGTAAAAGGCCCTCTCAGCCCTTAAGTCCGAGCCGCCCCATTACACCCAATGGACCTGAAGCCCCATTTTGAAGGCTGGGAGGAAACGTAGCACCTGGAGGAAACCCACCAGACACGGGGAGAGGGTACAAAGTCCTTTCAGACGGCCCCAGATTCGAACCTAGGTCGCTGGCGCTGTAACAGCATTGCACTAACCGTGCCTCCCAAGGTTCTTCAGTAAGCATGGGAAATAGTAAGAATTATTTCATTAAGAATGGGAAAGAATTCTAAGCAGGCACTGAAGTTTGTATGCATGGAACACTGAGCTTCAACAAACATAGAGGCAAGCTTACTAATCCAAAAATAAATCACTGCACAGTGATTTCCGAGCTGTGTGAAAAGTGCATGTCAGCTGGATCTCATTGATAGCATTCTCACCTCTGAGTCAATGCTTCATATTCAAGTCCCACTCTCCAGAAGAGGCAAGCATAAATATCTTAGCTGACATTTCAGGAATCTGAAGGAATGCTGAACTGTCAGAAGTGCCTTGTCTCAGATGAGTGAACGTTCTGTCTGCTCTCTCAAGAGGATGTCAAAGGTCTCAGAAGACTATTTTGAAGAAGAACACAGGTGTTGTCCCAAAGTCATGGCTAATATTTATCACTCAATCAGCAGATTATGTGATCATTATCACATTACCGCTTGAGGCAGCTTACTTACTTCAAAAGTGGTTCATAGATTCTAAAGTGTTTCGGATGTCCTGAGAAGGACATGAATTATGCCAGATACCCCTGAGCGGAAAGCCCTGCAAAAGAAAGTAGGCACAGCCCAGGACATCACAGGCAAAACCCTCCCCACCATCGAGAACATCTACAGGGAACGCTGCAGCAATCGTCAAGGATCCACACCACCCAGGACACGCTCTGTTCTCGCTACTGCCATCAGGAAAGAGGTAGAGGTGCCACAAGACTCACACCACCAAGTTCAGGAACAGCTGCTCCCCCTCCACCATCAGACTCCTAAAGCATAGACTTCATTTATTACTGATTTTTTATTTTCTGCATAGCACAGTTTACATCCTTCTTTGTTTACATTTCTCACTTTTGTATACATATCATTTTTCTTGAGTATAGTTTACAGCTACCAATAAGTAGAAATTCTGTCTCGTTGGCAGGAAAAAAGAATCTCAGGGTTATATGTGATGTCATGTATGTACTCTGACGATACATTTGAGCTATGAATTTGAACTTTGACATGCAAGGTTTTATTTCTGAATTCTTCTTTTATTTTCTACCTCTTTAGTCTCCTCATTAATAATTTGTATCTATTAATAAGTTGTATCTATTCTGAGTATTTATTTTGAACTAGTCTTTTCTGTTGTCCAATTCGAGTGAAGACCTGGGCATTAATAGGGCACTGCCATGGTCTTGTCCTCAACTAATGACCACATTTTCTATCAGACAAAGTTCGGTTTTCAGCTCTTCTTGTTGTAAAGATGTGAGGTTTTTTTTAATGCCACTATATACATTTATTATGAAGAAACATCTGAAGATAATTGAAACAAATTTTAGAATAATAAAATTCATTAAACATTTAAACAAAATTTAGTTCAAAGCTCTTAAATAATTAAAACTTTAAATCAAAATAACATCCGAATCGAAACTAGCCTTCCCATTTACATTTTATGCACTTCTCCAGACTCCCCATTCAAATCAAATGGGTTATGAGTCGTATATCCTGTCTCTGAGAGATGACATTGCTGAGGAATTACAGCAAGATGTTACCCTAAGTGGACACCAATAACTAGTGGACAGCGAGGAGGGATGAAAGAGGAAGGAGTAGCTTTGCTCTTCAGGGAAAATATCGCAGCTGTGCTCAGTCAGGATAGACTAGAGGGCTTGTCTACTGAGGCTATATGTGTGGAGCTGAGGAATGGGAAAGGTATGACCACATTAATGGGTTCCATTATAGACCACCCGATAGTCAGCGAGAATTGGAGGAGCAAGTCTGCAGGGAGACAGCAGACAGCTGCCGGAAACATTTAACTTTCCACATATTGACTGGGATTCCCATACTGTAAAAGGGCTGGATGGCTTGGAGTTTGTCAAATATGTTCAGGAAATGTGGACAAAAGGTTGGTACATTTTTGCATTTTACTTGGCAGTGTTCTTAAGTAAAACCTTTCTGGCTTGATGTGTGTGATTTATTAGAACAGAAAACAGGGATCAAATTCCCATGGGATTCAATGCTAAAGTTTAACAACTTTAAATATTACAGGTTTAACAACTAAATTAAAATATATCAAATTAAATTGCCTTAGCAGTATCTAGGAAATGTATTGCTCTAACTTGGAAATCAGATACACATTTAGAAATGGAGAGATGGAATACAGAAATTCATAGCTGTATACCACTTGAGAAAATTACATATAGCTTAAGGTATTGATAGCATATATTGTGGAAACTATAGCGCCCATATTTGCAGAGTATTAGAATGAATGTTTAATCATTTCTCTGGTAACCTCAATCCTTGGTGACTTCCTTTATTTCATGGTAAATATGATTTCTGGAAAAGGACTTTCTGGACAATCTTTGGTCTTTCTTCTTGTATCTTTTTCATTCTTTCTTGGGGCTTTAGGGGAGGGGGTAGGGGAGGGGGATTTTTTAAATACATACATATATGTAACACATACCACATGCATAACGGATTAGACTATTTTAAAGATTTGTATTGTAAATTTTATTTGGTGGTTAAAACTTATGAATAAAATATTCCAAAACATCTATTCAGGGAAGTTTTCTAAATCAATATATACAGGTGCCAACTAGAGAGAGTGTAATACTGAATCTCCTATTAGGGACCGAGACAGGACAGGAGACAGAAGGATGTGTAGGGAAATATTTTAGGTCCAATGATTAGTTTCATAAAAATTATGGATAAGGATGGATCTGATCCTCAGTTTGAAATTCTAAATTGGTGAAAGCCAATTTTGAGGAAATGAAAAAGGGTCTAGAAAGCATGGATCAGCATAAATAGTATTTTGGCAAGGACGTGCTCGGTAAGTGGAAGGCTTTGAAAGTTGAAATTTTGAGAGTACGGAGTTTGGATATGCTTGTAAGGATTAAAGGCGAAGTTATCGGGCAGAAGAAACCTTGGTTTTTGAGGTATATTGGGGATCTGACTAAGAAGAAGACAGATGCATAGCAGGTATGGGCAACAAGAAGGAAACGAGATACAAAAACTTAAGGGGGAAATCAGGAGAGCTAAAGGAAGACCTGAGGTTGCTTTGGCAGAAAAGTTTCAAGGGCTTCTACAGGTATATTAAGAGCAAAAGGATGGTAAAGGACAAAATTGGTCTTCTGGAAGAGCAGTGATTGGCTATATATTGAGCAAGAAGAGCTGTTTTTTGTAACATCTGTATTTACTCAGGAAACTGGCACAGAATCCAGGGAAGTGAGGCAAACAAGCAGTAATATCATAGAATCTGTTGAGATGAAGGAGGAGGAGGTTCTTGTTGTGGTAAAGCAGATAAAGTTGTATAAATACCCAGGGCCTGACAAAGTATTTCCCTTGGATATTGAGGGAGTCTAGTGCAGAAATTGCAGGGGTTCTGGCAGATATATTTAAAATGTCATTGGACACAGGAGAGGTGTTGGAGGATTAGACGATAGCTCATAATGTTCCATTGTTTAAAAAAAGGCTCTAAAAGTCACCTAGGAAATTATAGGCCAGTGAGCCTGACTTCGGTAACAGGTAAATTATTGGAAGGTATCCTAACATATCGGATATACAAGTAATTGGATAGTCAGGGACTGATGAGGGATAGTCAACATGGCTTTGTGCATGGTAGGCCAAGTTTTTTGAAGGGGTCACCAGGAAATTTGATGATGGAAAGGATGTGGATGTTGTGTCTACATGGACTTTGGCAAGGTCCCGCTTGGGAGATTAGTCAGGAAGGTTCATTAGCTTGGTAATGTAGTAAACTGGATTTGACATTGGCTTTATGGGAGAAATGGTAGTAATTGAATGCCTCCCAGAATGGAGGCCTGTGACTAGTGGTGTGCCTCCAAGATCAGTGCTGGGCTCTTGTTTGTCATCTACATCCATGTTCTGGATGATAATGTGGTAAATTGGATCAGCAAGTTTGCAGATGACATTAAGATTAGAGGCACTGAGGAGAGCGCAGAAAGTTATCAAAGTTGCAGAGGGATCTGGATCACCTGGTTAAATGGGCTGTAAAATGAATGATAGAATTTAATGCAGTCAAGTGTGAGGTGTTGCATTTTGCACAGACAGACCAAGGTAGGACATACGTGGTAAACAGTAGGGTACTGAGGAGTGCAGTAGAACAGAGGGATCTGGGAATACAGATACATAATACCCTTAAGGTGGTGTAGATTGGGTCATATTGGCCTTCATAAGTCAAAGTATTGAATGAAGAAGTTTGGATGTTATGGTAAAGTTGTATTAGATATTGGTGAGGCCAAATTTGGAGCTTTGTGTGCAGCTTTGGTCTTCTAACTACATTGAAAGAGTGCAGAGAAGATTTACTAGGATGTTGCCAGGAGTTGACGAACTGAGTTACAGGGAGAGGTAAATCAGATTATAGGACTTTATTCCCTAGAACGTAGAAGAATAAGTGAAAATTTGATGGTATTCAAATATACAACGGGTATAACAGAGTAAATGCAAGTAGGGTTTATCCACTGAGGTTTGGTGAGATACAAACCAGAGGACATGGATTAAGGGTGAACGGGGAAACGTTTAGGGAGAATATTAGTGGGCATTCCTTCACAGAGAATAGTGGGAGTTGGGAATGAGCTGAAGTGGTGGGAGTATGAAATGACCTGAAGTGGTGAACGTGGGCTCAATTTTAACAGTTAAGAAAAAAAATTGGTCAGGTACATGGATGAAGTGGATATGGAAGGATATGCAATAGGTGTGGGTCACTGTGGAACTCAGCTTAATGATAGTTCTGCACACACTACAAGGACCAAAGGGCTTGTGTTCTGTGCTGCCATATTCTGAGGTTTTATGGTTCCAAGCAAACAGGTAGGTCTAGATACTGCATTCGTCCACATGGACAAATGCACTAATTTCTGCACTTATTTATAAGAAATATCAGCACTAATGATAAATCTTGGCAATATTTTCTACAATATTTCCCACCTGGCACTATCACCATAGAACAGCACAAAAACAGGCCCTTCGTCCCTTCTAGTCTGTGCCGAGCTGTGATTCTGCCTCATCCTATTGACCGGCAGCAGACAATACCCCTCCACTTCAGCTGGCAGCTCATTCCACATTCCCACCACTCCCTTTAACCCTTGACCCATGTCCTCTAGTTTTTATCTCACCTACCCTCGGTGGAAGAAGCCTGAACATATTTACTCTATCTATACCTATATTGTATACCTCCCCCCTCATTCTTCTATGCTTCAGGGAATAAAGTCCTTTCCCTGTAAGTCAGATCCTGAAGTCAGGGCAACATCCTAGTAAATCTTCTCTGCACTATCTTATTGATATCATTCCAAGAGTTAGGTGGCTAAAACTGCACACCATACACAAAATTTGGCCTCTCCAACTTTACCATAACATCCCAACTTCTATACCCAATACTTTGATTCATGAAGGGCAACGTTCCAAAAACTCCTTACGACCCTATTCACATGTGACACCACTTTCAAGGAATTATGTATCTGATTTCTCAAGTCCCTCTGTTCTACTGCACTACTCATTGCCCTACCATTTACCGTGTATGTCCTAACTTGGTTTGTCCTTCCAAAATGCATATTTTGACAGATTTGTATTTTCAGCCTTCACTTAATTCTAACATTAAATTTTATCACATCTTTTGACTTTAACATTACCCTACATTTGAAAACTTAGGTTCATAATTAAAATAAATAGAAAATCAGATATTTTGAAACAACTTACAACTGGTTAACCAATAGAGTCATATGGATAAGGAAAGATCTTGAATAGATTATTCTTGATTTTACATTTTTCTAAGTACATCTTCAAGCTCTGAACCAGACACAGACTTTAGCCATATTATTAATTTGCACGAAGAAAAGCAATTCCGTATTTCACACATTTTCTGGTTTCTTTTAGGATAACCCAAAACACACCCAATAAAATAGTTTTGATGGGTCCCTGTTGTGATGTGGAAAATGCAGCTGTCGGCATGTTTAAAGTAAGTACTCACAAGCAGCAATGTGATAATGACCAGATAATCTCTTTGAGTGAGGTCTGAATCACCAGACAATGAAGATTTTGCTTCCTGAGCACCTGTGGGTGTATTTTATGGATTTTGCACTGCTAACACGAAAATCACCTTCACATTTTACTATCACATGCTGTTTTTTTTAGATATAACCCATTTTGGTGATTTCTTGTCATATTTTAAGACTTCTTCGAGCATATAAAACCATGAAGTGGAGCGTGTCATTGAAAATTTATTCTCCCTTGGACGTCTTCCCTACAGGTCCTGGTGCAGTCAGTGATGAACAAGGTGAAGGTTTCACCAGGACATTGCGACTGTGGAAAAGCAGAATCAGGGCATTTGAAATCTATGAATGCCGGCCGACTATTTTTGGACACTGGCATGAGAGGCATCAGATGCCAAGCATTACCAAAAATTACTGGCAAAACATTTTTAGGTCAGTTGAACTGACGCAGTGTGTCAGCTTCATTATGTGATTAAACATGCTAAATTCAATAAAAGTTCATTTAATGTTTCACCAACTTCCTACATGATGCAGCAAATCTGAAATTATCTTTGTGTTCAGGTTGAAGTTGTTTATCATGAACCCCAAATCTTTTTCAGGAAGTAAATTTTTGAAAAAAAAATTGTTGTCCAGTGATACCGGCCACAACCACAGGAGTAACTCCCTAATTTTTCATGCTCTGTTATGTTCCATCTATTACATTTCCATCTCTCCTTTAATTGGATTTAAATTATTGTCATAAATTCTTTAATAGTTGCATATGGGTTTTCCCTGGGTGTTCTGTATTTTTCTTAAATTGCACATTAAACAGTAATTTTATTGAAAGAACTAATCCAAAGGAGTATCTGATCCCGACAGTGCGTGGGAGGTCACTGAATGTGTACAGCCAATTGACCTCTACATACTATCAGGATCAGATTCTCCTCCAGGCCCATGGCTGACTGATGCTGAATGATGGGAAGATTGCAGATCTTAGCTTAGTTCATTTTTCCTGTCTGTCTCAATAACCATTCTTCCCAAACAGTCCAATTACATCCAATTGACCTACAACCCAGTACATTTTGAAGGGTGGGTTCCAGCACCCAGAGGAAGCCCATGCAGACACGGGGAGAACATATGAACTCCTTACAGACAGTGCTGCATTCGAACCCCGGTCGCTGGGAACTGTAATAGCATCGCACTAACCGCAATGCTAATCACGCCGTCCTGCTAATCTGCTCCTTTAACAGTGAACTAAAAAGGGCTCAGGGCTGAGACGTTGGTCATATATCTTTAGCCCCCATGGATGCTGCGCGTCTTGCTGTGTTCCTCCAGCATTTTTGTGTTCTTGCTACAATCACAGCATCTGCAGATAGTTTAACTTGCTGTTATCATGTATCCAGATGTATGAAGATTCCCCATGCACAATGTATTGCTTTTGACTCTAGTGACCACTGTCAAATCAGCAGATCTTCAGAAATAGGCTTCAGTTTCCTCAAAGCTTAAACAGTGTTAAAAGTTCAAGTACTGACTTTATTTGCATTCTTTTTGTTCTGAAAATTCATGTGTAGAACCCTGAGGAAAACTAAAAAGAATGAACTTACATCGGTCTTCTACATTCACATTCACTGTGATTGCCAATTTATTTAATCACTTCTGCTATTTTAATGTGGCACCTTGTACCTGCAGCAGTTTTCTGTACATCTACATATTTCTTCTGTTACATTCTGTAGGTTATGAGTGAGCCATGTTGTAAATTTATTTTAGAGCTATTTACAAGTCTGCAACATAATTGCTCCATCTTAGAAATATGTCTGAAAATATTTCCCACATTTTACTGCTAGATCCCCTTTCTCTTACATCCTTGTTTTCATATTTGTTTAGTAACTTTCAATTAAATGCAAATAAATTTACATTAATTTGCATCCAGTTAATACTAAATACTGTTTAACATTACTTCCTTTTGGACATCCAGTGTAGTAATAGGCCTTGTTGGCCCAATAGCCCATGTCGCCCAAACGACCAATTAACCTAAAAAGCCCTGTATGTTTCTGAAGGGTGGGAGGAAACGAGAGCACCTGGAGGAAACCTACACAGACGCGGGGAGAAGGCGCAAGCTTCCTACAGACAGCGCCGGAGGCGAACCGGTTCAGTGACGCTCCAATAGCATTGCACTAAACGCTACCATGCCACCCCAAGATTATTTCTTAACAATAATTACTTCAGCATAACCTTTAAAGGCTGGTTGCACACCCAACAAATTCTTCAATCGTTCCACACAATAGATACAGAAATGCAAACAGCTTGCTTTGTCTGCAGTAACTTGGGAGACATTGTCTGCTAAAACCTTATCAAAAACACTGGCAAATGTAGCATTCAACTTAAAACATGATTGAATACAGTATCCTGTGTCCAGGAAAAAAATTAAAAATAATTAACTGATTGCAGGTAGTATTTGTCCTTTTTGGCCAAAAATTGAAGATGTCACTGCTACCTTTGCCCAAGATCTGTCCAACACCTTATGAATAAGCCTGGAATTCTTCTCTTGCCTCCTCTCTCCAAAATCTCCACATATCACATTTCCAAGTCCTTCACTTCTGCATTCATTCCTGGACAGTGCAGTGATTCACAAGCTTTCCTCCACTAGCTCTTCCATCCCAGGCATATCTCTCTTCATAGATTCTGTTAAGCCAACTCTTGGTTGAAAGTGCAGCCAGTTATCTTCAATGTGGAGAATCTGGACAAGATTACATGGGGACCATTCTGCATCTCCGGACATCCCATCATGGCAACGGGCAGCAATTGTTGCATCAAATGTTGAGCCTTGCTGTCCCTTCTTCCACAATGGCTTTGCTCAGGTCACGTCGTACACTTGCTCCTCCTGCTCTGCATGTCTGAAACCTGTTTGCCTCTGTCCCTAATGTTTAACACCAAGCCTGTAAGATGCACAACCTGTGTCAAAATGCCTGTAAAGGTAGATTGTTGGGTGTTGGTTGTTCATCTTCCATAATCATTGACCCTTCACACAGCATCTTTCAGCAATTTCTATCGGGGAAGAGACACAGGAGGATGAGAGCCGGCACCACCAGGCTGAGGAACAGTTTCTTCCCACAGGCAGTGAGAATGCTGAATGACCAAAGGAACTGCTCACACTAACCATCTGAGACTCTCATATTCACAGAACAATACTTGGGCATTTATTATTTATTTGAATACTTCTGTGTATTGTGTGTGTGTGTGTGTGTGTGTGTGTGTGTGTGTGTGTGTGTGTGTGTGTGTGTGTGTGTGTGTGTGTGTGTGTGTGTGTGTGTGTGTGTGTGTGTGTGTGTGTGTGTGTGTGTGTTATGTCTGGTTCTGTGTCTTCATATTTGCAACGAGGAGTGGAGAACATGTACTTTAGCAATCAGATGATAATAAACTTGACTTGACTTGATCATTGCTGCACCTAGAACTTCTGGGCAGACCACTTCATCTCTCCCTTCCAGTCCCATACTGCTCAAGCGTATCCAATCCTGTGGCCTGTCCACAGCCTATTCCACTGTTTTTCTTTCTCCCAACCATTTGACTCGTCTGGATTCAAGATCCAGCTCCAATGTGCACAACAGTGAAAATATGCAATATTCCATTCAACTCTATAACGGGTACAAATCCAAAATAGTTGTTATCACGTCTGCTGTCCATCTGGCGCACCTATTTTGGTGTGTTACACCAAATGGTTTCAGTAACTGTGGGATAACTATTGCCCATAGTGCCCCGTCTAATTTGCCTGCTTGCTTTCAAATTATGATCCCCGAAGGTTGAATATAAAATAGTAAGTGATACCTTGATTGTGACTTCTGAGCCTTTGGGTTACACAATGTCACCATGAGGCATTTACTTAATTAGCTTTGATCCATTATTTTAACAATGAAATGTAACCAGTTGTAGCGGCGCTATGGTGGCACTACAACTCCCAGAAGGCATCGAACCGGCTATGTGACGTCAGTGTGTGATGATGTCAGCCTGTGTCGGGCGCATGATTCAAGCTTTTAAAAGGGTGCGCGTGTTATGAAGAGTGAATCCTTTTGATTCACTCTAAGAACGCTTTGCCTAGTTATTTAATCATGCGTGTACACTGTGATTCCAGTGGCCACAGAGTTAAAATTAACGGACTATAATGTGTGATTTAAAACTTTCGCCAATATTTTTAGCAATAGTTTCTTCTTTCATCTTTTCCAAAGGATCAGTGTAACTGATGTTCAACTATTGAGCATCCATTTCTGGACGTGGCATGAAGTCAGTGGGCTAATTATCACTTTGCTGCAATGCCCATTTCTGGATTAACATGGTGACAATGTAGAAAGAATATGAAAACACTTTGGGTATCATTTTCTTAACCTTTTTTTTAATGCTTGACAAAAAATATTGGCTCATTAAGTTACACCTCAATAGTGTGAGTGATTTAATCTGAATTGAAGATCTGGAGAGAAAAAAAAACAGGAACTAAAATCTCCAGCAAGGTAAAACACATTCCATTTTTCTGGGTTGCCAAAAAGACTGAGGGTAATTCTTCTAGCCGCTGCTATTGGTGACGAACGGGAGGTGAGTGAGAGTTTAAGAATCAGGCACAATCACCTTCCCACCAAACAGAGACGTCGGCTCATTGTTGAAGCAAATTCCACCCAGGTCCAAGGCAGGCCATGCTGACACCTAGATAGTCATGAAGGTCAGCTGTGCCTCACCCAAGTGAATGAAAGCATACACCAACAATTGCCACAATGAAAATAGCTCTTAAAGTATTTCCAAATCTGTAGTGGAAGGATTTTATAACTGGCTGAATCAGAAACATTTGAACATTATATCATACATTGGGCGTTGTCCTAATTGCTAGTTAAATCACTTCTCTGGAATTTAGTACACATTATGTAAAGTCCTCCATAAGTGGATGTATTCCAGTGAAATAATAATGTGTGAATATTCTTTTTATTTAAATTTAAATTTAATTTAATTACATTTAAATTAACTTTAGCATGGTAACAGACCATTCTGGCCCACAAGCCCATGCCGTCTAATTAATCTACACCCCTAGTACATTTTGGCCAACAAGTCCATGCCGCCTAATTAATCGACACCCCCAGTACATTTTAGCCCACAAGCCCATGACGTCCAATTAACCTATATATTAACCTGGTACATTTTTGAACGGTGGGAGGAAACTGGGGGTCCCCAGGGAAAACCCACACAGACATGGGAAGAATGTACAAACTCATTACAAACAGCGCGGGATTTGAATCCTGGTCCTGAACACTAGCGCTGTAACAGCAAATCACTAACCACTAAACTAACCACTACACTAACCATGCCACCCCTGTGAAATTCTCAGCAGGTCAGACAGCTTCTCTGAAGAGAAAACCAGAGTTATCTTTTCAGATTAGTGACCCTTCATCGAAAACTATCTCTTTTTACTTATTATTCACTAGGACATTTCAAATTCAACTTTTAAAGTCACTTTGGTAACTATTAGGAGGCAGATATTGTGTTTCTAAGCCAGTGTCACTGCAGGGTTTCCTTAGGTCATGTACTAATGAAAGCCAGTACACAATAGTTGTGCACTGTTCCTTCAGTAACACAGTCATTCATTGGCTCCTGAGCCGATGGAGTCCCACAAACTTTGGTTCAGTCTTCCCTGGCTGGGAAAGGTGGCTGAAGTCAGAAAGTCATCTTCCCCAAAACACCTCCGCGACAAGTTAATTAGAAATGCATGAAACCGCCAGGTTTCTTGCAAACCAGAAAAGATGTATACATCCCAGCACGACAAAGAACAGAGCAAGCTCATCTATGGAAAGTAAAGGGGGTGGTTAGTGCAGTGCTGGAATAGATTGGCTTGAACTTTAGAGTAAATCAAGTTAAACCAGAAAGCTCACTGATGCTCGGGTCAAGTGCAATACACGAATGTATTAAGCTGCCAATCAATGATGGATGGCAGGTAAATATAGAACTGATAGTTCAGTGGTTTTCAAACTTTTTATTTCCACTCATATACCACCCTAAGTAATCCTTATGCCATTGGTGCTCTGTGATTAGTGAGGGATTGCTTAAGGTGAGATGTGAGTGGGGAAAAAAAAGGTTGAGAACCACTGCTCTGGACCCAATTGTTATTGAAATATTTTGCTTGATAAAAATTGTCCTTGGCCCATTTCCTTTGGAGTTATGAAACCATGCACATAACGAGTCAATGAGATACGATTAAAACAGTGGTTTTCAAACTTTTTCTTTACACCTACATACCAGCTTAAGCAATCCCTTATTAATCACAGGGACCTATGGCATAGGGATTACTTAAAGTGGTATGTGAGTGGAAAGAAAAAGGTTGAGAACCACTGTGACAGTTGAATGTGGATCCGGTGGAGGATGAAGGGTGAGAGTGTCTGCCACGTGGTTATCAGGTTCGTTTCCAGGCCTCCCCATTTGGCCTCCATCCTTAATGCACGGGCTGTTACTCCTTTCACTTCTCTTGCCAAATTCTATGGACCACCCACGCACAGCAGACCCTCACTCTCTTGCTACCATTGCTCAGGACCTCCCCTACCTTTCATCCTCCACCAGATCCATGCGTTCATCCGCTGGTTCTACATTTACCTGACATCCGTCAAGGATTGGACGCTTGCCTCCCTAGAGAAAACGTTTGTGTATTGCAGTGTTGTTTGCCTGACTTGTTTGCTTTTTCTTGCCTCCCTTTCCCTTTGCCTGGCATCTGCCACACCTGCCTCTGTCTATCATATTCCACCTCTGCCTGGTTGGCCAATTCCACATGGGATACCTACCTCACTCCTTCCCTGCTATTCTCTTTACTTTGCTTATGGATTAACTTCTTTCAGTTCTGATGAGAAGTTTCATCTCAAAAGGTGGAATGTACTTTTCTCCTACTGAATTTACTTGACCTGTTGTGTTCCTCTTGCAGATTGTGTTTGGCTTCAGATTCTGGCATCTGCACTCTCTCATTTACATCTCTCCCTATTTTAATTTATTTTTTAAGTTAACCATTGATTCGGTATCTTCAATCTTACACTGTCTTCAATTGTCAAAACTAGTTCTCTTCAACTAATTCTGTTGGTGACTCAGTTATTTGCTTGTTTTCTCCTCGTGTATTAAAATACATTGGTATGAAATGTTTAGTTTATTGTCACAAAATTCCTAGTACAATAAAACCCCAGAATTCAAGCAACTAGCAGCCTCCAGCAACCAGCAAAAAAAGTTGCAGAAAATAAATAGGTAAAAAAAAATACATGTTTTATTAAAATACAGGTTTGTATTAAAAAATACAAATTGGCTCACTTCGCTGTTTGTTTGCCAATCCATGCAACGTGAAATCTCAAGCAACTGGAAAATTCCCTTATCTGGCCTCTACCAATCCCCATGGGTGCCAGATACCAGAGGTTTTGTACTTCTGTGAACAGAATAATAATCTATCTCTAACATCATACAACTTAAAGTTCAAAGTTCAAATTAACATCATGTACAACCCTGAGATACATTTTCTCGCAGGGCAGGCAATATTTCAACCTCTCAATAACTGTAAACTTTACTCAAGGAAAAGATATGAATACAAAAGAGTGAAATGTAAACAAAGAAATAAATGTAAACAAACTGTGTGCAATACAGAGAATGGAAAATAATTCAGTAATATATAACGTGCAGTCTTTAAATAAGTTTTTGATTGAGTCTGTTGTTTCGGAGTTTGATGGCGGAGGGATAGCAACTGTTGGCACAGGTCTTGTGGCACCTCTAACTCTTTCCTGATGGCAGCAGCGAGAGCAGAGCGTGTCCTGGGTGGTGCAGAACCTTGACGATTTGATGATGACATGGTCCCATGCAAATTTTCTTGTTGGAGGGGAAAGTTTTGCCTGTGGTGCACTGAGCTACATTCATTACCTTTTGCAGGGCTTTCCATCACAGGTACTCCTGGGGAAGTAGAGGCGCTGACGTGTTTTCTTCTCAATGACATTAGTATGTTGGGTCGAGGAAAGATTCTCTGGGATAGTGACTCACAGGAATTTAAATATGCTCACCCTCTCCACCTCTAATTTCCCCCAGTGATTACTGGGTCTTTCATCTTTGGTTTTCCCTTACCTGTGTAAAGAGCATAATTTGCAGAATGTAGGATTACAATAAAAAGAAACATCAATTATCACCAAACTAGTGAACCACTGTTATGAGCTCATTCAAGAAATGTACCAGGGTTCAAATCCCATGCTGTCTGTAAGGAGTTTGTACATTCTTCCTGTGTCTACCTGTGTTTTCTCCGGAAGCTCTGGTTTCCTCCCACCATTCAAAAATGTAACGGGGTGGGGTGTACGTTAATTGGGCAGCACAGATTCATGGGCCGAAATAGCCAGTTTTCGAGTTATATGTCTAAATAAATAAATACTGCCTGCGTACGAGAGAAAGCATATTAAATCAAACTCTAGTGCAAATTCACAGGACACACAGAAATGGTTTAGGAATCAAATTCCTAGTTTACAAGTCTCTATGTGGCTCTTTTGCGTCTGTACCCAAGGAACAAGAAAGCTTAATTTGATAACATTGGCAGTCCAACAGGAAAGTTGTGCATCAGTTTCAGCAAGTTTTCCCGAGACATTTGAAATCAATTTATTTTTACCGACCGAGCTGATGAAAATCTGGGTCAAGGTGATGTAGGATGTGATCTCATTATGCGAGGGGTGGGTGTGTTTGGCGCTTGAATAACATTCAAAAAATTAAAATAACAAGTTAATCCCCAGGACTGACATCTGTGAAAGCAAAAGATTAGCAAATCATTTCTATCGAGTAAAATACATAAAAGTAATGCTTCTGCAAACTCCACAGTTTGTTCTTCTAGTTGAGAGGTTGCTTTTCAAAAATTTACACAGGTTTTAACATGTAAAATTAGAGATATCAATAATTTTGCCATTTAGTCCAACATTAGCAATGCACAAATGTAACTGATTTAGCTGTTTTGAATGTTGCATTCGAGAGAGTTCAGCGCTAAGCATAGTAAGACTGTATAGTTCAATACACAATTGGAGGTGTCACTTTGCTGTGGAGAAATTAGAGAAAGATTTAATTTGCTTTCTCAGGTATTTCATTATATTTCACACAAATCAATAACATTTAATTTCGTGGATTGAAGAAACTTCTGTAATGTCAAGAAAAATAACTTGGTTTGAAACATGCAAGTCTGTAGACACAGTGATTGTAGAGAAAGCAATGCTGGAGAAACTCTGCAGGTCACATGGCATGCTTTATGTAGCAAAGATATCCAATGTTTCAGGCCTGAGCCCTTCATCCAGGCTACCTGAGCATAGGACTTGAACATGGACCTTTAAATAATCCCTGTGTGAGTGAATATTTACCTAACTCGCCCAATAATACTGGAAAGTAAAGGGCTTGACCTCCTTTTATTAGAAATCGTTTTCCGCTGTTAAAGAAAAATATGGGTGCATGAGTAGAAATTAAGTTTTCATTTAATCCTCAAACAAAAATGAAAATCTGAATTTCACTTCAGCTAAGCAATTTAAATTTGGAAGAAACTATAGTCCCGATCGCTCGCACTGTAACAGCATTGTGCCAACCACCACTCTAACCGAGCCATCCATACTCAACTGACATCCTACTCAACTCCATGTCTCTTCTTTTTCTCTTTGGCTTGGCTTCGCGGATGAATATTTGTGGATGGGTATGTCCACGTTTGCTGCAGGCTCGTTGGTGACTGACAAGTCCGATGCGGGACAGGCAGACACGGTTGCAGCGGTTGCAAGGGAAAATTGGTGGGTTGGGCTTGGGTGTTGGGTTTTTCCTCCTTTGTCTTTTGTCAGTGAGGTGGGCTCTGCGGTCTTCTTCAAAGGAAGTTGCTGCCCGCCGAACTGTGAGGCGCCAAGATGCACGGTTGGAGCCGAGATCAGCCCACTGACGGTGGTCAATGTGGCAGGCACCAAGAGATTTCTTTAAGCAGTCCTTGTACCTCTTCTTTGGTGCACCTCTGTCTCGATGGCCAGTGGAGAGCTCACCATAGAACACGATCTTGGGAAGGCGATGGTCCTCCATTCTGGAGACGTGTAACACTAGCTACTGGGAATAAAATTAAAAGTTAATTAAAAGAGCGCCAATAGATAACAAAACAGGCAGTAAGGTATACAAGTAGGCTTAGTGAATCAAGTTCAAGGTCATTGTCACATGTGCACTAAGAAAGTTTGTTTTGTGAGCAATCTAGCTGCACATGTCAAGCAAGTAAGGAAGAGGGTGGAAGTGAAGAGGAATAGAGAGAGATTAGTTGTTTCAGAGCAAGGCAACATAATTTTATAAGTGTGAGGTTCATTCAGCAATCTAATAAGGCGGAAAGGAAACTGTCTCTGAACCTGTTGATAGATGATCTCATGAATCTTCTTCCCAATGGAAAAAGGGGTGAAGAGTGGGGCCAGGATGTGATGGGTCTTTTAAAATGCTGATAACTTTTCCAAGACAGCAGGATGGAGTTGATGAAGGGAGGGAGGTTTATATGATCATCTGAGCCATGTTCTCAACATCTACAAACTCTCCCCCTGAACTCACTTCCCACCTTAAGCAATCCCTATGCCATGGGTGCTCGGTGATTAGTAAGGGATTCCTTAAGGTGGTGTGTGAGTGGGAAGGGAAGGTTGAGAATCAGTGCTCCAGACTCAATTGTTACTGTGATGGTACACCACCGGCCTACTGCAGGGGGAAACCTCTGTACCTGCAAGAGTGTAAGGGGACAGGACAACACCTGGCCAGCTGTCGAAGGGATCAAGCCCCACCCGGTCGGGTGTCAATCACCCTCCGGGGTATAAACCTGCGCCGGCCTCCCGAAACTCACTCAGAGTTGCTGCAGCTACAGCCAGCCTGGCTCTGTGGAAGTCTTTGTGGATTAAAGCCTGTCGTACAGTCTTTACCTTGTGTGTGTCTGATTCTGGCTAACAGCGCACCACAATTACTGAAATATTTTGCTTGAGAAAAATTGTCATTGGTCCATTTCGTTTGGGCACATAACGAGTCAATTAGGTACGATTAAAAAACAGTGGTTTTCAAACTTTTTCTTTCCACCCACATGCCACCTTAAGCAATCCCTTACTAATCAAGTAGCACCTATGGCATAGGGATTGCCTAAGATGGAATGTGAGTTATAGGGGGGAAGTTTGAAAACTACTGATCTACAGGATTTTGAACATAGCTCAGACATTCACAGAATATTACAATCCACATAAAAATCATTTATAATTACATTAGCAAATTAAAAGCACTGATTATGAAAATGTTCAACCATTAACAATGAATAAAAGTGATATTATAGTCACATATGCAGTACACGTGACTAATGCAAAGGTAAAGTTAAATATATATAACAAACCAAAAAAGTCTTAAGAGTTACAAAAGAAATATGAATGAACAGTAAGCAATGTTAGAAAAACCAATGAACTTTGTTAAAGTTACTCCAAAATTCACATACAGCACCTTCTTTGTTATCTATTTCTCCAGGGCAACTTGTGATTTGACAGGGCCTTACTTTATCTGTTTGCTTAGGCAATGCCAATGGAGTCTCCTGAAATGTATGAATATTTGTCAGTGTAAATGTCCTCGTGAAAAACAGTGAAGCATCTGCTTCATTCTAAAGTTTCTTAATCCTTTAAAATACATATTGACAGATGAGTTCTACATCCAGATTGTCTTGAGACATCAATGAACAAATAAATGTCAACACTCTACTGGAAGTATTTTCATTGTCGCAGCTGGTTTCAACATAACCTGCATCCCATATATCCTCTTCAAGTCTTAAAGGGCTTACGTCGTCTTCTCCAAGGTGCAAAAGCAGCTATTTAATTTTATGCAATTTGTGAATCTAGAACCTATTAGCCTGACTGTCGACCATGAGGTTTGGATGAAGAGTTCAACAATAGTTTTCCTATACTCAAGCTTCCTGAACAAATCATGACACAGTATCTCCCATTTTACACGATGTTAACGCTTGGGCGAACAG
Source organism: Narcine bancroftii (assembly GCF_036971445.1). Lineage (NCBI taxonomy): Eukaryota > Metazoa > Chordata > Chondrichthyes > Torpediniformes > Narcinidae > Narcine > Narcine bancroftii. Next base: position 85,633,895 of record NC_091480.1, read on the forward strand.
CGAGCAAATCTTTGGAATTCCAAATTTAAAATTTTTAAACATTTAGACATACAGCATGGTGACAAGTCCTTCGGGCCCATGAACATGTGCTACCCAAATACATTCAATGAACCTACAACCCCCACCTACGTATCTTTTTTGAAGAATGGGAGGAAACCGTAGTGCCCAGAGAAAACCCACGTAGACACAGGGAGGACATCCAAACTCCTTACAGACAGCACTGGATTCGAACCCGGTGGCTGTTACTGTAATAGTGTTGTGCTAACCGGTACGTTAACCATGCCACCCAACACTTCTTTGTTAAATAGCTGCTATGATCACTTTTCATTATTGTTGGTACTTGTGTTATAGGTTCAGTTTTGTTGTTCTGTGATACAAATCAATGGAATCATCGGATCGGACGAGGTAGAATAATTATGGGCTGAGTTAAAGAATGATAAAAGTTAAAAGGGCCCTAATGGTGGTTAAGTAGAAACATCCAAACAGCAAATGGGATGTGGACAAAATATGACTGGAAATAGAAAAGGCAGAAGGACAGCGTTACGATAATCATGGGGGATTTTAATATGCAAGTAGATTGGGAAAGTCACGTCAGTACAGGATCTCAGGAGAGAGAGTTTTTGGAATGCCTACGGGATGGTTTGTTGATGATCCCACCAGGGGGGTGGCTGTTCTGGATTGGGGTGCTGCGTAATGAACCAGAGGTGATAAGCAAACATAAGGCAAAGGAACCCTTAGAAGACAGTGATCACTAATGGGGAAAACACAGATCAACAATGGCTGACATTTCTGCAAAAAATGAGGACAGGTACAGACCAAAAAGAAAGAAATGTGTGAATGGAAAAATGAGACAACAGTGGCTGACAAGGGAAATTAAAGTAAAAGCAAAAGAGAGGGCATACAAGGAAGCAAGAATTAGTGGGAAGAATGAGGACTGGGAAACTTTTTAAAACTTAGAGAAGACAAGTAAGAAGAAGATGCTGAAGAAATTATAATGGGAGATGAGGAGATGGGAGAGGATCATTCTTCACTGTGGAAGATTAATAGCATTCTGGACTCTCAAGTGTCTCTGGGAAGAGAAGTGAATGCAGTCAAGATCAGAAGAGAGAAGGTAGTTCGGAAACTAAATAGTCAAAGGGCAGTTTAGTCTCCCGGACCAGATGGAAAGCACCCTTAGGTTCTGAAGGAGAGAGCTGTAGAGAATGTGGAGGCATTGGTAATGATCTTCCAGGAATCAATGGATTCTGGCATTGTTCCAGTGGACTGGAGCATCATGAATGTCACTCCGCTGTTTAAGAAGGCAGCGAGACAGCAGTAAGCAAATTGAAGACCTATTAGCTTGACATCGGTGGTTGGGAAGCTGTTGGAGTCGATTGTTAATGATGAGGTAATGGAATAGCTAAAGGCACAGGACAAGATAGGCCCAAATCAGCATGGTTTCCTGAAATGAAAATCATGCCTGACAAACCTAATCCAATTTTTTGAAGAGGTCATTAGTAGGAATGACAGGGGAAATGCAGTGGTTGTGTTGTATTTGCACTTTCAAAAGGCCTTTGACAAGGTGCCACACATGAGGCTGTTTAACAAGATGAGAGCCTGTGGAATATCAGGAAAGATACTAGCATGGGTAGAGCATTAGCTGATCGGCAGGAAACAGAGAGTGGGAATAAAGACATCCTATTCCAGTTGGCTACCATTTACCAGTGGTGTTCCGCAGAGGTCAGTGTTGGGGCCACTTCTTTGTATATAAATGATTTGGATTTTGAAATAGATGGCTTTGTGGCTGAATTGGCAGATGATACCAAAATAGGTGGGAGGGTGGGTGGTGCTGAGGATACCAAAAGGCTGCTGGGAAACTTGGATAGATTAGGAGAATGGGCAGATGAAATACAATGTTGGAAAGTGTAGGGTCGTGCATTTTGGTGGAAGAAATCAGCGGGCATTTAGATGGGGATAATATTCAAAATTCTGAGGTGCAAAGGGATTTGTGTGTCCTCATGCAGGATTCCCTAAAGTTTAACCTCCAGAATGAGGATAATGAGCTGGTGGTGAAGGCAAATGCAATGTGGCCATTTGTTTCAACAGGAATAGTATATAATAGCAGGGATATGATGTTGAGACTCTACAGGGCACTGAAGAGACCTCACCTGGAGTACTGAATACAGTTTTGGGTGCCTTATTTGAGAAAGCATGTTCTGGTATTGGAGAGGGTTCAGAGAAGATTTACTAGAATAATACCAGGAATGAAAGACTTATCTTATGAGGAACATTTTTCAGCTCTTGGTACTCATTGGAGTACAGAAGGATGATGGAAGACCTCATAGAGATATTTCAAATGCTGAAAGTCCTGGATGGAGTAGATGTGGCAAAATTGATCCCCATGGTAAGTGAGTCGAGGACAAGAGGGCACAACTTCAGGATAAAGGGGCATCGATTCAAAACAGAGATGTGAAAAAATTTCTTTAGCCAGAGGTTTGTGTATCTGTGAACTTATTGCCACAGGCAGCATGAATGCAAGGCCGTTGGGTGTATTTAAGGCAAAGATTGACATCAAGGGTTGCTGGGGAGTGGGGCTGAGTGGGTGGATGGGTCAGCTCATAGTTAGAACGATGGAGCAGAGTCGATGGGCCAATGGCCCTATTCTGCTCACATATCTTGTGATCTTGTGAATATATGATGCAGGGGTAGAATGTTGGCCTATAAATTCAAACACAGGTTGTTTTTTTCCAGTAATATATAACATAAAATGACTTTAATTTAAATGTCATGTGCCCTTCTTCAAGTTTGTTTCTGAACCAGAAAGGCATATAATGAAAATTATGATAATCAAGAACAAAGATGTTCAGACTTATACATGTTCCCATTCACATTCATGCTAATCTTGTGAGAAATGCACTCCTGCACCTTGTAAAAAAATTGCAGAGAGGTCCCAATGTCTGTCTGTAAAAATTAGAATCTTGCTAAAATATGGAGCTACTTTTGCTGTCTGCAGTTCAGATAGTTCCTGGGATCTTCAGTGTGGTTTATTAATGTGAACAATTATCTGCCTGTGTAGTTCGTGATTATTTGAAGAAGTTTGTCAATTTGATTAAGATTGGAATGCATCTTCAGTGAGTGGATTTTAGCAATTATGACTTTAGATGCAATTACATAGTTTTTACCAATTATTTCTGTGGTCACCTTGAATCCAGACATGAAACTGGGGATGCGATTACAGAGGTAAGTCTCCAGGAATGTTTTTTCTTGCCTTCATTAATTTTTTTTTTCAAATTGCTGGTCACAAATCTACCCCATGATGTGCTGTGGTTGCTTTCCCACAGGCTGGGTCCACACAGACCATCAAGTTTATGAATTTCACCGAGTTATGTTGAAGATTGATGAGGGAAAAACAGAAGCGATTGTCAACATTTTTTTTTAGACTTTTAGACACACAGCACAGTAACAGACCTCTTCGGGCCACAGGTCTGTGTGGCCCAATATACATCTAGTTAACATACACCCCTGGTGCATTTCAAACTGGAGCCTCCAGGGAAAACCCACGCAGATATGGGGAGGACGTACAAACTCCTTACAGACAGTGCAGGATTTAAACCCGGTCCTGATAACTGGCGCTGAAGAGGTGTTGTGTTAACCACTATGCTAACTAAACACCCTGTGTTTGGAAAAGTGACTGGAGGACTTTTGGTTGTTTATCGAGAAATGTGAATGGACTGAATAAGTTTATTGAAATACTGACCACATGGAAATTTTTATACTTTAGAAATTTTACTAAGAAGGTGGTAGTCAAGGAAAAAAAGTTGCTGATAATAAGTTTATAAATTAGCTGAAGAGTTGCTAGAAATAACATAAACATAACATAACAATTACAGCACGGAAACAGGCCATTAGGCCCTTCTAGTCTGCACCGAACCAAACACCCCTTTCTAGTCCCACCTCCCTGCACAATGCCCATAACCCTCCATCTTCTTCTCATCCATATACCTGTCCAACCTTTTCTTAAATAATACAGTTGACTCCGCCGCCACTATTTCTCCCGGAAGCTCATTCCACACGGCTACCACTCTCTGAGTAAAGAAGTTCCCCCTCATGTTACCTCTAAACCTCTGCCCCTTAATTCTTAACTCATATAAACATTATTGATTTGGAATTATTAAAGAACCATGTAATTTAATACACTGTAGAAGTCCATTTATTCCGCTTGTCCATGTCAGCTAAAAGTGAACTTTAGGGTCAGATTTCAGATTTGAGATTGATTTTCACAGTGTATATATGGCGTCACATATAACCCTGAGATTCTTTTTTCCTGCAGGCCAGACAGAATTATCACTTACTGGTCGTGCAAAATAAAATCTGTACACAATATGCACATGTAAACAAATAAACAAATGGCTGTGCAATACAGAGAAGAGAAAGAGAAAAAAAAACAATCAATAAAGTGCAAAAGTAAGAGTCCTTAAATGAGTCCCTGATTGAGTTTGTCGTTGAGGAGTCTGATGGTGGAGGGTTAGCAGCTGTTCCTGAACCTGGTGGTTCAAGTCTTGTGGCACCTAAACCTCTTTCCTGATGGCAGCAGAGAGAATAGAGCATGTGCTGGGTGGTTTGAATCCTTGATGATTGCTGCTGCTCTCTGACGGCAGCATTCCACATAGATGTTTTCGATGGTGGAAAGAGGCTTGCCTGTGATGTCCCGGGCTGTGTCCACTACTTTGTGCAAAGCTTTAAACTCTGGGGTATTGGTGTCCCTGTACCAGACTGGGATGCAGTCGGTCAGCACACTTTCCACCACACATCTGTAGACATTTTCTAGCATTTCCAATGTCATATTAAACCTCTGCAAACTCTGAGGAAGTAGAAAACCCAATTTTGTGGATTTTGACCCATAGACTATGGTTCTTGAAGAGATTTTTAGATGTGGTAAAGGTTTCTGTGTCCAACACTTCCTCGGAAAGTGAATTTCAAATCATGCTTTGAGTTGAAAGAAGTATATTTTTCTCTCAAGAAGTAAAACACAAAAATATGTAGACATTGCAGATGAAGTAAAAACATAATGCTGGAGAAACTCATCAGGTCAAACAGTGTCCTTTATCTAGCAAAGGTTAAAATGGCTAACCAACATTCTGGGCTTGAGCCCTTTATCAAGGTATGGAAAAATGTCAGCAGGTATCCGAACAAAAGAGTGGGGGGAAGGCATGGTCACAAAGACAGGAGGTAATAGGTGGAGAAGGGAGGGAAAAGGGCACAGCACCAAGCAAGGGGCTGAGGGATAGTTTGGTGAATAGAGAGAAGGGGGGAGGAGAGCTGGAAGGGGGAAAGGGGAGGGGAGAAGAGAACAGGTTATCATTTTTCTCTCAACTTCCTTCTGATCATTCAACTAATTAACATAAAATAATGCCCACAATTACCAATCTCTCTGTTTTACTCCTGAGGCCCTTGTAATTTTACATGCCTCAACTAAATCTCTTCTCAGATTCCCTTGTCTCAAAGAAAACAACCCCACAAGATGGTCTTACCTTACAGCGGCAACCCTACAACATCTTCTCTGCACTTTCTCCAGAGGTAACACATCCTTTCTGCCCACAGTATACAGGCTGCATTTTTAATTTTACATATTTCAAGCCTTTTGCATTCTTTATCTTAGCCAAGAAAGCCAAGGATCCCGTATGCATTAATTCCCATCTTACCTGGTTTATCATCAGGGATTTAAGGATACATTCAAAGGTTCTTTTGTTCCTCTACACTTACTTGCATTTGGCTACTCATTGTTTACTTCCTTGCCATGTTCACCCTCCACAATTGAAATCCTTGCACTTTGCCAGACTAACTTTCTCACTGCCTACCACACTGTCATTTTTGTAACCGCACACAAATTTTGAGTCCCTACATTCGACTCCAAGATCGATCAAGGCGTCAGCACGATACAGTTCCTCGAAATATGATTAGGGAGTGAGCAATTAGAAAATATAAACTGATCTACTAACATTGCGATACTAATCTAAGACACAAAAGGTCACCACAACACTAAATTCTCCTTTAATCTTTATTCCCCATGTGCTACCCGCAAATTAACTGCAGTGCCTCAAGCTGAACATTTGTTCGGTGTTGAGATGCTTGTAAGTGCTGTAAGGCTGCCTCCTTCAATAGAAGCCTCAGTCACAGGGAAATACAATTGTCAAGAAGATTGGTAGAGTCAGCACCCAAGAGGAATGACTTCAACTCCGAGCTGAATTTGAGAGGAGCTCAATACATCATTCGGAGCCAATCGGGGTAATTCTATGTTTGGCTCTCGAAGCCAAAGAAAATGTTGCTGGAGTGGAGATTGATTCCATTGCTCGGGAATGTGCACCACTGAAGGGATATCTTCTGGACTTGTTCCTATTCCATCACACGCACATGAAGTGCACATTTCAGAAATGCATTTCCATTTTAAAGATAGCTTTGATCATCAGCTCAAGTATCTCATCAAATGAAGCAAACTTAAGTGTGATTGAATAACCCCTAGATTCTATAAAAAGCAGTTTGACTGTAACCTTCACTGTGCTCATCTTAAATCTATTTTGAAACAAAAGGACACATCAGCCCGATTTACACCTGCAGGCCTGTGTGACATTTTTAAGCCTCGAAAGCTTTTAGCTAGAATCGCAGGAATTTCATTAACCCTCCTTTCTTTTCATGTTGATGAAATTATTAACTTTATTTTCCAAAGCCAATCAAGTTTGGAGGACGTTTTCTGCACAAGGTTTCCGTACTGTTCAACCTTGGATGCGAAATAGTTTCGGGGAAAAAAAGAGCCAACTTTCCAACGTTGGAAAATATTGACAGCCCCTAACACAGAGAGAGAGAGAAAAAAAACTCTATTAATTCATAGTTCCCATCCAGACATATGTTTTCAATATTAGATATCATGTAAAGAGATATTTCCAACGCAGTCATGAAGGCACCAATGACGCTAATGTAAAATATTAAGTAAATAGTATCATAGAGGAGGTCCCATTTTTTGTCAAGGTAATGCCATTTTTATCCACATCATCCCATTTTTATCAATAGATTTAATGGATAAAAGGAAGCTGAGGATAGTATCAGAATAAATGTGAAAGGCATTTAATTTGTATTTTTAAATATGTAAGTTGTATTTTTCTAACTGGTTATAACTACTGCTTGACACCTACAGTTCCATGATATTTGCCATTGTTAATTTATTAATTTTTAAAATATCAGCAGGTAAGAGTGTTAATTTTTTTTATCTGACTGATTACATTCAAGATTCAAGATACAAGATTAAGAAGATTCAAGATTCAATTTATTGTCATGTAATGAAACAGAGTCATATTACACGAAACTGCTTTTGCCGGCTATAAGGCAGAGAGATTCGCCATCGGCAGAAATTGCTTGGCGCCTTTTACAATAAGAGAGAGAGAAGCACAAGTGAGTCTGCGCAGTCACCGAGTGTCCGTAGATTCACCTCCATCACTTCTGCAGCATCCACTGCCACACAGAGTCCATACCATTGACAACCCAAGACCCAGATCCAAACCTCCAACATGATCAGGAACCCTTCAGTGCCTCGCATCCCGGTTCCGCATCCCCCTTCAGCCAGTTTTGAACCAGTATCCAGCAGTCTGCAGCCCGGTGCGAGTCCCCAACTGGAGTCTCCAGCAGCCCACAGCCTCCATGGGTTCCTCGTCACAAGTCGCCAGCAGCCCGCCGCACACATGAGTCTTTCAGCTGCAGAACCCCTCACTGGTCCGCCGCCATGGTCACCGTCCCGTGGGTCATCTCAGATGCTTCTTCTTCTCATTCACAGTTTGTCTAAAACAAGGTTACAAGCACAGGCAATCTGGAGTTGAGAACACATTGGAAAAACACATCAGATCTCCCAGCATCTAGAACTATAAAATGCAAGTTAACATTTTGTGTATTTGCATTTGTCAGGACTTGGAGCTGAACAAATCCTTAATGCAAACAAAGGAACTGAGGAAAAAATCTGAACCAGTAAAAATCAAAATTGGTGAAGGTTAATCCTGTCAGTGAGTTAAAAACTTATTTTATTCATAAAATGTGCAAATATATAATAGGAAACATTCAAATATCACTTTTTATAACTATTATTTGTTGACAAGATTTATATATCACCAGGATATACATTTTTTTTTACATGAACGTTGAGCCCTAGAGCATTTAAAAGACTCCAGCTATAGCGTTAAAATGTGATTTTTTTTTTCCCCAGTGACTTAACAGTGCAGTTATGAGTCAAACTTATTACTTCAGTGATCAATGAACAATTTGCTTTATTCTAGATGGCATAGAGGTTCTTCAATGTTGTAGAGTCACCGAGATACAGAGGAAAAAAAGGCTCTTCTGCAAACTGGCTCCACACAGACCATCAAGTTTATGAATTTCACTGATTGATTTTGAAAAATGATGAGAGAAAGACAGTAGTGATTGTGTACATTTTTTTAGACTTTTAGACACCCAGCATGTCATTAGACAGGCCATTTTGGCCCATGAGCCCATGCCGCTCAATTTACACCCAATTAACCTACATCCCCGATATGTTTCATACAGTGGTTGGAAACCAGAGCCACCGGGCAAAACCCACGCAGACACAGGAGAATGTACAAACTCCTTACAGACAGCACGGGATTCGAACCCTGATCCCAATCACTGGCGCTGTAAAGACATTGCGCTAACTGCCACGCAAAGAATTGCTGGAGGAATTCAGACAAGTCAGTAATCATCCACAGGTAGAAAAGGACAGACAAAGTTTCGACTCGAGTTCCTCCGACAATTCTTTGCTTGCTCAGGACTCCAGCATCTGCAGCTTTACATTTTTGCTTCTCTATTGTCTACATTGACCTTGGCAAGGCTTTGACAAGGCCAGAAAGTCAGATCATATGTGATTCAGGGTGAGTTCAAAATTCAATAAAGACTCCTTTATTGACCTGACTGTGACAGTACAGATTCTATCCCCAATGTTTGGTCGTGTAGGATGACTGTGATTGGCTGAGAGTGTAGCCACACCTACTGGCAGGTCTTAAAAGATTGCTCCTAGCCAGACCAGGTCATTCTGGACTGGTCGACCTACTTGTGATATGCTCCAGTCTTCTAGTTAATAAAAGCCTTGGTTTGGATCAACAAGTCTTTGGTTCTTTCGACATGCTCGACACCGACCTGTACATGAAATGCACCAAATTTGTTTTCCTTTTTTTGCCCTGTTAAGGGACACCACTAGTCCACTCCCCCAAAGAGAAGAAAGAGAAGTCAAAGTTAAATGAACTAGTTAATTTCTTATTATTTGCCATCACGGCATTGCAAATCATTTGACAGGATTATCTCCTCAGTTTCAAATATTAGTGAGTTCAATTCAGATCTAAATGATCAGAGCAGAATATCTCAGCTCATACATTGTAAGAGTTATTTCAAAGGTTAAATTGTCATCCATATCCTTGTCCATCTCTAAAGTAGATATGTGTCCCATTTATCTCATTTATATTTATCTAACCCTGTGATCTAAGTAACAATGTACCACAACCACAATTAACAGTTCTGAAACAGATTATCTGGTCTTTATCACATTCCTTTTGGTCAATTGTTGATGTGTCCAATCTTGCCTCTCATCTTTTATATTCTTATAGTAAGTGTATTTGGACATTCTAAGATTGCAAAGAAAGCTAAACAGTTTCATGTCTTTGCTTTACTAAAGCAGAATCATGTTATCATCCATACTGATCAATAGGTAACCTGTTTTCCCCTTTAAAGTTAAATTAATCACAAATCATCTCTCCACAAGGGGCAATCAGTCTGTTCCTCAACCTGTTGCAAGTAAACACAGTACATATGCCTTGGCATCCTGCCACAGAGCAAATGCCTGTGAATGTGACCTTGGATATTAAATCCTTAGACCTTCAATGTTCACTGAGAACTCTTATCAACAGCCTCAAGATATATTAAGGACCTGCAAATCCCTGTATGACTGGATAACCACAGACTGAGCAGCCTCCCACAACTTCCTGGCTATCTAGGCAGTTTAGATAACAGCAAACAGGAGAATCTGAACCAACCACTGATCCTGGAGAAGCTGACAAGCTCCATCCAATCCTTGGGATGAATAAAATTCCTGGGAGTGAAGGATGAATAGCACCTGGATCTGAGGGACTGGACACCTGAGGAAAGTGTACCATGTGTTGCCTTTAGCCAGCAGTAGACCCAAATCCATGAGGGAGTGAATCAACCCTCTGATTAAAATCAACAGGCAGAAGAGAGAGGAAGAGGACATCAGGAATTGGCAGCGCACCTCATAGTTAAATATAGATTGCAGGGTTCTTTATAAGGTCTTTGGTAATTAAGTCATGCTTTAGGTCAGGTAATCCATGTGGTCAGAACTGCATCACATCCTGCAGGAAGTACTCTGGCAGCCATATGTTGCATTGTGACCTCTAAAGCAGGGGCATATAGATGAGAATTTTGATTCTGCAGTTCAGACCAGAAGAAGGGCTTTGACAGAATATTGATACATAATGGATGCACTCTTCAAATAGCCTATTGGGAGAGAACACATAAATTAATGCAATTTAGTTGAAATTAATTGGTTATTGTCATACATATCTAGATACAGTGAAAAAATATGGAACGAGGCAAATCAACCTATCCTTGAGCACAACAGGTAGTTCAAAATAAAACAGGAGTGTGGAGCCTTATGTTATGGAGAAAAGGTTCAGTGGACACAATGCAAGGGCAGCATCATTTTACGATCAAGAGAACAGACCTAGTCCTCTTTCAAACTAGTCCTTCTGCCTGACAGGAGGGGCGGGGGGTGGGTGGGGGATGGGTAGAAGAGAATGAGTCTATAATGGGATGTTTCTTTATCAAGGCAGCAGAAAGGGTGGACAAAGTTGACGGAGAGGAGGTTGGTTTGCATTCGCATTCTGCATTCACAAGATTCTGCAGTCTCTTGCAGTCTTTGGTACAGCAGCCCCAATACCAGACTTTACAGGATGCATTCTGCACTGACATCAATCGTGTTGTGCAAATCAATAGGTGGGAAACTAAAAGCTTCCCAATCAAATCAGGAGTCAGGCACGGCTGTCCTCTTTCATCTATCTTGGTCGTGAAATGTATTGAACGTTTTACTGAATCCATCAGGAAAGATAATTTCAAGCACAGGTGCACTCAAGTCTATATAGGCAAAGTTTCTACCTTCCGCTCACACCCAACATCAACCTCAGATTGATCAGCATCTGCACTAGTTTGCATAGACCTCAGGGGTTGGAGCCAATGCAGAGGCCAAGTTCTTAGTCTGACTGATCCGTTGTTCCTTCTGCAGCGTGTGTCCTAGAAGCCAGGGCATTGGACCAGATAGCCAAGGAAAAACAGAACTAGGGCAGCACAGAGGAAACTTGGGACTATTTTATGCTGGAGCATGAACACTGCAAGACTGTAAGAGCTGCATCACACTTGAGTGGTGAGCATGCTCAGTGAGACAGTGTACCAATACATGACCAGTACCTGATGCGAGAAAAGATTTGTGCTTCTAAACTTACAAGATTTTCTTAGTGTTTATTAAGACCTCTGATGGTACAACTGAGGACATACCATGGTGTTACAGCACCAGTGACCCGGTTTCAAATTCGACATTGTCTGTAAGGAGTTTGTGGGCTCTCCCCTTATCTGCATGGGTTTCCTCTGGGTGCTCCAGTTTCTTCCTCCTGTTAAAAACAGAGTTGTAGTTTTATTGGGTATAATTGGGTGGCATGGACTCATGGGCTGAAAGGGCCTGTTACCATGTTCTATGTCTAAATTTAAAATTTAGAAGCAAAGAATGTGGCATCAGCCCTCCCTTTCAATACAGGAAAAAAGCTAGTCATTGAATGATGCCCTCCACATGGTTGTGCACACACCAAATGTTTTGTCAATCACCAAAACCATATTTCATTTCATATGAAGATCAAAAATGGTGCATGTCCTCGGAGATATGATGCCCAGGTCTCCAGAGAACAGAGGGTAAAATGTATCCAATGTGGCCATCGTTATGAAGGCCATTTCTGTGTGCAGCTGTGCCAAGCTGAGCATAGAGCTGGAGGTCACAAACACCAAGTGTTACAATGAGCTGGGGTTTTGTCTGCCCCTGGCGTTGTGAAGGATGGATCAAGCCAAGTGGCAGTGGAACATTTCATTCAGATGAACTGAACTCCACATCACATGACTTGTCCTTCATAGAAGATTTTCTTCAGAGAAACTGACTTGGGTATCAGTTAGTGAGGCAGTGATCTGCTTTGAAGGAGGAGACAGTGCTCCCTCCCCCAAAGTAAACTGTCAAAATCCTCAGAATTATCAAATAAGCTGCTAGGTCTTGTGGACTCCCAGAAAGCCAGGAAAGGCATCCAGTAGACCTTGTCAGATGGGTCCCAAGCAGTGGTGTAATGCTGGTCTCTGTGCTTTGCAGGACCCAGGCATATATCAACTGCTATTGGAAGAACACCAAACTCAGTAAAATAAATACATTGGTCTGTCCAAAACTTGCTCGCCCACTGAAAAGAGACGTATATTCCAAGATGCCGGAGGACATGTTGAGAGTCCCACTGAAGCTTGGAGGAGCTACCTTAAAATCTCAGAATAAGAATCAAAATTCATTGTTGTGAACATGTCACAAAATTCATTGTTTTGCACGAGCAGAGTTTTAGTTAAATTTGAGCATCATGGGCAGCTGTGCTGCATGTTCCATGTTTCTTAAAAGTTTAATAATTAAATATTAGTAACACATTGAACTATGTTACATATTGTACCTAATATAACTGTACACCACAAATGCAAGTTCTTGAGAATCACTATCTCGAAGGATCTTTCCTGGACCCAACACACTAACGAAGCAAACACTTCAGCACCTCTACTTTCTCAGGAGTTTGGTATAACATTGGAAACTTTGGCAAATTTCTACATGCGTGTGGTGGAAAAGGGTGCTGACCAGCTGCATCACGGTCTGGTATGGAGGAACCATATGTCTGAGAGGAAAGCCCTGCAAAATGTACACAGTCCAAGACATCACGGATAAAACCCTCCCTGCCATCGAGAACATCTACAGGGAACGCTGCTGCAGGAGAGCAGAAGCAATCATCATACCGCCCAGCACGTGCTCTGTTCTCACTGCTACCATCAGAAAAGAGGTCTAGATACCACAAGACTCACAGCTGCTACCCCTTCTTCATCAGACTCCTCAATAACAAACTCAATCATGGACTCATTTAAGGGACCCTTATTTTGGCAATTTATTGATTTTTTTTTTCCTCTTTGTATTGCACAGCCAGTTTGTTACATTTCTTTATTTGTTTACATGTGTACAGTTTTTTTTAAACCCTACCAATAAGTGGTAATTCTGCCTTGCCTACAGGAAAGAGAATCTCTTTAAAATAATGGAAATAATATTTTGTCTTCTTTATTTTCATGACATTTAAAAGTCTGCAATAATACAATACTTTATATGGCAAGAATAGTTCTCATACATCTACATGAAAAATGGTATTTTAAATAATTTAAATGAGAAAAATAAATATGAATCTTTTTAAAAAAAAACAATTACTTGTGTCTATGACTTTGGCCACATTTCAAAATCCCTTTAGGAAGCTATTAGTTTCTTGTACTATTTCATCACATCATGGAAATTTAACACATTAAACTTCATACAAAACTCGCAAACACAAGTTAATAAAACAGCTTTGGGTGGATGCATGTCCTGTCATGGCTTGAAATTAAACAACTGAGTAGTTTGATAGCTGCTCTATTTACAGCAATTGACCATTTATTGTTACAGAGTGCAGGTATAAAGAAGCAAAGTATGGTTATCATAAATGTTATGGGGAAAAAACTCACAATAAACCCGAATTGTACTAGCCTTAGCTGGCCAAGGTTAGAGGTGGGTTGCCACTGTTGGGCCAAAGATGGTTCTTTCTCCACCCAACAATGGGTAACATGATTCACTTCAAGACTTACGTTTTTTTCTGGAAATTGATACATGAATCATTAGGTACCAAATATCTAATATATACATCAAACTTAAAATGAATAATATTTTACAAATAGTTCCTAGATGATTTATTTTTCCACTATTCACCCTGGCAGAATGCTGATTGCATCGACATTCATGGTCAATATGGATGGCAGAGGAGCTGGAGATTGGGCGCCAGACTCTGAATTGGCACGCTCTGTATTTACACACTTCAGGGGACTCACCAAAGTTAAAGGTAATTTTTTTGGCAAATTACACAATAAACTTATCAGTGTCTCTCCAAGATGCGAGGTAATTAGGAGGTAAGCCAACTGCTGCTTGCGGACAATGTGAAAGTACTGATTTTATGCATGTTAATTGTTGGAAAGGCTCTGCAGATATTAGTCTGGGGAAAAATTGCAGATGCCAGAAGTGTGAAACAAAAAAACAAAAGGCTGGAACCACTCAGACGAGTTGGCAACTTCAACACGTCAAGGTTGTGACCACCATAAATGTTGACTCCATCTCTCTCCACAGATGCTGGCTGACCTGATGAGTATTTTCAGCATTTTCTGTGCTTAGTTTTTTTTTAAAAATTAAACAGATTAGGATGGCTAAGGATTACAGTGTCACACCTCACTAGTTTAATTTATTGTTAAATAAATGTGAAATCAATATATGGACACTATTTACCTTGGTTTGCCTCGTGCTTCAGGAGAGCAGTTACAGGTTCAAATGAAGTACACCTTCTCCCAACTGAAAATTGGTCTCTGCCTGTTAATGGCTCCAATATGCGTTCAACATTAAGTAATATCACACATAAAGGCAATTCTTTAGGGTAATATTATAGTCAGCTGGAGGAAATATCAGACAAATTCCCTGTGAAATATGGTGAATTTGTTTTACAGATGAAGGGAACTCTGCCATTTTTTTTGTATGGGTGACCCCCAATAATACATTTTGGTCAGGACTTTTCATTATTCAAATCCAGACCAAGCTGGGAGTTCAATGTTCCCACTGAGTTAAAAGAATCATGATTACATACGGAACAATACACACTAGAATAAGTGCTTTAAAAATGGAACAATATGGACTTTCCATTCAATAATAAATTTTCATAAAGAGAAGAACAATATTACACTGGACGTGAAGTTTTAATATCAGTCAGAATGATCATGTTGGTTGCTCATTCCTCGGTTTTTGGATCGTGTTGCCTTCTTCTTGCTCTTTCTCCTCCTAGAGGCTGCCTTCTTCCCAAATTGTTTATTGTCCGATTGGTTGTGGTGGCGGGAATAGCGCTTGCACTTGCAGGAGGTCACCACTTGGATTTTGTAGGTCCGCGTTTCCTGGTTTTGGCATTCTAGGCGAACGCGTTGGGCACGCGAGTGGGCCGGTATGCATCGATAGTCGGAGCTCTGATGTCGGCTCCACCACCTGACCCGACCGATGGAATTAGGGAGGAGATGAGCTGGCAGACATTGACCAGAGCAAATCAGCTCCTTCACCGGCATCACACTGCGACATGTGCCATCTGATATGTACCTGGTAGATCGCAGCTCTCTGCAACTGTACTCCATTGCACCTGCAGAGAAAATGGACATGACAGACTAATTAATACAGGAACACAGCTATGCACAACATTAGGACACATCAAATCACAAGATAGAAGAGCAGATGTAGGCCCATTGGCCCATCAAGTCTGCTCTGCTACCCATCCACCCACTCAGCCCCACTCCCCAGGATTTTCCCTGTAACCATTGACATCCTGACTAATCTAATACCTGAATCTCTGCTGCAAGTACACCCAACATTAACCCTAAAGCCTGTGGCAACAAGTCCCACAGACTCACGACCCCCCCAACTAAAAAAATCATTCATCATAATTAATATAAATGCAACATAACAGATGTGATCTTTAAACATTAAGTACCAGAAATTTTGGTCTTTAAAGAGAGGTACAGAATTAAAATTTCATATATTCACTCTTCATGCACACTGGAATGAGAAAACTAAACATGGGTGCCTGCTACACAAGATATACTGTTTGACCTGCTGAATTCCTCCAGCGTTGTGTTTTTACTTCAATCACAGTGTCTGCAGACATTCATGGGTTAAAAAAAATGTTTTGCTGCTTCCAAAGTGCTATTTTTTTTGGTTACTCCCTCCAGGGAATTAAACACAAATGTCTAAGCTAACACATCACCACTGCACTATAACTGGTGTCATCTATTGTACCAGATGTTAAAAGGAGGCCCAGTTGGAGTTAATACATCATATGGACCAGTTTTCCAAAAGAAACAAGCATCCTGGCCAATCCCTCCAAGTGAGGTTACAATAGAGACAAATATCCATCACTGTCACATTGTTGTATCTGGACGTTGCTCTACCCAAGTTGACTTCTTTTGTTTTCCCAATAAATAAAGGATTGCATTAGATAAGTAATTCCTAGTGTGTAAACTTGTTTTTTGGAGATTTCAAGGTTATGAAAATTTCTATATAAATTCACTTCTTTCCCCCTCTTTCCATGATCTTATTCCCCCCCCCCGCCCCCCCGAAGACACCAATTCTTCCAATGCCTCTGGCATTGGGCTTGTGTGGGCAGTGGTTTTATCTTGCCCTGGCGACACCCCTTTTCCTTGAACCCATAGATGCGGATTAGCATTTGAAGTCATCATCAATGCAGAGCAGGATGACGGCCAACCTCCAATCAAGTGACCATGCAACCCTCTACTGTTTGCATACTCACTCAATGACCTTGGGGAGACAACAGCGGAAGTTTTGAATCGATTTTGACGACTTCTCCAGGAGATTGGTGTAAATTGTGACAACATCAATCACTTCCCAGGAATAGGGCAACAACCACACACCCCAAAAGGTTTGAATTTGACATGGTACACTCAGTGCCAGTACCATTACGTGGCAGACTCCCTATTGCATTGTAAACTTATAATTAGCTCAATATCCAGCTTGTTCAACTTTGGAACAAAGTAGGAAGAAATGTATGGGGCTACGAATGACGGCGACGAATTCAAGATAGAAATGTTGGGTGTGTATTTGCAATGTGCGTGTGGGTGAAGATTCGCAGGAAATCCCTGTTTCAGAATGAATAAGAGCAGGGAAATCGCTGAGGGAGCGAGGCAGGAGTGAACCCAGCAGTGCGAAACACCCTTCTTCTCGAACCAGACGGCAAGTTCAATGTGAATGTGTTCAGCACAATTATTAAGTGTCAGAGAAGCGATTATTATTCCGGGCTGTTATAGATAGAGAATTTAGGTTAAAATGGCTTAAGTTAAAACGTGATGATTAATCATAAAAAGGGAAGCCAGAACGGACAGGGAGCTTACTAGCAGCCAAGGACAAAAAGTTCAGCTGGATATGTTTTTTTTAAACCTATCTTTTCATGGTCATAGTGAGAGACATGCAGGAGACAAAAGATTGATAAGAAGGGTGAGAAACAGAATTTAGTGTATGTAGAGTTCGCAGCGTACGTAACGAACGTGATAATTAAAAATGCAGTTGTACTTAGAATGCTTTTGCAATACTAACCAATTAAAACAGTATTAATAAGAAGGGGAAGGGCAAACAACAAGGGTATAAAAATCAATGCACTGTATGTATCGGGGCTTAACTGGTGAGAAGCCAGTTGAGTCCAACTCTGCAGACTTGGAAATAAAGCTTGTCGTGTCATCAGTTTTAAAGAGACTCATGTGTGAGAAGTTTTATTTCTGACACGGGCTGTGCTCTCTCCTACCCCCCACCACCAAAGATATTAAATTTCAAGTCGAATATTGCAATTTCCAGGTGAACACTTTCCAAATCCGCCCACGCCCTGGCATCGTGAAGAAAAAAAAATCACTGCACTTCGGGCTATTTCCTTCCACAAAGCATCTTGCTCAGGACGACGAGATGGGACATTAACTCATCACGGGACAACCTTTCACCCAGACAACGGGGGAGCGCTAGAAACACAAAATGATCCATTCGAACTCGTTTGGCAAGAGGGAAAGAAAAAATCGAAGCTGAACATATCCACAGACACCGGGATTAATGCAAAACCCCCCCAGTACTTGGAGAAACTCAGCAAGTCAGAGAGCATCGACCAAGACACGTTTGGGGTTGAGCGCTTCATCGAGGACTCGGGACATGAAGCATCGGGGTCGCATCTTTACCTTTCTCGCCCTGCTGAGTCTCTCCAGCACTGGGTTTTTGCTGAATATTTTGTTTTAAAAAAAGCTCCTCTGGCCAGAATCAGCCCAATGAGTTCAGGAGAATTTCTGGGGTGGGGGAGAAAGAGAATGGTCTTAAGGGTGGGTTGGAAAGCCAAGCAAGGTGCAATTGGGGATTTGCACAGGACTGGCTCCCGGTAGCTCGTCCCCATCCTGTTGGGGGGGCGACCCGAACGAGAGTGAAACACCAAAGTCTGCAGACGCTGTGACTGAAGACACTCAGCAGGGTCTATAACCAGGTCCCCTGGTTGGTTATAGATCTTCCCTCCAGAAAGGGTTTCTGCAGCACTGAGGTGGGGGGGGGGGGGGGGGGGCTTCGTTGGTTTGCGTTTGCAGTGGGGAGGGAGACCGCATCCTTACCCCGCATCTGCACCGACTGGAATCGCCGTCTGCCCCCGTATTTCGCCTGATTGGAGCTGTGATTCCCGGCCTCGGGGCGATTTTCCGTGTACTCGGGTATGATTTCGGTCGCATCATTCTTCAGGGACCCCCACCCCTCCGGGAGGCTCACGCCACCCCGCACCAACAGGGCGCAGACGCTGACGGCGACAAAGCAGGGCTGGAGGTGCATGGTTATCCGGCTCAGAGCCCTGACCTGGACAGACCAGCATCTTCCTTTATAAGGCGGTCCCGTCGCCACCGGTGCTCAACGTTGGGGAGGGGAGGGAGGGGGGGGGGGGGGAGTTACGTTGACTTTGCTCTCGCCAATCTTCACATGGGGGACTGACTGCATTTGCAGAGAGGCGTGACCTAGGGGGGGGAGATTTGCAAACTTTCACATTTACAGGACAGCCGGGTCAATCTTAATGACATAGAAACATCTCCAGTGATTGTTAAAGCCACAATCTCCATTATCTGGTGAACGTTGTGGTCCTGAATCAAGTGAGATCGCGCTCATTAGAATTAAGTTCATTGCAGTTGCGATTAATAGTGTTTGCAAGGGTCAGTGTGATTAGATGGGGATTTAAGCCGGGCAAGTCTCACTTGTCGGACTTGGCCAGGGAAACTTGCTTCACTCTCTAAACTTTCAGCCCCCCCTCTCTCTCTCTCTCTCTCTCAGCCATCCACACTTACAGACACTGTGTGTGTGTCTCACTCACTCACCCACCAGCCGGATTCACATTTCCAGTCTCTGCTTGATTCGGGGTAAACCTTTCAAGTGCCACTGAATACAAGGGCTACGAAGGTCTGGGTGCGAGTTTATCGCCCTATGCATAAGACAAGGACCAGCTGCACCGAAATTCTTACTTGCTGCAGTCTCACGGATACAACGTCCCCAATAAGCCAGCACCTTTTTGTTTCCCCAGGTCGAGGGACATCAGAGAGGACATCTCTGTACAAAGTGAGGGGAGGAAAGTTTAGGAAAGAAGTCAGGGGTACGTTTTTTTTTTAAACAGAGTTTTGGATGCCTGAAATGCTTTGCCAGAGGTAGTGTTGCAGGCTGGTACAAAAGGGATATTTAAAAGAATCTTAGTCAGGCAAGAAATATAGAGGGTCATGAGGTCAGCAAGGTTTAGTTATGTGAATAGGTTCATAGAAGTCAGTACAACATTGTGCGTCGAAGGGCATGTAACTCATGCTGTTTTTATTTTAATGTTCATTCAAATTTATTTTTTTACATTTTAATTAGAAACATAGCACAGAAACTGGCCATTTCGGCCCACGAGCTCGTGGCGCCCGATTGGCCTACGACCCCCAGTGCGTTTTGAAGGGTGGGAGGAAACCAGAGCCCCCCCCTGGGGAAAACCCAGGCAGACACTGGGAGAACGGACAGGCTCCTTGCAGACAGCGTGGTCCCGATCGCTGGCTCTAACCACGACGCCAACTGTGCCGCCCACAAGTTCTAAATGATCACACTATCTGTGGTTTAATACCATTTCTTCCCTTTTCTTATAGGGTGACTTTTGTTGCGTTGCAGTTCATGTTTATCACTTGGCATCAGGTTCAGATCTTTTCAATGATGGTTATTGAACATCAATTGATTGATTCTGCGCTCTACTAAGAGTATCATTTTTAATTAATTGGAGGGCGTAAAACACAAGGGCAGTTTAGCCTGAAAGAAAAGTTGTGCAATCGTTGGAATCAAGTAATCATGTCTAAAAAGTTTCTATTTGTTGCAAATGTGGTGGCGTCCTCCATCTGCAGTAAACATTTCACCCCACAGAATGCGAGTTATTGTAGTTTAATTTCAGTCTCTCTGTCAAGCGTATCCCTGCGCCTACTCGCTCACGAAATCTTGGAAAATTTATTACATTGATAAGCAGAGTCGCCGAAAATTCCCCCAGGTTTTTTTTGGCAGGGTTTTTTTTAACTTTGTCTTCCCGCTTCCTTTTCCTCTCCAAGGCGACATTTCGTTAAATAAACAATGGCAAAGCCTACAATTATCTTCTTAACAACTTCCTGAATGTTTTTGGATAATAACTGCTTGATAATTGCATTTAAATGTCCTGCAGAGAAACATGGATTTCATGTGAAAATAAAACACGTCCAAGTCCTTGCATCACAGTCAATAACTAACCCTTCCTTCTGCACCAGAACCCCAAACCCACACAACTAAAGAAAAATTAAGACTCTATAAGCCTAGAGAAAAAGTAATTCTATTGACCAAAGTTCCAACCACCCTCTCAATTTTTGCCTCTCTCTCTCTCTCCACTTCAGCTGGGACCCTGACCCATATGTCCTAAGAAAAAGTAATTCTATTGACCAAAGTTCCTACCACCCTCTCAATTTTTGCCTCTCTCTTTCCACTTCAGATGGGACCCTGACCCATATGCCCTAAGAAAAAGTAATTCTACTGACCAAAGTTCCTACCACCTTCTCAATTTTTGCCTCTCTCTCTCCACTTCAGCTGGGACCCTGACCCATATGTCCTAAGAAAAAGTAATTCTACTGACCAAAGTTCCTACCACCTTCTCAATTTTTGCCTCTCTCTCTCTCCACTTCAGCTGGGACCCTGACCCATATGTCCTATGTACTTCAATGGGAAGTAAACCCCTTCCCCCCCACCTCCTCCATCACTTTGGCCTATCTTGGTATGGAAAGAGGGCAGTGGATTTGAGAGGAGTTATTCACCTGGATAGCTTCACATTGTCCTGGCACTGTGTCCAGCCATTTTCAACAGGCTCTCTGGGTGTTCATTTGGAACAGAAACTCTGCTTTGTTCTAAATAACCTATGTTTCGGGCCTCGGCCCTTCAAGAAAGTCCAATGGCCCTTCAAGAAAATCCTGGAAAAACTCAGCAAGTCCTGCAGAGGGCTCAGACTCAAAAGATTGGTTATATATCCGTCTCTGATGGAGTTGAGTTCTTGCAAACTTGGTTTTCTCTCTCTCTCTCTCTCTCTCTCACACACACACACACACCCTAAACTACTGTATATTATATGCCCTGTGGATGAATATCTTGCATTATGTATTTGTTGAGCCAAGTTACAATTCACCAAAGGCACTTAATTTAGTTATTATCCTTTGATGCATTTGCAAGAATTTGTGGCGGTTTGGTATGATATTGGAAACCCTGGGAAACCGACAGATGTGTGGTGGAAAGTGTGCTGACCCGGCTGCTTCGCATTCTGGTATGGGGACACCAATACCTTTAAATGTAAAGCCTTGCAAAAAGTAGTGGGCACAGCCCAGGACATCACAGACAAAACCCTCTCCTCTATTGAGAACACCTACAGGGAATGCTGCCGTCGGAGAGCAGCAGCAATCATCAGGGATCCACACCACCCAGCACACGCTCTGTCCTCGCTGCTTCCATCAGGAAAGAGGTAGAGGTGGCACAAGACTCGCACCACCAGGTTCAGGAACAGCTGCTCCCCCTCCACCATCAGACTCCTCAACACCAAACTCATTCATGGACCCACTTAAGAACTCTTATTTTGCACTTTATGGATTTTTTTTCTCTCTGTACTGCAGTCAATTTGTTTAGATTTCTTTATTTGTTGACGTGTACATTGCACACAGATTTTGTTTTTGCACTACCAATAAGTGGTAATTCTGCTACACCCACAGGAAATAGAACCTCAGGGTTTTAAGTGATGTCATGTTCATACTCACAATAAATCTGAAATTTGAAATCATTTGTTTCTCCCTTCCACCAATTGCTGGCACAAACAGGATTACTGATAGAAGGCCTAACTTGAGGCTTAACTCGCTTTGCCATGATCATTGGGGGAAACCAGAGGTGGGGATTGGGGGGATTCAAAAGTAAGAATCCTTAATTAGATCATTGATTGAGTTTGTTGTTGAGGTTTCTGATGGTGGAGGGGTAGCAGCTGTTCCTGAACCTGGTGGTGTGAAATCTGAAATCTGAACCATTGGAATAATGTAATAATAGACTTAATTTGAAAGGCTCTTCATTGCAAAATACTGCACTTTGCATACTTGTTTTTATTTCCAAATATATGAGAGCTGGTCAGCAGGACCCCAGCTCAGGATGAATGAGCCTGGCAGTTTTCTGAACGGCAAGGGTGTGATTCAACGGGTTGTTTTTGGAAGGGATAGAATCTAAATGTGTTGGCTCTTAATGTTCAATTATCCTGCAGAAATGACTTGGTTTCCAATAATTCTTCTCATTGTGACATTAATATCTGCAAATTGTTACTAAAGAAGACAAGCAAATAAAAATAATTAAAGTTAATCTTAAATACATTATTTTGTTGGATAAGGCAATAATGGAGGAAATGCAACCTCAAATACACAGACTATCTTAAATAAGCATGAATGGACTGAACGATAAGCAGTTGTAGATAAGTTAAATGTCACTAATTAACTCACTTTTCAGCAAACAGTCGATTAATAATACTCAATATTTACACACTTGGGATCTAAAGAGGTCAAAGCCCGTCTAACCTCAAATCTGAGAATGACCCTGACATATGTGGAGGAAATACCATTGTAGATTCTGGTTGTCAATTTCATTTTGTCAGCCATATCAGGCATTCCCTTCTCAGTACTAAAAGTCCCTGTATGGTCAGAAAATAAGGTTATTTTTTTAAGGAGACTGTGTGCAGTTTGGTAACGGTTTCCTCTTTTATATAAAGTTGAAAAGAATTGTTCTGAATCTACTGGCAGGCCAAATGTGAGATTAAAAATGACTAAAAATCAGGAAGGAATGGTAAGTCACAGGTTACTAGTAAAGGTGGAGGGATGT
Organism: Narcine bancroftii; assembly: GCF_036971445.1. NCBI lineage: Eukaryota > Metazoa > Chordata > Chondrichthyes > Torpediniformes > Narcinidae > Narcine > Narcine bancroftii. Next base: position 85,657,248 of record NC_091480.1, read on the forward strand.
AAAATGTGCTGCCGTGCATTTTCAAGAACAAGGGATAACAAAATAACTAATTTGCTTGGATCAGCAGGTTCTGGATTGCATTTCCTATTAGTGTTGTGTTAATTGATCTCAGCTGAGACAACATATATTTTAGCATCTCAGTCAGGAAAATCAGTTAGTGTTTCTGCTATTGACTGTCATTCAGTGATCCTTGTTGGAGCCCAGTTTTTACATCTTGGCATTAAAGCTCTCCAAGTTAAAAATGTTTCCAGTGTTCACCTTCTAGGTTCATACTGAAAAAATATACACTCTTATCAAGTGCTGTTGCTCTGGCAAGTCCAATGGAACAGCAGTGTACTGTGAACCAGTGACTGCCAAAATATAATGGAGAATCTCAACGTATAAGGCTCTATGGATTTGTATGATGTGTCCCTTAAGCACAAAACTAACTTAGCAGCAGGTATAACAACAGAGCTCCCAAGTATTTTAAAGCAGTAACTTACATACAACTCTGGAGATCCAGTACTAACAATATAAACCGTGGAATGGTGGGATGGGTTTAGTGGCTCTGCATCACTTTCCTATGAAACAAATGCAGAATATTATCACTTTTGCCAGTCTCTGCTGCTAACCGGCTGCATTATGGGCTGCCAATCCCCCCCTCCCCCGAGCATAAATCCCTGCAAAGGGTATGAGAAGATCTACAGGGAAAGCTGCCGTCGAAGAGTCGCGGCAATCATCAAGGATCCACACCACCCAGCGCATGCCCTGTTCACGCTGCTACCATCGGGAGAGAGGTGTAGGTGCCACATGTCTCCCACCACAGATTCATGAACAGTTGCTCCCCCTCCACCATCAGACTCCTCAACTACAAACTCAATCAGAGACTCATTTAAGGACTCTTCCTTTTGTGCTTGTTTACATCTTTGCCCTCAGACAGCTCCAAGAAAAATGCAGAGAACAAAACAAAGGACCTTTGTTGACCTCACCAAAGCCTTCGACACCGTGAGCAGGAAAGGGCTTTGGAAAATACTAGAGCGCCTCGGATGCCCCCCAAAGTTCCTCAACATGGTTATCCAACTGCACGAAAACCAACAAGGTCGGGTCAGATACAGCAATGAGCTCTCTGAACCCTTCTCCATAAACAATGGCGTGAAGCAAGGCTGTGTTCTCGCACCAACACTCTTTTCAATCTTCTTCAGCATGGTGCTGAACAAAGCCATGAAAGACCTCAACAATGAAGACGCTGTTTACATCCGGTACCGCACGGATGGCAGTCTCTTCAATCTGAGGCGCCTGAAAGCTCACACCAAGACACAAGAGCAACTTGTCCGTGAACTACTCTTTGCAGACGATGCCGCTTGACGTCCTGTTTTGCGGAAACTGCCAAAATGTTTGGCCTGGAAGTCAGTCTGAAGAAAACTGAGGTCCTCCATCAGCCAGCTCCCCACCATGACTACCAGCCCCCCCACATCTCCATCGGGCACACAAAACTCAAAACAGTCAACCAGTTTACCTATCTCAGCTGCACCATTTCATCGGATGTAAGGATCGACAACGAGATAGACAATAGCCTCGCCAAGGCAAATAGCGCCTTTGGAAGACTACACAAAAGAGTCTGGAAAAACAACCAACTGAAAAACCGCACAAATATAAGCGTATACAGAGCCGTTGTCATACCCACACTCCTGTTCGGCTCCGACTCATGGGTCCTCTACCGGCATCACCTACGGCTCCTAGAACGCTTCCACCAGCGTTGTCTCCACTCCATCCTCAACATTCATTGGAGCGACTTCATCCCTAACATCGAAGTACTCGAGATGGCAGAGGCTGACAGCATCGAATCCACGCTGTTGAAGATCCAACTGCGCTGGGTAGGTCACGTCTCCAGAATGGATGACCATCGCCTCCCCAAGATCGTGTTATATGGCGAGCTCTCCACTGGCCATCGTGTCAGAGGTGCGCCAAAGAAGAGGTACAAGGACTGCCTAAAAAAAATCTCTTGGTGCCTGCCCCATTGACCACCGCCAGTGGGCTGATATCGCCTCCAACCGTGCATCTTGGCGCCTCACAGTTCGGCGGGCAGCAACCTCCTTTGAAGAAGACCGCAGAGCCCACCTCACTGACAAAAGGCAAAGGAGGAAAAACCCAACACCCAACCCCAACCAACAAATTTTCCCCTGCAACCGCTGCAACCGTGTCTGCCTGTCCCGCATCGGACTTGTCAGCCACAAATGAGCCTGCAGCTGACGTGGACATTTACCCCTCCATAAATCTTTGTCCGCGAAGCCAAGCCAAAGAAGAAGACATCTTTATTTGTTTCCATGTGTACATTGTGTACAGTTTTTTCCCCAACATGATCAATAAGTGGTGATTCTGTCTCGTTTGCAGGAAAAAGAATCTCAAGGTTGAATGTGATGTCATGTATGTTCTCTGACAATAATTCTGAAATCTGAAATGATCTACAAATGCCTTCAAGATCTTTGCTCAAATTTGCCAGTCAGCATTGCAACGGCGTGCATTTCTACCTTTGACCCAGAAATGCATCTTTGCAACAGTATTTTTAGAGCAAAGTTGATTCTGAGGCCAAAGAAGGGAATAATAAGACTATTTGCCAGAAGCTGTAAAAACATTTTAAAGTAGATAGCTGAAGAGTAAAGATCAATGATGCAGTGAAAGAAGTGGGAGTTAACAATGAGTTTTTGCACATATTGAAAAAGGCACAGCACATGTTTTGGGATGGAGAAAGGTCAAGAATTGGAAGCATTGAAATGGCTAAGTCTGAATGTGGCAGGAGTGGGGTGCAGGAGTTGAGGCAGAGTGGAACAATGCAATGATCCAATGGTGGACACTGAGAGACGACTTGATGGTGAATATGTGGACTCACATATTCAGCTCAACATCAAACAGGAGGATGAAGTAGTGAATCAGGGATGGAGTCGGTGGTGAGCTACAAAAGCAAATTGTGTAGAGGACCCAAAAGCAAATTGTGTGGAGGATCCAGAGGGTCTGTATAAAGATATTGGTGGGTTCTGACGGCACGGTTGGCACAATACCTTTACAGCGCCAGCGATCGGGACTGGGATTTTAATCCCGCACTGTCTGGAAGGAGTTTGCATGTTCTCCCTGTATCTGCATGGGTTCCCCCCAGGGGCTCCAGTTTCCTCCCACCTTTCGAAACATACCGGGGATGTAGGTAAATTGGGCGGCATGGACTCATGGGCCAAAATGGCCTGTTACCCCGTGCTGTATCTCTAAATTTAAAATTTAAGTGAGTGGGCAAGACTCTGGCAGATGAAGTACAATGGTGGTAAATGTTAAGTCATCCACATTGTTGGAAAAATAGTAAATTGGATTATTATTTAAATGATGAAAATTTGCAGCATGTTGTTGTGCAGGGAGTCCTCAGTGTCCATGAAATACAAAAAAGTGAGTTTGCAGGTACAGTAGATAATCCAGAAGGTAAATGGCTTCACTGCTGGAAGGATTGTATTTAAGAGCAGAGCAGTTCTGTTGCAACTGTACAGGTGTACTGGAGTACTGGTCCCCTTACTTGAGAAAGGAGATACAGTCTTTGGAGACAGTGCAGAAGAGGTTCACACCTGGAAATGAGGGGGTTAGTTTATAAGGAGAGATTGATTCGCCTGGGCTCATTTCATTGGAGTTTAGAAAGATGAGGGAGATCTAATATAAACATACAAAATTAGGAAAGGAATAAATTAGATAGAAGCAGGCAGGATGTTTCCTCTGGCAGATAAAATTAGAGTCGTGGTTCTTAGCCTTTTTGTTTCCACTCACATACCACCTTAAGTCATCCCTTACTAACCACAGAGCACCTGTACCATAGATGCTCTGTGGTTAGTAAGTGATAACTTAAGGTGGCATGTAGGTGGGGAAAAAACAGTTAAGAACCATTGAGTTAGGGGATGTAGCCTCAAACTTGAGGGTAATAGACTTAAGGCAGAGATGAAGAGGCAGTGTTTCTCTCTGCCCAATAAAGTAGTAGAGGTGGGTGGCCTCATTAAATATATTTTCTGAGCGGCAGCACGGTTAGCTTCGCAGTTAGCGTAACGCTATTACAGCGACCTGCGTTTGAATCTGGCCCTGTCTGCAAGGAGTTTGTATGTTATCCCTGTGTCTCGGTGGGCTTCCTCCGGGTGCTCCGGTTTCCTCCCACTCTTCAAAACTTATGGTGATTGTAGGTTAATTGGAATATTTGGGGAGTGGGCTGTACGTCTAAATAGATATTTTTTTTTAAATTAGGAGGCAGGAAGAGAGATTTTTTTGAAAATTAGGGCAATAAAGGTTATGGGGAACTGATGGATGAGAAGCTGAGTCTACATATTGAATGGCGGAACAGGCCCAACAGGCCGGATGGAGACTCCTGCTCCAATACTTGTGTTATTATGTTCGTGAGAGAAGATGACAACTTCTGTCTTACCTGCAAGCAATAGCAGCTCATCCTGGGAAGATCAAAACCACACGGGAGTAGTGGAAGGGTTGAGGCACCTGATGGGATGGTGCATCATTCATACAAATCAAGAAGCTCAGCACAAGACAGGGGAATGTGACACTCAGGGTAACAGTGGATGAGGAAGAGGTGACATAGATGTGTCATGAAGAGACTCCAGGGCTACCAGGCCAGGCATGTGTGAGGGAAGCTTTTCCTTAACATACCATGGCTACAAATGAAAGAGCTTGTTCAACTTTATTATCATCCAATTGTCTTCTTTGGCTTGGCTTCGCGGACGAAGATTTATGGAGGGGGTAAATGTCCATGTCAGCTGCAGGCTCCTTTGTGGCTGACAAGTCCGATACGGGACAGGCAGACACGGTTGCAGCGGTTGCAGGGGAAAATTTGTTGGTTGGGGTTGGGTGTTGGGTTTTTCCTCCTTTGTCTTTTGTCAGTGAGGTGGGCTCTGCGGTCTTCTTCAAAGGAGGTTGCTGCCCGCCGAACTGTGAGGCACCAAGATGCACGGTTTGAGGCGATATCAGCCCACTGGCAGTGGTCAATGTGGCAGGCACCAAGAGATTTCTTTAAGCAGTCCTTGTACCTCTTCTTTGGTGCACCTCTGTCACGGTGGCCAGTGGAGAGCTCGCCATATAACACGATCTTGGGAAGGCGATGGTCCTCCATTCTGGAGACGAGACCCACCCAGCACAGCTGGATCTTCAGCAGCGTGGATTCGATGCTGTCGGCCTCTGCCATCTCGAGTACTTCGATGTTAGGGATGAAGGCGCTCCAATGAATGTTGAGGATGGAGCGGAGACAACGCTGGTGGAAGCGTTCTAGGTGCCATAGGTGATGCCGGTAGAGGACCCATGATTCGGAGCCGAACAGGAGTGTGGGTATGACAACGGCTCTGTATACGCTTATCTTTGTGAGGTTTTTCAGTTGGTTGTTTTTCCAGACACTTTTGTGTAGTCTTCCAAAGGCGCTATTTGCCTTGGCGAGTCTGTTGTCTATCTTGTTGTCGATCCTTGCATCTGATGAAATGGTGCAGCTGAGATAGGTAAACTGGTTGACCATTTTGAGTTTTGTGTGCCCGATGGAGATGTGGGGGGGCTGGTAGTCAAGGTGGGGAGCTGGCTGATGGAGGACCTCCGTTTTCTTCAGGCTGACTTCCAGGCCAAACATTTTGGCAGTTTCCGCAAAACAGGACGTCAAGCGCTGAAGCGCTGGCTCTGAATGGGCAACTAAAGTGGCATCGTCTGCAAAGAGTAGTTCAAGGACAAGTTTCTCTTGTGTCTTGGTGTGAGCTTGCAGGCGCCTCAGATTGAAGAGACTGCCATCCGTGCGGTACCGGATATAAACAACGTCTTCATTGTTGAGGTCTTTCATGGCTTGGTTCAGCATCATGCTGAAGAAGATTGAAAAGAGGGTTGGTGCGAGAACACAGCCTTGCTTCACGCCATTGTTTATGGAGAAGGGTTCAGAGAGCTCATTGCTGTATCTGACCCGACCTTGTTGGTTTTCGTGCAGTTGGATAACCATGTTGAAGAACTTTAGGGGGCATCCGATGCGCTCTAGTATTTGCCAAAGCCCTTTCCTGCTCACGGTGTCGAAGGCTTTGGTGAGGTCAACAAAGGTGATGTCGAGTCCTTTGTTTTGTTCCTGCACTTTTCTTGGAGCTGTCTGAGGGCAAAGACCATGTCAGTAGTTCCTCTGTTTGCGCGAAAGCCGCACTGTGATTCTGGGAGAACATTTTCGGTGACACTAAGTATTATTCTATTTAGGAGAATCCTAGCGAAGATTTTGCCTGCAATGGAGAGCCGCGTGATTCCCCTGTAGTTTGAGCAGTCTGATTTCTTGCCTTTGTTTTTGTACAGGGTGATGATGGTGGCATCACGAAGATCCTGAGGCAGTTTACCTTGGTCCCAACAAAGCTTGAAAAACTCATGCAGTTTGACATGCTGAGTTTCGCCGCCAGCCTTCCAGACCTCTGGGGGGATTCCATCCATACCTGCTGCTTTGCCACTTTTCAGTTGTTCAATTGCCTTATATGTCTCCTCCCGGGTGAGGACCTCATCCAGCTCTAGCCTTAGGGGCTGTTGAGGGAGCTGGAGCAGGGCGGAATCTTGGACTGAGCGGTTGGCACTGAAAAGAGATTGGAAGTGTTCTGACCATCGGTTGAGGATGGAGATCTTGTCGCTGAGGAGGACTTTGCCATCTGAGCTGCGCAGCGGGCTTTGGACTTGGGGTGAGGGGCCGTACACAGCCTTTAGAGCCTCTGAAGTCGCCAATGTCCGCGCTGAGCTGGGTTCGCTTGGCGAGGCTAGTCCACCACTCATTTTGGATCTCCCGGAGTTTGCGCTGTAGATGGCTGCATGTGCGACGGAAGGCTTGTTTCTTCTCTGGACAGGACGGCTTTGTAAGGTGAGCCTGGTGGGCAGCTCGCTTCTTTGCCAGCAGCTCCTGGATTTCCTGGCTGTTATTGTCGAACCAGTCCTTGTTTTTCCTGGAGGAGAAGCCCAATACCTCTTCAGTATGGTAGTCTTCAGCTGATCCCAGAGGGTTTCAGGGGACGAGTCTATGAGGTGGATTGCATTGTCGAGCTTTGCTTTGAGGTTTGCCTGGAAGTTTCCTCTCACTTCGTCTGACTGCAGGTTTCCAACATTGAACATTGAGCAAAATACTTGAAAACACACAACCAGCCATACAGACAAATGATACATATTCAGTACATATAAAAATATATAAAAATAAATAAGTATCATTTAATAAATAGTGGAGCTCAAAGCAGTTCATTCAGTTGTTCGGCATTCTCACTGCATGTGGGAAGAAGCTGCTTTTCAGCCTGGTGGACCTCTCTCTGATACTCCTGTATCTCTTTCCCAATGGGAGTAGCTAAAAGATGCTGTGTGCAGGTTAGTAGGAGTCCTCAACAATCTTGTGCACACTCTTAAACTACAATCCTAGTAGATCGCATCAATGGTGGTGGGGGGGGTGGGGGGGGGGGAAGGGGAGGGAATCTCCAGCGATCCTCTCTGCCACTCTTCTGGTCCTCTAGATTGACCTCAAATCCAATGCTCTACACCAACTGAACCACAATTTGATTCAGCTAGTCAGGACGCTCTTGATAGAGGTCCTGCAGAAGTTTGACATGATGATGGCTGGTAGCCTCGTCCATTTTGGTCTTCTCAGGAAGTTCAGTTACTGTTGCGCCTTCCTGACAAATGAGGAGATGTTGTATGTCCAGGATAGGTCACTTCTTTAGTGGACTCTGAGGAAATTCTCCTCAACTGAGTGTTTAATGTGTAGTGGAGGGTGGTCATCCTGGACCTCCTTAAGTCTATAATCATCTCCTTTGTCTTGTCTATATTGAACTCAGGTTGTAACTCTTGCACCATAATCTCGAGATTTTCCATCTCTTTTCTGTAGTGTGATTCATTGTTGTTGCTGATGAGGCCAATTACAGTTGATTCATCTGCAAACTTGATGACACTGTTGGGGGTGCAATCGTGGACATGTGGAACCAAGGAACAATTTAGCAAGTAATTATCTCACAGAGGATGCTGTTTATGACTTGGATTGGGACCATATGTGGAAATCTTATTGGAGAGTTTCAACCTTGTAATAATGAGAAAGATGGTTCGGCACAGACTAAAAGGGCCAAGGGCACCTGTTTCTGTGCTGTAATGTTCTATGGTTCTAAGATGAACGTGTTCTTTAGAGGAGAAAAGTCTTTCAAGGCCATCAATATTGATTAACCATTGATTTATTGCTTTTTTTCTTTTTTTTTAACCATTCATTCTTACTTTACTATATCTCCAAATGATAAGTCAGTACCTTGACAGGTTCTCTTTGCAAAATAACATAAAATGTCTTCAGATGTGCAGAAAATAAGACTAGCAGAATGTCAGTGGAATAGGCAGACAGCAGCGCCCTCTGCTGTCTATTAATATAGTAAACATACATGTCATGAGATGGCACAAACCTCTCGACCTATAAATGGAGTCTCATGGTAAAACTTGACTTCCTGCTAGGAACCCAGATACATCCGTCAACGTCAAATTTTAGTTTTGCCAGATGTGTAATTAAAAACCTTCCAGCTCCTTTTCAGTGAGATGCATTCACCAAAGAAGCAAAGGAGGTTAACAAAATACTGACAGGTATAGAAAATTATAGCAATGGGGAAACATGGAATAAACTGTGTTCATTTCTTTTGGCTGAGGGGGAACCATTTCAGAAGCATTGACATATTAATAGGGTGGTCTAAAACCAAGGAGCAGCAATTTACTGTGGTTGGGTGGACTAAAGGATGGTGTGGCATGGGATGCAATGGCTAAACCTGGTGTTAGAGACAGAGGTCCTAATGAGATGATTTATGTAGTTTGCATGGACACAGTGGGCTGGAGACCCTGTTTCTCTTCTTCCTGACTCTTTCACTCTATTAATAAACAGAGTACTTGAATGTTTGTTTGAGGAGTTGAGATCTGCAGGGCTATGGACCATGTAGAAACCAACTCTCCTGGCTACCATAGTGCCGGGAAGAAGAACCATGACATAGTGGTCAGTAGTAATGTTGAGTATCTCAGGCCACAGGAGAGTTCCCTTTGTGATCATTGAATGTTGGAAACTTTTCTATTTAACCAAGCAGCCCAATATAACATTTATTTAATTTCTCATCCCATTACATCGACTCAAAAAGCACAATAGAGATGTTATAACAAAGTAAAGAGAAGATGGAAGAAGGTGTAAAGGTGCACGACTTGTAAAGTTTTCCAAAGTCCAATAAGGCAATTTTTTTTTTCCTGAACTGTTTGAGGAATCCTTAATGTCTCTGCAATGTGTTCCACTTTGAAATTTCTCATATGTGAGGTGCTGTGATGGGGTGTTCACCCACTTATCAACTTGTACCCGTAGTTCAGCATTAACAATATCAATAATTTCATGAGCAAAGTCTTGCTCTTCAGCTTTTTAAAATATAAATAATTTTGTTTTTTCTTGTCACAGCATGTTTTAGAGAGCGACCATGAAGGATGCCTCCACAAAATGCATTGTAATCACCTGTCTTGGGTAAACTTATACCTCTCATTTTGTTCATTTAGATTGGTCACAGTGTTTGAGCTACCGAAAGAAAATAGACACACACACCGAGAGCAGTTCAGTTTATACAAATGTTTATTACTAATTCAAAAGCTGATTTCACACTACAATATGCAAGCCCTTCCCAACTATACTTATCAACGCTTGGACTGGTCCCAACTGCCGAAGCGAGGCAACGACTGCACACTTGTAGTAGGTTGTCAGGGCGCTGGTAGCAGCTTCTCCACCTCCCCCGACCGGGACGTTGCTCGGACTCTGGCTGTTCTTCCTTCTTGACAAGGGGTGTTCCCACCCCTCGGAGAGTCTAAACTTCAGCAGCAGGACCACAGGCTTATATACCCCAAAAACAATTAATCATGTGCCTACTCCTTCTAATATTTGTCAGTCAAAATCAAAACTGAACATTACATTCTACAATTTAGAAGATTAATTATTATGGAACCAGGATGTTATAACTTCCTGGTTTATCTCGTAGATACAAAGACTTATTAAAACTTCTCGAGCAAGACAGGTTGTGACCAATTCGTCAATTTCAGAGTGTTGCATTTGACAACTGCTTTCCCTGGGCCTCACAGTGGAATTCCATTTCAAAATGTATGTTCAGATAAGTCCCCATGGCTGAGTTTAATTACATCTGCTAGTTCTGAAAGTAAGGTGACCTGCGTGTGGACCCAGTGTCGTCAGTTCCACATAAGCAAAAAGCATCTGGGTACATGGTTTTAATCCTCCATTACATTCCACCCCTTGGTCACAATCTGTCATTTGCGAGGCCTAACCAGTATTTGAGTACAGTGGGAGCGAAAAAAGAGAAATCAAAACAACAATTACAAAGATAAGCAATGACGCGAGCAACCAACGGAGGATAGTGTGGCCCACTCCCCCAAATGTAGCAGTTAGCCATGAGATAGGATTCCAACCAAGGCTCAAATTATCCTTGTTGGCCACAATACCCAGATACTGGAGCTCACGAACAGATTTTGAAACAAGCTGAACAATAACATATTTATATAAGCTGCACTTGAGGCTGGTGACTGAGGACTTCCTTGGTGTAATGCATCGGACCGTGTTTCCCATGGGGAACTCCCTTGGAACGTCCTCGACATTACAAATCCAATTGCTGGCATCAAAGCAGCTGTTAAGCCAGATCACCAGGAGTGTAAAATGGAGAACCTGGAACAAAGAAGCCTGACACATGTCACTCACGATACCATAAGCGTTCAGTGTTTAAACAGACTAAATCATCCTGTCCCTCAATAGCTACCCACCGAGTGTTACCCTGGGCAAGTGTCACTATTTCCCCTTTTACAGGAGGGCCACTACCTGGTGGTGCCACCCATACTTTTTGTCCAACATTCTCTAGTTCAGGAATCGGGGGCAATGACTGTTATTCCTCTGGAATAGGCTGTAATTCAGGAGCGTGAAGAAGTCGGTGGAAAGGTGTACCTCCTTTTAAAGGGCGATGATTCAAATTGTCGACTGCCTGCTGCAGCACATGGCACCATCCCTTCTGGGTCCCCAGTGATGTTAACAAACGAATTTGTTCCTTCAGTAAGCCGTTCATTTGTTCAACTAACCCGGCAGCCTGCGGGTAATAAGGAATATGGTGGACCCATAAAATACCGTTGTCATTTGCCCAATCACAGATTGCTTTCCCGGAGAAGTGCGAGCCATTATCAGAGTGAATCTCCTCTGGAACATCATAACGATAAATCAAATGGTTTAGTCCTTGGATAGTGCTAGCTTGGTCAGCCGTCTTGGTGGGAAAAGTAAAAACCAGGCCCGAAAAGGTGTCAACCATTACTAGGACGTAATATTTACCCATACAGTCTAGCATGGGGCCTATGTAATCAATTTGCCAGACCGCAGCTGAGTGAGCACCCCGTTTTATTTGGCCATGCGGACCAGGTGGAACGGTATGGAACTTCACAAGCTGACATTCTGGGCATGTACGTACGACCATGCGGACATCATCCTGATGGACGGATAAAGCATGTGTACGGGACCACATAGCTGATCCCTTCTCCCCCAAATGACCACTCTGTTCATGTGCCCATCGAGCCAGGGGGACGGTATCAGCACAGCTGATAGTGGCAAGCTGATCTGCTACTGCATTATGTTGAGCCATGTTAGTCGCCATATTGGTATGGGCATCAACGTGATAAACGGTTATCTCACGATGGTGGGAAGCATCCCACAACAGCTGCCACAACTCTTTGCCCCATACTGGGCGGTCATGTATCATCCAGTTGTTCTTTTGCAAATCAGGCATCCATACCACAAGTCCATTAGCCAAAGCCCAGGAATCAGTAAACAGGCGAAGAGGGTGATCATGGGGATCTAGTGGTAAAGTGACTGCCTTCAACTCAGCATACTGACTGGAGCCACCATCCCCCTCCTCCGATAAGTGAGTTCCTGACCTGGGATGGTAAGCCACCTGTTCGTGTATGCGGCCCACCCCTTCAGGCCCTCTGGTCGCACGACTCTGAATATACCACTTCCATTTAACAATAGAAGACTGCTGAGCCCGCCCGATCTTTAGATTAGCATCATTAGCCAGGACCCAATTCATTATAGGAAGTGCAGGTCGCAATTGAACATCTGCATCACCTGTCATTCTTTCAGTCTCTAGCAGGGCCCAGTAACAGGCTAGTAACTGTTGTTCAAAAGCAGAATAACGAGCGGCAGCCTCGGGCATGATATGTGACCAGAATCCCAGTGGGACTCGGCGACCCTCTTGTTTCTGCCAGAGGCTCCAGGAGGCCACATCATCAATATAATGGTGAATTGAGAGGGAAGGCGATACTGGAAGGTGGGTGAAGGTATACTGGCGCACCTTCCAGGTAAAGGCGAACTGATCCTGTGAGTCCTCAGCTATAAGAATACTGAAGAAGGCATTAGCGAGATCAATGACAGCATACCATGTTCCTGAGTTCCCAGTAGCAATGTTTTCAATAAGGGTGACAATGTCCGGAACTGCTGAAGCAAGTGGTGGGGCATGTTTGTTCAAAAAACGATAATCAACTGTCATTCTCCAGGAGCCGTCCGGCTTCTGGACCGGCCAAACGGGGCTATTAAAGGGCGATGTTACGGGCCTCACTACCCCTTCTTCTTGCAGAGCATCGATGGTGGCAGTAATCTCTTCCTGCCCCCCAGGGAGACGATATTGTGGAATGCACACTGGTTTCATGGGGGCTGGCACCATCACAGGATCCCACTTAGCCTGACCCACTACTAGTTTTTTTGTAATAGTTCGAATTCCAAATTCAAATCCCCCTTGGCTAGTATTAAGGGCCATACCGGCCAACATATTAATACCCAGGATACACTCGTCAGTAGCAGCCACCAGGGCATGTAACAAGACAGGGGAAGGGCTATCACCCACCATGGCACAGACTTTTATTTCCTTTGCCAGGGTGACCGCTCCTCCCAACCCCTCTATACGAAAGGCCGGTCCAGTCCAGAGGTCGGGATTACCAGGAATCACCGAGTGCTCTGCACCGGTGTCGACCAAAGGCAAGTATTGGCGATCATTACCCCCACCCCAGTGGATTGTTAACGGTATGTAGGGCCGCGGATCCCCGTGTGTGCACCGTGTCTCGATGGAGTAGACACGGGAATCCTGCCCACACCTTCAGGCTTCAGAAGGGTTCGGGGGCTTCCAGGACCACATGCTATTGTTATCTTTAAGAGCCTGTTTAACCCATTGTTTTACCTCATCATGAGTAACTGGAGCAGGAGAAGCCAGCTCGATAGAAGCAGCAGTGGGAGCAGAAAGCACAGCTGGGCCAGGAGGACTCAGCAGCTGGGGATGATGTTCCCCTGCTTTTTGCCTAAATCGATCTCCAATGGTAGCCAGCTCTTTTACAATGAAATCACGGATCATTGACTCCTTCTGACCCCTGTTCCCACTTTGGCTCACAGGGTCCTCCACCCAGTCTAGGGGAGGAGGTGGAGGCCATCCAACAGAGGGAGTAGGCCATAGAGCATAAGCAGGGGTTTGGGTATTTTCCCCTGGGTCCACATGGGAAACCGGGGTATCTATCCCTTCCATCTCTACCCTTACATCATCCCCCCTTCTGTCTGTTTGGGAAATCTGCTGCCTTATAGGGCGGGCGTGAATAGCAGATGGAGAGGGTAGTATGTTAGACACATGCTGAGGAGTATCTGCATTATTACCATTGTCATTCCAGATATTCCCATCCCAATCCTCAATTACATCAGGATCGTCACCATTCCTTATCATGGCATGAATACGATATGGATCGGGTTCTACTCCATGCCTTTCCTTATCTGCATAGAGCTGCTGCTGGAGTTTAATATTACGGCAAATCATTTGAACATGCTTATCTTCCCATTCTTTGGCTCTGTCCTGACTGGTGCGAACAATTTCGCTCATCATGGAACAGCATTGTCGCAGGACTTGTAGCTCCTCCTCTAATTGCTTTCTTTTGCACTGAGATTCTACTTCTCTTTGAATTAATTCTGCTTCACGCTGAACGGAGTGGCGTAATGCTGTGGCCAGCAACCAAAAACCATTTGTCAGCGTTCCCTTTTTATCAGGAAATTTACTTTGTCGAAGGAGAGTGGCAACCCGCTCTCCCAGAGGTGCACTTGATGAGTCTAACTTCTCATCCCAACTAATGGGTGGTCCCAACAAAGACAGGGTATTGGCCAACATGCCAAACCCATCGTCTTTGGAAGTCCATCCAGGAATCAAGAACTGCTCAGGGCTCACCTGTTTCTTTCGGCGAAACATCTTGAGACCAACCCTGCTCGCTGCGCCAATTGTCTTGGGTAAACTTATACCTCTCATTTTGTTCATTTAGATTGGTCACAGTGTTTGAGCTACCGAAAGAAAATAGACACACACACCGAGAGCAGTTCAGTTTATACAAATGTTTATTACTAATTCAAAAGCTGATTTCACACTACAATATGCAAGCCCTTCCCAACTATACTTATCAACGCTTGGACTGGTCCCAACTGCCGAAGCGAGGCAACGACTGCACACTTGTAGTAGGTTGTCAGGGCGCTGGTAGCAGCTTCTCCACCTCCCCCGACCGGGACGTTGCTCGGACTCTGGCTGTTCTTCCTTCTTGACAAGGGGTGTTCCCACCCCTCGGAGAGTCTAAACTTCAGCAGCAGGACCACAGGCTTATATACCCCAAAAACAATTAATCATGTGCCTACTCCTTCTAATATTTGTCAGTCAAAATCAAAACTGAACATTACATTCTACAATTTAGAAGATTAATTATTATGGAACCAGGATGTTATAACTTCCTGGTTTATCTCGTAGATACAAAGACTTATTAAAACTTCTCGAGCAAGACAGGTTGTGACCAATTCGTCAATTTCAGAGTGTTGCATTTGACAACTGCTTTCCCTGGGCCTCACAGTGGAATTCCATTTCAAAATGTATGTTCAGATAAGTCCCCATGGCTGAGTTTAATTACATCTGCTAGTTCTGAAAGTAAGGTGACCTGCGTGTGGACCCAGTGTCGTCAGTTCCACATAAGCAAAAAGCATCTGGGTACATGGTTTTAATCCTCCATTACATCACCTGCCCCGGCTCTTCCCAAGCCTGCGACCTCCAAACAGAGGACAAAGGCGCCAAGTGCATGGGAGCACGATAACCTGGAGGCTCCTCTCCAAACTTCATGCCATCCTGACTTGGAAATATGTCACCCTTTTTTCATTTAGATCCTCCTAGTTGCTCCCGACCCAAAAGATTGAGAGTCCCTTCACCAGGAGTGCAGGCAATTCAATTCCACCTTCTCAAAAATAATTAAGGAATACAGCAAATCAACAAGGTATCAACGTTTGTATGTTTTTAACTGTTATTGTTAGAAGAGAGGTTCTCAACCTTTTTCTTTCCACTCACATTCCACTTTAAGTATTCCCTATGCTGTAGGTGCTCTGTGATTAGTAAGGAATTGCTTAAGGTGGTAGCCGAATGGGAAAAAAATGTTTGAAAACCGCTGTTTTGATCGTACCTCATTGAGTCATTATGTGCACGGTTTCTTAGCTCCAAAGGAAATGGGCCAATGACAACTTTTCTCAAGCAAAATATTTCAGTAACAATTGGATTTAGAGCAGTGATTCTCAACCTTCCCTTCCCACCTTAAGCAATCCCTGACTAATCACAGAGCACCGATGGCATAGGGGATACTTAAAGTGGCAAGTGAGTGGAAAGAAAAAGGTTGAGAACCAGTATGTTAGAACATGAACATAAATAATATTTCAGTTATTTTCACAGTCCTCCTTTATGTCTTTTATTTCCTTAATGGTATGATAGCTGAAAATGCTTTGAAGTTGCCACTCAAGCATCTGAACTCACCACTGCTCTAACAGGCGAATGGTTTCTTTCCCAAAATAAAACCTATACATTAGTTATTAACTATGTTCCTTGAGTTTAGAAATTAGAGAGCTGTTCTTTCATTCTCGCCTGTTTGATGGATATTTTGATTTGTTCACTTTTGTTTTGAATCCGGTTACGCATGTATAAATGGTGCTTGCTATCAGCAACAATAAGGTGAACTTCCCATTCCACGCAAGTGCAGAAAAGAGACGTGGCCTATTCCAGGGAAGTGATGTCCCCTCCTGCAGCTTCACCACATTCAAAACCTGAGAAACAAACAACCAGAACTTTCCCTTTTTATTTTTAAACAGAAAAAAAACTACTTATTTAAGGCAAATACATTGCAAGAAATATTCATTTTTTTTTGTCAAAACATATTTTGTTTTGCATTCAGAAATAAATACAGAAACTCATAAATATTTGGAGGGTTTCTTCACATCTAAAGCCTCAGGAACATTTAAACCTTGTTTCATTAAAATATACTTTTATGTGGCAGCATGTAGCCTGTTTACTACTTATAGAAGACATGTATTTTAGATGGAAATTTTCATTCGTACGTGGTGACAAAAGCCTCCTTGGGTTGTGGAAACCCACAATGGAAGCACCAAGCAATTCCAAAAATGCTGTATGTGGAACCTGATACTTCATCCACCAACCTCCTGATCAGATGAAAAAGGTTTGAACTTCAGTTACGTCATGAACATCTTTTAATATTATCTTCACTAAGCTTTCACCAGAAATATTTTTTATCTCCTAAAATTAAATGGTTGGCGCCTGGTTTAGATGCAAATGACTTTTTGCCTAGTCTTAAATGACTTGCAGATTCACCCCACTTGCATTAAAAAAAAAGTACTGTACAATTAAACCTGGTGATGCAGACTGGACTTTCACCAAAAGTTAGCCGGGTTAGCCTCGACTTTGAAATTCTTTTCCACATTGTAACACGTGGACCCTCCCAAGTAAATGAACAGCAATTTTTTTTTCAATGTTTGCTTCCTGAAAGAAAATTGGTGATTTATGATGACAACACAAAGGTTATTTCAGATTTGCTACATCATGTAGGAATTTGGAGAAACATTAACTTTGAATGAATTTAGCGGGTTTAATCTCCCAATGATGCTGTCACATTGCAACAATAGTCGGCCAGCATTGATAGATTCCAGTTGTTCGGATACCACTTTTCCATGGTCGCAATGTCCTGGTGAAACCTTTCACCATGTTCGTCACTGACTGCACCGAGATCAGCCGGGAAGATGTCCAAGTGTGAATGACACGTTGTACTTCATGGTTTTGTAGCTTGATAGACTTAAAATATGAGAGGAAATCACAAAAATAGGTTATATTAAAATAATACTTATACAAGATCGGAACGTTTTAAGGTAATTTTCATGATCAGCTGCCCAAAATACCTAAAATACAGCCAAAAGTGTTCAAGAAGCAAATTCTTCATTGTCCAGGGTTATTTAAATTAAAATCATTATTTAGAGATTAAATCATTTGGCATTTCTGTCCAAAATATCTGTCAATAAATAAATACTTTGAAGAATGTGTGTACTTTAGACTTTACGACAAGCACTAATGGTACAAGGACAGCTTTTCCCCCGCTGCCATCAGATTCCTGAATAATCAATGAACCAAAGGCATTGCCTTAGTTCTTGTGCTCTATTATTTCTATATTTTTACGGTAATGTCGTAAAATGGTTATAATATGAATGTTCGCACTAATGATGCTACCACAAAATACCAAATTTCATGTTCAAGGCAATAAATTGTGATTTTGATTCTGTCATGTTTGCATTGGGGTTATGCATACACTTCAGGTTTATATAACAGTCTTAATATGATGGGATCGCACCAAATAGCTTGACAAATTATTGGCGGGAGGAAAGGAAGCTGCTTAACTTGTTTCACATCTCAGCCATTTCAACACGTGCCTTCCCAAACCAAGCTCCACTTTCTGGAGATTTCTCAGATTCATTGGACATCAATGCAGAAGAGGCTCAACTTCTGAAAGTGGTCGGAAAGGAAGAGGAATGAAAGCCAGGTGGAAAAATAAGACTGAAAGAGGTGTCTCAACAGGACAGCTCTGGAAATGGGTCCCAGAACAAGAGGTCCTCTGGGTAGATCCAAAAATAAAGCTCCAATGGAAACGATGGGATGTATTTTGCTTGTCAAGTATGAATGGGAGGTAACTCTTAACCTGTACATTTTTATTGAATCTTTCCTCAATTCTTAAAATAAAACTGAATCTCCCAGAACCTCTCACCTAGGAGAGCATTTTCAATTTATTTCACTCTCTTTAATGAAATATTCCTTTTGTAAATCGAGGAATGATGTATTAAGTTTTACACTTGTGAAATAATCTCATCAAATGTAATACCTATTATTGTTTCTAGATCATGATTTTAACTTAAATGAAATGATGTAATTCCATAGTAATCCAGAAATGTAAATAGGAAATTAACTGGCTTCAACAGGAGTTGTAAAGAGAGAAACAAATCAAATGGAATGTAAGTGTAATTCTCTTACAAGTACAATTGCAAACAGGGATTAGTGAATGGACTTATTTAACACAAACGTCAGGCACATCCATTTCACTGATAGATCACTCATTAATGACTTTTGCTGAAAATATTAAAAAATGCAAAGGAACTAAAACGTTAATTAAACTGCAGTGCGTGTTCAATTGTTATACAGAGGATCGCTGTTTTTTTGGACACGTAACTGAACAGTTTCCTTTCGAAATTACATTTGCAAGAATTTCCTGACGTTAAGGATATTTGCAAACACATTGAATGACTTTTCAAACAGAGGAAGACAAACCAGATCATCCCTTTGTCATGTTGCAGGGACTTTCAGCTAGGTTGAAGTCCCCTCTTACAGCAATAAAGTCCTGTTTGTATCTTTATACTGGAACAAAGCTGCTTATATTATAATATTTGGATATATAAATATTTTATAATTGTAGAGCTCGTCGAAAGAACCAAAGACTTGTTGATCCAAACCAAGGCTTTTATTAGCAAAAGGCAGGAGCTCGCCGACCAGTCCGGTGAATGACACGTTGTACTTCATGGTTTTGTAGCTTGATAGACTTAAAATATGAGAGGAAATCACAAAAATAGGTTATATTAAAATAATACTTATACAAGATCGGAACATTTTAAGGTAATTTTCATGATCAGCTGCCCAAAATACCTAAAAGAACCAAAGACTTGTTGATCCAAACCAAGGCTTTTATTAGCAAAAGGCAGGAGCTCGTCACAGGTGGCCGACCAGTCCGGAATGATCTGACCTGGCTAGGGACACAACCCTTTAAGGCCCAGACGGTAGGCGCGGCTAAGCTCTCAGCCAATCGCTGTAAGCACAGTCTAGATACTGTAACTATATACACTATATACATTGGTGATAGGTCTGTACGTTCACAATAATAAAGCAAACTGGGCATAGTAAAGGGAGAATAGTAAACTGACAAATATTCGCATAAGTTGAATGGTCGGTTTCACCGGCAATCAGAGGTAAACACACATTAATGCCTCTCGTGTGTGTTCTTGCATCTGACCTCCCATTTTCTTCACTACAAACTGTTATATTTGCTTTTACAGAAATGCGTATGGCCCAGCACATTATCCTGTCACCTCTGTCGCTCAGCATGGGGGCTGCCTCATCCTCCGATGAACAAGCTGGACAAACTACAGTTATCAAAGTTCAGACCGTGATCGGCTTATTTAAGTGTTAATTTCAATCTGACAGTTTTCTCTTCAAAAATGATTAAACTCTACAGCTGGAATATCTAGAAAACTATTTATTTCAGAGTTTATTCCTTTTCACGATCTGAAACCTCCGCTGATGACTGGAAGGAAAAGTGACCTCAGCCAACCTTATTTATCAGAATCACATGGCAGAGCAGCTGCCCCTCCACCATCACACTCCTCAACGATAAACTCAGACAGAGAGTCCTTTAAAGATTTACTTGTGCACTTTATTGATTTTCTTTTTATTCTCTCTGCATTGCACCGTCAGTTTGTCATCTGTTTACAGTTCTTTGTTTACATATATACACTTCCCGCTGTTTTTTTATTGCACTACCAATTAGTGGTCATTCTGCCGCGCCCGCAGGAAAAAGAAATCTCAGGGTTGTATGTGATGTCATATATGTACTCTGACAATAAATCTGAATCTGAAATCTGAGCTTTTAGTATCAAACAGATGAGCATTGCAGTGTTAGCAAATATTAGGAAGACAAACTGTCTCTTGTATCATCTTGCATGCCAACCAACCTTTTGCAATCCAACTACAATGGTGATCATGTTCATGTACACACTTGAATACATTTTAGACCAATCAATTTTGAAATAACCTGGGTGCCATGTTGTGTGACTGAAAATCAGGGATCATAAAGGGATTCAAATAAATAAAATTGCCCTCTTTTATTGACTACGGCAACTAATTTGGGTAAAAATGTCACTAAAATAGACAGCCATTGGCAAAATCCCCATTTAACTGTTTGTCATTCCTGGATCTTAGTCCTTTCAAACTAGTCTTATGTCCATTTGTTGCTCTTCACTCTCAGACACACACACAGAGCTGGGAACAGCTGCCTTCTTGAAGTCACTGCAGTGCAATATAAACCATTTCTCCCATTGAGGCCTAATCTTTTTCTGAAAAACATAAACTAAGACTACTGAGGTTACTAAGGGAAGAATATAAAACGCTAATATTGAGGTGTGCGGCTCAATTAATTTAAACCAACCTAATCTGGTAAAGATATTAGGTAAATCTGGTAAATTGATCTATAGGAGTAAAAAATGAAAGTCTGCAGTCACTGTGGATTGAAGTAAAGCTGGAGAAACTCAGCACGAAGAGTGTACTTTATATAGCAAAAATAAAGGTACATAACCAACGTTTCCAGCTTGAGCCTTTCATCAAGGTGTGAGCAAAATTTAGGCAGGCACCTGGATTAAATGGTGGGGAGAAGGACAGTCCCACATGCAGGAGGTAATAGGTAGATAATGGAGGGAGGGGACACCAGCGATCAGGGGGAGGGGGGGATGGCTCTGTGAATAGAGAGGGAAGAGGAATGGAGCAAAGGATGGGGAAGAGAGGGAGAATGGGGAATAGGCTAGCAGAAACCGGGAAAGTACTATTCTGTGCTTGAAAAGACCTCTTATTCAGTCATTATTTTGTGCTGGGCAGTCACTGAGGTATCTTGTAAATTTAATGGATACAAAGACTTCCACTCACTCCATCGTTGCAGTGTGAGTGGAGTTCGTGTATAAAGGTTGCCATTTGCTTCGTGACCTGCTGAATTTCTCCAGCACGCCTGTGAATTGCACTCAACCCCAGCATCTGCAGACTTTCTTGATGAACTCAAGTATATTGCGGATGACCTGCTGACAAGGAGGTGGAGAGTGTGGGTTGAAGCAGAGTGGAGAGATGGCCAGGAAGAGTCATCAGATCAGAAGGGGAGAGAGGTTCACGACTGGTTGACAGTGGCAGTGTGAGGTGTATTATTATGAACCATTGAGATGGTGCTGAGGTTAAATGGTGATGGGGGGAGGGGGAGGGATGTGCGGTTGAAGCCAGTTTGAGGAAGGACTCAAGGCCATCTCCAGCATGGGATATTTAAAGACTTCACTGGGTCTGGTAGGCCCCTTAACCACTGTGAGAACAGGATTCATATTTAATGTTGATGCAATCACAAAGAAGGCTCGCCAGCGGCCATACTTTGTGAGGCGTTTGAGGAGATTCGGAATGTCACCAAAGATCTTGAAAACTTCTACAGGTGAACCGTGGAGAGCATTCTGGCTGGTTGCATCACTGTCTGGTATGGAAATGCCAACAACTAGAAAAACTCCAAAGGGTTGTTAACTCGGCCTGCGACATCACAGGCACCATAGATTTTTAAAAAATGATCACCAACAGCTTCTGACAAAGTGTTCTTTCTCCATGGGATGAAGTAAGGCGAAAAAGGTGAAATATGTGTGATTTTTTAAATAGTCATTGAATTTTTCAGTTTTTACCAAAACAATTTAAGAAACATCCTCAAAGACGCACTTGTAATTTTTTTTTTGCCCATAAAACTTAATATGGTAATTCAATAAGAACTATGCAAAAGTTACATTTTGCTTTCAGAATGCTGTGATTGGCTTTCAACAATACAAACAGTGGACAAATTCCAACTTTCTTCAGGGACTAAGAGCAGAAATTGTTGCAAATACTCAACAGGGTCAAGCAGCCTTCAAGGAAAGAGAAACACTGTTCATAGTTCAGCATCTGTCCACAGATGCTATCTAGCCGACTATTTCTAGCCTTCTGTTTTTATTCCGGATTATCAGCATCTGCAGGCTTTTGATTTTCATGTCTTTAAAATGTGTTCAGTGGTATGATGGGGTATTGAAGGTAGAGACATGGTGATAAAAGAGTGGATACTTCCTTTAAGGAAAACGGACACCGTGCCAAAGAAATAATTACGTGAGCTGTCGCTTCAGTGATGACCTGCTGATCCATCAGTTGGATTTCAGAATACCCACACAGATGTCCACTTTAAACATCTCGTCTCAACTTCTCCACAATACATCTAAAAGGCAAAGGAAGCTGCCTGAATTTGTGTAGAAACACTTTGAATTGAGCTGATGTTTAATTTTTAAAAAATTTTATTTACAGAAGCCATTTAAACTCCGCTGTCCAATTACACCCGAATTAACTTAAAACCCTGAACGTTTTGGAGGGTAGGAGGAAACTGGGTGCGCCCAGAGAAAATGTACGCAGATACGGGGAGAAGGTACAAGTTCCTTACAGACAGTGCCGGGTTCAAACTTGGGCGACTGGCGCTTTAAGACCGTCGCACTAACTGCTACTCTAACCACGTTGCTTCTCACAAGCAGGTTTGCAAACTTCAACTTATTTACACAACAGAACAACCACAGCAAAAACTCTTTGTATGACAGGTTTATTTTTAATTTAGACATAGAGCACGACAACAGGCCCTTTCAGCCCACGAGCCGGTGCCACCCAATTGACCTACAGCCCCCGGCACATTTTGAATGGTGGGAGGAAACCCACGTAGACTTGGGGAGAAGGTACAAACTCCCTTCAGACATTACGGGATTCGAACCCTGGTCACGACTGTTGGCGCTGTAGCAGTAATGCGCTAACCGCTACACCAGCCCTGCCGCACCTGTTTCGCTAACTGTTCCGTCCTGATAGCAAGAACTTGCTACAGATTTTGGCAAATTATTTGTGATGCGTTGCAAGGCTGGTGATCTATTAAACACTTGAAGAAAGCTCTAAGTTGCAATTGTACTGTAAGTTCCTTGTTATCTATTCTGATGATGGTCAAACTTGAGAAGAAATGTACTGGGCGAGTCCCCAGGAATGGGTTATAGGCTAAGATCAGATCCAAGCATTCCAGGGATTTTTATATATAGAACAACAGATCCCTGGGAGTCAGTTACAGGCTGAGATCTAATCCAATGGTTCAGGAAGTTTATGTATGGAATAACAGATCCCTGGGAGTGGGTTACAGGCTGAGGTCTAATCCACCCGTTCAGGGGTTTATATATGTAGAATAACAGATGCCTGGGAATGGGTTACAGGCTGAGATCTAATCCAGGGGTGGGGGAGCTTTCTAGAAAGGAACTGGGCTGATGTAAATGTTGTGACAATGCTTGATTCAAACACTCTTAAAATATGGTTTGGAAAGGTTATCAATACATTCAACAAATGAAAGGTCTGAAACTAGCTTTACCATGTTTGTAGACTGTTCACTCCACTTGGCTTGCTGGAGATATAATGCATGTGGATTTTTAGCCACAATGTGATCCTTAAAGAGCATCACATGAATTAAATGCAGCACCACACAGTCTGACTATAAGCATAAAGTCAAGTAAAATAAACATCAGAAACTGAATGGAATTGTACTTTAACTTTCATTTGCTCACACCATCCAAATTGTTCTCATTTTGTCCTTTAATTAGGCATCCAGGTCTGCAGTTTTATGGGTTCTGTGGATACTTCTTCCAAGTAATAACACTGGACAATGAGGATTTTGCTTTATGAACACATTTGGGTGCATTTTATGGATTTTGGCCTGCTGATCACAAAAACCACCTTTAAATTTTCCTATCACATTCCGTTTTCTCTTAAGATATAAGCAATCCTGTCATATTTTAAACATACTTCAAGCATGCAAAACCGTGAATTGCGACATGCCATTGAAAATTCATTTTCTGCATTTGCACTTGGATGGCTTCCCTACTGATCTTGGTTCAGTCAGTGAGGAACAAGGTGAAAGGTTTCACCAGGACATAGTGACCATGGAAAAGTAGTATCAGGGCAGCAGAACCCACCAATGTGGGACATTGACATGAGAAGCATCAGATGCTGAGTACAAAGAATACAAAGAAAAATCAGCGGGAAAAGATTTTTAGGTCAGTTGAACTAACGCAGTGTGTCAACGTCATTACATGACTGAACATGCTAAATTCAATAAAAATTAATTTAATGTTTTTCTAATCTAATGTGATACAGAAAATCTGAAATTATCTGTGTGTTCAGCTTGAAGTTGTCTATCATAATCTCCAATTTTTTTTTAAGAAGCAAAATTGTTGTAATTCTTTTTGTTCCAGCAATAATCATCAGTCTATTTGAACCTTGGTCTGCTCGTGTACTTACTCAACTCTTTGAATTCGAATTGAGGCTTTCCAACCTGAACCTGTGGACAGTGAACTGGAGTGAGAGTGTTCTTTTCCGCTCACGGTTACCATGGAAAATTTCTAGTGCTCAACTACTATTGGCCAGCTGAATTTGGAGTAGAGGTACCTTTCCTCCTTAATTTCATCAGGGAATATTAAGAATTTTTAAGAATTAAAATTTTTAGTGTACATGTTTTAGTGTATTAATGAGTAAGTAGGTCTACTTTTCAGTGAATTTACGGGTAGGCCAAGTCACACGAGACCTAGTCTGGTGACCACCATGTTTTATTTGGTGTTATATCATTGATGACGCAACGTTAGGATGAAAAGGTAAGTGTACTTTCTATGTCCAGAATAGCGGCAGCGCTTGGGGGGGGGGGGGGGGGAGGAGAGCATTAGGGGCAGCGGTGGTGCTGGGGGGGGGGGGTTAGGATTAAGGTTAGGAGCAGTGGTGCTCGAGGGGGGGGGGTTAAGGTTAGAAGCAGTAGTGCTTGGGGTGGGGGGTCCCTCCCTCCCTCCCTGACACTGGGCCCTGGACATTGGGGGATCACTCCCTCCCTGATTGCCAGGGGCAGGCAGTAATACCATGCTCTCCAAAACGTCACCTTCACATATAAGACCCAGGGTGATTTTTACAACTGGTTTTTGGGGGAAAAAAAGGGGGGGTCCTAAATGCCATCAAATATGGTAACTCAAAGCTTTATGAGTTTATGAACTTCAATACTGCACAAGGAATAGCGTGCATTCACTTAGTCATCGGGCAAACATTTTAAAAAACCAAATGTTACCAATACATTCAACATTGTACTTATAGACACCAAAACAGATGCATCTTGTGAAGATTTTTAATAATCAAAATAAACCAATTTTCCCAAACATGAATAAGAACTGAAAATGCCCAGCCACACTTTTATAATATAAACCCAAGAACAGGGAAAACTCAAGACACACGAGAGGCTGCAGTATGTTATCCACACTTCAAATTCTGCTATAGGTCTTGGCAAGATCCTGTCCGTGTTAAATTTTCCTTTGTTTATTAATATTTTCTTTCTGTGGTTCGTGATTAATATAATGACGGTTAAATTATAATTCTCATTATCACTATTTCCTTAAAATCTCCAGGAGGATTGGGAGGGAGGGTTTTTCCTGTGGAATGGTGAAGAATGGTGAATCCACAGTGCAACAAATCTGAATGTTAGTAGCAGCCGAACAAGGCCTTGTCTACAACTACACAGTTGATCTACACAGTTGTGGCAGGAAGGTTTACCGCATGGTTTTAAATACTTCAGCATCATTCATTATATTTTTCTCTTTCCTCTCAGAGACCAAAAAGTAAACCCACATATTCAAAGTGATGAACAGTAGGCAGTCTTGCCCACCTCGCAAACCTGGTACCAAGTCCCAGACCATTTGCATTCTTACTAATATTATCGTAGCTTCAACCTTTACACTTTTTTGCAAGCTGCAACAATCGTTTAGGTCTCTTTTGTTGGGCAATGAGGGAAAACCTATCGGAATCATGACAGTCACAGAACCTTGCAAGACAAAAGAAGGATCCCAAACCTGTTTGCAGATGGTTCATTCTGCTCAACTTATTAGAGGTAATAAATGCATGTGGATTTTCAGCCACAATGTGATCCAAAAGGAGCCTTCCTATGAATTAAGTACAGCAACTACACAAATGTACGAATACACTTGTGAGTCCATGCAAAACATTGGCAACTGAATAAAATTGTACCTTAACTTTCATTTTCCACACACCTTCCAAATGATTCTCAACTTTCCTTTTTTTTAATTGGGCACAAGTTACTGGGGATACACCCCCAAAGCAGCAATTCTTCACATGCCAGCTGAGCCTGCTCAAAACCTTCAAGAGGCCATCGACACACGTCTTCGGACAGCGAGCGGATGTGGGAAATCTTCCCTTCTCCAGCTCATAGTTGAGATGAACGAGTTCCAGTACTCAACTATTACTGAGCAGTGGAACCTGGGCGTACAAGGGAGCTCAAAAACCAGGGATTGCGTGCACCCCTTAGCCAGTGGGCAAGCTCATATTTTAAAACACCAAATATCATACAGCTTTTCCACACTGAACGCCTTTCGGATCTTCGTTTTACTAAGCTGCTGAGAATTATTTTTCTCTGTGCATTTAGCGGACATAAACACTGAACATGAATTTTGAGCAGACAAATAGCAGAGATTTTGATAGCATCTGCAATGCAGGTTTAGGTCATGCGAGATTCAGATGAAGCCTGTGATGTTGAAGTATGTGAACAATTGACAATATGAAAGGCATCTTATTGCTAGTCTTCAATACACAGACTTTCCAGACATAGAAATAATTACAACATCTTGCAAATACATATCAGTTAAATATGGCAAGGACCAAGCAGTTTTCCAATTTTCTTCA
This sequence comes from Narcine bancroftii, assembly GCF_036971445.1. Classification (NCBI taxonomy): domain Eukaryota; kingdom Metazoa; phylum Chordata; class Chondrichthyes; order Torpediniformes; family Narcinidae; genus Narcine; species Narcine bancroftii. Next base: position 85,684,241 of record NC_091480.1, read on the forward strand.
ACAGTTCTGCAATGTGTCCTGTCTACCTTTCCAACTTCATTTTACAATTCTCTCTGCTGGAAACAAAGCTTTCTCAAAAATTGACAAAGTAACATATTGAGGCATTGTTGGATTTTCTCTATAGAAGGAGCTTTATCATAAGGGATTAGCTTCTCCAGCAAATTTGTTAATATCACATTTTATAAAGCATCAAAATGGGAGCTGATGAGAAGTAATATGAAATAAGAATACAGTAAAAAAAAACCCAGTAGCCGCCACCTATGGAGGCTAAGTGTATTTGCTGGTGGCTTGAGATTGCGTGATGCATAATTGGTGAACTAACCACAAGGGGGCGCCAATTTTAAACTTTCATTTTTTTAACCTATTTATTTTCTGCAATTTCTTTGCCGGTTGCTTGAATTCCAGATAATGGGGATTTTACCGTATAACAAGATCTGGTTTGGATACATTTGTTCATAGCTGGTGTAGCAGTTAGTGCCACGTCTTTATAGCACCAGCGCTCAGGACAGGGTTCAAATCCTGCACTATCTTTAAGGAGTTGGTCTGTTCTCCCTGTGTCTATGAGGGTTTTGGTTTCCTCCCACTGTTCGAAACGTAACCAGGTTTGTAGGTTGATTGGGTGTAAACTGGGCGGCACAGATCTGTAGGCCAAAATGGCCTGTTACTGTGCTGTATGTCTAAATTTAAAACATTTAAATCACTCTAGTGGTATTGGGCTCAATTATTTCAGCTCAAGGACACCAAACCCACTAGCAAGATGTGAACAAGAGAATTAACTGCCTGTACTTTAATGATTACATGAATGCTTTTATTACAATGCACATGTACCTAGGTACATGTAAGAATGCATCACTTAAAGAGCATAGAAAGAAAACATCCAAAAGAGTTGGTCAAAATATTAATGAGAGTTTTTACTTTCTTAGAATTGAAGACAAGTGTAGTTTAAACAGAAAATGCTGGAAATGTTAAGCAGATTGGGCAGATTCTTTGGAAAAAATAAACATACATCTGAGACCCTTCAGATTTTTAAAATTTGCAATGATAGGCAAATGTATTTACTATATCTCTTGATTCCATGTAAAAGTGTATGAAGAACCAAATTTCTATCCATGGTTAAAAAAAAATCCAAATTAGAGTGGCTGGGAAACCCTTATCGTCTGATGCAGAATCAATGGAGAGCTTGATACTTTGTGGCACAATGTGCTGACCTGTCAATAACTCTGAACACTGCAGCCTTTAGGTGAGGTGAAAGACAGAGAGAGAGAGCTCCATTTAAAAAGCACCCTTCACATCCTTTGCAGGGTGCTTTATGGCCAATGAAGCACTCCCAAAGAGTAGCCACTTTGTAACATGGGGAAGTTCGTCGACATCTAATACTCAGATGGTAACTGCATCAAGCCCAAGTAAATGAGCTAACAGCAAATCTTAAGCATTAAAATGCTCTTAAAGGGTATTTCTAACTGATTCACCTCATTAGCTGCAACCTGTTGCAATAACTGAGCAAAATAAACCAAGAAGTCTTCCTACATTACAATCCAAAGTTCCAATTGCATCAAGAGAGCTATGAAGTTTGGAGAAATGTTATAGATCAGGTTGGGCCTGCTGATGTCTTTCTCTTTTTCTAAATTCCTATGAACAAAGTCAATCCCACTGAAGAAATTATTGAAAAAAGTAAACTCCGTCCAAGCCCTAAATTCAACACAGAACATTTGCTACATTGAAACTTTGGGCATCTATTAATCCCAATCAGGCACTGGCTACTTCCAAAATGGTTAAGATTTCAGTTTACCCTCCTTAACTAGTTTCTCATTTAACTGACAGAGTTGTCGCAGGAATCCATCATTTGGACCGATCTCCCTTTTCTGACGGACGGTTAGGAGCGCTGTTTTGACATCCATCTGGTGACGGAGCATGAGATAGGCAATCACAAGAGTAGGCGATCGGCTGTATCCTTCACGGCAGTGAACAAACACTCGTCCTGGGGAAGAGGAAGAGCATGCAATTAGCTTCTGATGCCCTGCCAATCAACAAAATAATCAGCTTCCAGTCAGCAGCTAAAATTGTAACCGCTCATTGTGATAGTACAGATCTATCACCAATGTATATAGTATATATAGTTACAGTAACTAGACTGTGCTTACAGCGATTGGCTGAGAGCTAAGCCACGCCTACTGTCTGGGCCTTAAAGGGTTGTGTCCCTAGACAGGTTGGATCATTCCGGACTGGTCGGCCACCTGTGAAGAGCTCCTGTCTTTTGCTAATAAAAGCCTTGGTTTGGATCAACAAGTCTTTGATTCTTTCGACGAGCTCTACGCTCATCTCCTCCTGCACATTTTTACTTGTTTTTTGATGCCCATCATCTTCACTCTTACCCATTTCAATAGACTATGCCCTTCTTATTTTTGCAACGTTAACAAAATGTTAATCAGACGCAGGCCAAAGGTACGTGTGAGAAGCTCCGCTTGCGTGTCTGGAGAGCTTGGAGGATGTTTATTAGTGTGGGATCCTGCACCATTTTACAACTTACCTTTGAATAAAAGACCTGATTCTGAAATAATTAAAGAAGATAATGTGGGTTAGTTCAGTGCAGCGGTTTACAAACTTTTTTTTTCATTCACATACCTCCTTAAGTAATCCCTTACAAATCACAGAGCACCTGTGGCATAGGGATTACTTATGGTAGTATGTGAGTGGGAAGGGAAGGTTAAGAACCACTGCTCTAGGCCCAATTGTTACTGAAATATTTTGCTTGAGAAAAATTGTCATTGGCCCATTTCCTTTGGAGTTATGAAACCGTGCACATAATGAGTCAATGAGGTACGATTACAACAGTGGTTTACAAACATTTTCTTTCCACTCACATACCACCTTAAGCAATCCCTTACTAATCACAGAGCACTTATACCATAGAGATTACTTAAAGTGGTATGTGAGTGAAAAGGAAAAGTTTGAAGACGACCGGCTTATCAGTTAGCGCAACTCTGTTACAGCGTCAGCGACTGGGGTTTGAATCCAGTGCTGTCTGTAAGGAGTTTGTATGGACTCCCCATATCTGAGGGGATTTCCTCCCCCTGCTCCGGTTTCCTCCCACCTTTCAAAAATGTACTGGGGTGCAGGTCAATTGGGTGTCATTGGGCAGCATGGGCTAGTGGGCCAAAAGGACCTTTTATTATGCTGCATGTCTGTATGTATATCTCCCATTACCAAGCAATAGATGTTATTTTGGTATTTATAGTGTTCAAAGGGTAAACAAAGTAAGCACAACATTTATCAATGCAAAAAGAAACAGTGTATTTCTAATTCATTCTCAGGATCTGAATATTGCTGGCAAGATCATGATTTATTTCCCATTCCTAATTGCCCTTGAGAAAGTAGATATAAGCAGCTTTCTCGAACTGCTGAAGTTCCTGATGTGGTATTCCCACGGTGCTGGTGGCCAGACAGTATCACCATTTGAACACATTGAAGACGAAGGACCCGCACTATTTCCAAGCTTTGAAAGGAACCCACAAGATAGCAAAGACTACGGGAGCCTGCTCCCCTTGTCTTTCTTGGAAGTCATGGGCCTTGACGTGGCTGTTTAGGCTGAGAAACTGCAGTGCATTTTGAAGACAGTATATTGGATAGCCATTATATGGCAGAAATCGAGAGAATGACTATTTAGTGTTAACGTTCTTGAGGGCTGTTAGCACTGCACTCATCCGGGCAAGTGGGAAATACTCCATCACAAGAGCCTTGTGCCTGCCAGATGGCGGAAAGTCTTATGATGTCAGGAAGCATATCACTCTCCACAAGAAGTCCGGCCTCTGATCACAGCCATTATTTTGCTGGCTCTGTTAATTTTCCAATCGGAACTCGACACTGATAACACTATGGAACTTCAAGGGTCGGCAGTTAGTCATTGATCAATAACTCCCTATTTATTGGTAGATCTGAGCTACCTATTAAATGAATCTAGACTGACATTTGGCCCCAGTCTTTTCAATTTCAATCACTTTTTATTTTGCTTAATGTTAAAAAACTCTCACTGCTCCAAAACCACTTAAAAGTTTAAACATCTGCAACTTGACATGTTTTACATGAACACAAGTGACTTTGGACCAATTACACCCTAATTGAGACCAGAGTCATTAATCTCACCATCAGGAGCACATTTACTTGTGAGATTACTTCTTCAACAATGACAAAGAAATATCACGGTCAAGACCAATTGATAGTCAAGATACCCGTATTGCATTAGTTTGTTGATCATACTTGAAACAATGTAGATTTTGCTGGTAAAAATTTAACAGTCATGAAAACAAGTTGATAATATTTCTCCAGGTCTCAGCATCTGTCGTCTCTTCTATCTCTTCTAAAATATTTCTTGTGATCGCTCTCCATTTAATCTGTGGATCTACATGTACTCTCTCTCTCTCGGTCCAACTTGAATTGCCCCACCTTTTCCCTAATTTCCAGGCTCAGAGTTTGCAAAACGGAATCTATGAAGCACAAGGAGAAACATGGCATTTAAAATGGGGAGCTCTTAATCCATTAGGTTGGAAGTGCCCACGTGCATGGTGTCTATTTTACCATCTTACTCATCGGTCCAAAATTCACAGCACTGACTTCTGATACATTCAATGAATGAAAAGCATTGAAACAACTGAACCAGCATTCAACTTTACAAAATGCAAAACTTATCAAAAAAGCGACAAATAAACTGCAAATGGTGGAAGTCCGAAATTAAAGCAGAAAATTCTGGGCTCAGCTCAGCAAGCCATGAAGTTTTTGCGGAGATTCTCTCGTTGAGTTAGTGTTTTAGGTCCAAGACCTTTCATTATGATAAGCATCTCCAGCATATTCTGTTTTCACTTGTGCCCTTATCAGAATCTGGATGGCTACGGATTATTATTCCTTTGGTTCATTATTTCTTAACAAAAATAACTCATGGCTCTAAAACCTGTTTTAAAAAAAACCATACTTCATCCTAGAAATTAAAATGATTTCTTGTGTAAAAACGCTTCTTGATAGGTCTCGACATCTCTGATTTCTTAACCAACGTTGAGCAGTGCCTCTCCCAAATATTATCTGTATTTTAGAAATGGATTTGATCAAAGTCCTCTCATCACAGAAAGAGAGGAAAGATGGTTCCTTGCATTTTCCAGAGGAAATGATCAACAGGTCATCAGAAAGTGTAGATCATTACAAGGTCATAGTTCAGAATTAAATAGCTATCATCAATCTCCATTATCATCTAAGGGTATTTCTTATAAATTGCTGGTGACCTGTACCTTTTTGATTCCTTATTTCCCTTTCTCTATTATCCAATTATTCTTCTTACATCCCCATAAATTACAAACCATTCCATGAGTGGAATTCAATCAGCTTGGAGCCAATTCTTAACACAGAGGAATATTGCTTCAGTGTCACCATGTTGTTTTAGATTTGGTGTAATTCAGTTCAATGCCTCATTTAATTTTGCTCCACGTTGCCAAGTATTAATAGGTTACTTGGACAGGAAGTTGAAAGAAACTTGGTACATCTAAGATGGGAGCTTAATTTCCTTCCAATTCAGATCCAGTTACCATAAATGAAGAACTTTGATTTCATTCAACACCATGACTGCTCTTGAACTGAGTTGTTCACTTGGCTATATAAGAGGTCACCACAGAATTAACCAATGCTGGACAGTGATGTAATTTTTCATAGTACAGCACGGTAACAGGCCCTTTTGGCCCATGAGCCTGTGCCGCCCAATTTCCCTACAACTCCAGTACATTTTTTGAAACCGGAGCAGCCGGAGGAAACCCACGGGGAGAACATACAAACTCCTTGCAGACAACGCAGGATCCGAATCATGGTCACTGGGGCTGCAACAGCTTCACTAACCATGCCGCCCTCTACAAAACCTGATGAGTTTTAAATTATACTTTTTTATTACTCCACTATTTATTTAATTAACTGAATTTAATCTCCCCTTGCCATCAAGATGAAATTTGAACATTGATAAGGTATTTCGGAGCCAATGCATTGTACCTTTAATTCTCAATCATTTGGTGGATTCTCCAATAATCCCAGATAGTATTACCATTGGGTTAAATGCAAGGCTACGGGGCAATGGAGTAAAATCAGATAGTCTGCAGATGCTGTGGTTAAGTTCGATACATAGCATTATCTACTGCTACAGGATAAAGGAACTGGTTTTTAATGCATTTAATGCAACATGCTTGGCAACTGAGATGACAGATTCAGCAATATAACTGCAAATTATCCAGAAGAACAGTTTTGTTCCCCACTTTAACTCACCGTCCTTTTGGGCCAACGCTTTCTCAATAAAATCAGCACCTTCTTCAAAATATGCACTCAGGTTGAAAGCTTCCGTGTCGTTGGCTTTAATTCCATGGTATGTGATTCCTGACCCTGCGTAGAACTCCGCATTGGTATTAACATGCATGAATGAGTTTCCTTCTGCACTGTTTAACACATGGGTTATCCCCAATCGCTCTAACCTCATAAGATTTTGTGCAACAAACCTGAAAAATAAAAGGTTAAGAGTCTTTGTCCCACAAAGGTTCATTGAAACTACTGCTGGAGGTCATCGATCTGAACCAGCAGTTATGTTTTCTTCTGCACAGACGCTGCCAGACAGGCAGAGAATTCCTTACGTCTTCTGGTTTTGTTTTACATGTCTAGCAACTGCACCGCATTACCTTTGAAAGTTAAAATAATTTCCCCAGGTCTGAGTTTGCAACTAAACCCTTGAATCGCGTTTAGATTTGGCAGAGTTTCAATTAGAAATAAAAAGCAAAATAATGGCAAATATTGGGTAACTAGATGCAAAGTAGACAATTCTGGAAATATTTTTTTAAACTTAAAAAAAAAAGTTTAGATATACAGCACAGTAACTGGCCCTTTCGGCCCAATTACACCCAATTGACCTCCAACTCCCGCAGGTTTTGAACAGAGGAAAACCAGGAAACCCAGCAAGCATACAAACTCTTTACAGACAGCGCTGGACTGGAACCCCAGCCACTGGCACTGTAACAGTGTTGCACTAGCCACTACGGTCACCATGCTAACCGTGCTTCCCCATGCTAACCATGCAGCAGTTCAGGCACCATCTGTGGAAAGTAAAATAGAGTAAACCTTCACTCCAACCTTAATAATATTGATCTTTCATATCAGAGGGAAGCAGAGACAGAGAGCTTGCAAAACCTGCTCCTGCATTAATATTCTCCACACAGGTGACTTGAATTTTTACTGTCTAATAGCAACGAGATTCAAATTTTTCTAACCTAACGATCAAAAGTAGAGGCAATGACGAATAGCAGGCGCAGTGACAATACATGTCAAATTCTAAACAAAAACCCACTCTCTGAACCAGCAGCAAAGTACACCCAGAAGAGACAGATCACAAAAGCTCTGCTGCTTTCAAATTTTTGACATTTTCATCCAGAATAAGATTTTCACTGTAATGGATAAAAAAAAAATTCCTGCTTGTAATTACAATGTTTAAAATAAATTAAAACTGCTACATGGATTGGTAAGATTTCATAGAAGGGTCAAATACAGACAAATGGGACTAACTCACGTAGGTAACTTGGCCAGTATGGATAAGATGGGCTGAAGGGCCTGCTTCTTTGCTGTGTTACTCTATCAGATGGAAAAAAAAACATAACTACCATAGGAATGTATTTCCACTCTTTCGTAACCGTGGATTCTTTGGACGGCACAATTAGCGTGGAGGTTAGCGCAATGCTGTTATAGCACCAGTGACCAGAGTTCAAATCCGGTGCTATTTGTAAGGAGTTTGCATGTTCTCCACGTGCCGGCATGGGTTTCTTTTGGGTGCTCTGGTTTCCAACCACCATTCAAAACACCCCGGGGGTTGTGGATCAATTGGGTGTAATTGGGCGGCACGGGCTCATGGGCCGAAAGGGCCTGTTACCGTGCTGTATGTCTAAATTTATTAAATTTAAAGGACCTGAGTCTTTCTGGCCCATCCCTAATTGGCCTTGAAAAGGTGGTGGTGAATCATTAAAGTCCTTCACAGTATTTCTGTAAGGTTCTAAACCGAGTAATGACAAGGGAATGTCACTAATTCCTGGTCCACACAGTGTACAATTTAAGGGAAACCTCATCTTCCTGAACCCTTGAGGTTGGGGGGGTTGCGGGAGTACTTTTGGACCTGCTGTTAATGTAGCCTGGGTGAATCACTGCAATGGGTCCTGTACACTGGCACCCACTGCAGCCACTGTGCTTGAGTGGTGGAGGAAATGAATAGTTATGGTGGTAAAGTGGGCTGCTGGGTCCTGGAAACCTATGAGCTTTTTCAGTGGTGTCATCACTGAACTCAACCAGACAAGTGGAAGTCATTCCTGATGCACGTAGATGGTGGAAAAACACATAGGGGTCAGGAAGTCAGGATACAAAACCCACATGCTCTTTAGCCACAGTACTTGTGTATCTGATCCAGTAGAGCTATAGATTAATGGTGACCTCTAAAATGTTTATAGTGGGATTTCAACCACAGTAATGCCTCTATTGTTGTGTGTCATCCCTTAACTGTGTGGTCTCTGTAAGACACTGCAACACAGCAATGCAGTTACTGGAGCTGCAGCCACACAGCTCCTGCTACCAGGATTCAGTCCTGTCACTGGGACATTAGCTGCCATGAAGGCCAAGGATATCAGGCCCTCAATCTCTCCATCCAAAAGGGACGAAGAACACAGCATGGTTGGAGTAGTGGTTAGCACTACGCTGTTAGAGTGCTACAGATCGGGTCTGGGGTTCCAATCCAGGACTGTCTGTAAGGGAAAACACAATTAGATGGGCAAACAGTGTACTTTACATGGCAAAGATAAAGATACATAAGCAACATTTTGGGCTTGAGCCCTTCATCAAGGTTACCATCAGGGGTCATCCTGGTGACCTTGTCCATAAAGCAGTCCAGAGCTACAGCCTAGCCTTCCAGGTCTGTCTTGCAGAGAGACATATTAGCTTATTAAAGCTGTCTTATACTCGCACTACTGGTGTGGTTGTATAGAATGTCATAGTTAAATGTAGACACCATCAACCCAAAACAGTTGTGTATGTATCTTTATCTTTGCTAAATAAAGGACACTGTTTGACCTGCTGAGTTTCTCCAGCGTTGTGTTTTTACTTCAACCATGGTGTCTGCAGACTTTAGCCGCTTTCAGGTGCTTGGGCGCAGATAATGCGCCGGCAGACGCTGCTGGGGGAGTGTACCTGGGACATTCAGGTGGCCGCAGAGAAGACGCCTTTCTGTCACCTGAACGTGCCGGCTGAGGGAGAGCCGCGTCCGAGCGAACGCCGACTCCTGTGGACTGTGGCTGTAATCCCACTGCTGCTTTCAGGTGCAATGGGAGATTCTCCGAGCTGGAGAATATACCTACAGGAGGAGGGTGAGGTAAATGCTCCTCCTGGCTGGGTTCTCCACTTTCAGGTGGCCACCCGACAGCCGCATTGGGGTAGAATAGGTAGCTTTACAGTTGGGTTTTCTGGCCACCTGAAAGCAGCTTTTCATGCTTTACTGAGGTCTGTAAAGATTTTGTACATGCTCTCTCTCCGTGTCTGCCTGGGTTCCCTCCACTTACTCCGGTTTCCTCCCACCGGTCAAATCATATTGGGGTTGTAGGCCAATTGGGTGTCATTCGGGCTCTTGGCCAGAAAGGGCTTGTTACCATGCAGTGTGTATAAAGAAGAACAAAGCTGTGGTGCACTGTTAGCCAGAATCGAACACACTCAGAGATAAAGAATGTACATCAGGCTTTAATCCACAAAGACTTCCACAGAGCCAGGCTGACTGTGGCTGCAGCAACTGAGTGAGGCCTCGGGAGGCCAGAACAGGCTTATATCCCGGAGGGTGATTGACAACCGACCAGGTAGGGCTTGATCCCTTCAGGCCGACTGATTGACAGCTGGCCAGGTGTTGTCCTGTCCCCTTACACTCCTGCAAGTACAGAGGTTGCCCCCTGCAGTAGGCCGGTGGTGGACCACCACAAAAGGGAAGCAATGCGAGCTCTGGGGATTAAAAGTGTTAATCAACAGCCACTGTAAGATACTGCAACACAGCAATGCAGTTACTAGAGCTGCAGCCACACAGCTCCTGCTACCAGGATTCAGTCCTGTCACTGGGAGCTGTCTGTGTGGAATTTGCCTGTTCTCCCTGTGACTCTGCAAGGTCCCACTGTGTGCTTCAGTTACCTCCCACATCCTGGATATTTGCGGATTAGCAGGTTAAAAAGACACTGTAAATTTCCCTGTGTCAGTAGAATTATTGTATGCTATGAACACTGTGAGCGGGGGGTGGGGGGAAGAGGTGAGATTGCTCTGTGAACTGGCATAATTCAGTGGGCCAAAAGGCCTCCTTCTATGTTGCGAGGAAAATACGAAATATGGTCAGTGACTGAGTGGCCAGTTTTACCTTGTCATTTTGGCTTATTGTATGACAGGCAGCATTCCACTGTTACCAGGGGATCTCGGTCTTATTTCCAAAAGCAGTACAACTAACTTACTTACTTGGGGTGGGGAGGAAAGGAAATTGAAAAATCCTTGCAAAAAATTTACCCAAAAAAAGGCAATGGATTCCGAAATGGCAGCTGGTTCCTGGAATGTGCGTAATGGCCACATGCCTCTGGTTTTCCTCAGGATATTTTGCAATGTTCCATGCTGAGTAGCTAGCAATAAGATTTAATTCTTTTATTTTCTTTTAGATGTTTGTTTACCCCCCCCCCAAAGGTTTTTTCTCTTTGCACGTTGCCAAAAACTGTCCAAGACTGCAGGAGTCGTGAAAAGTCGGGTGTGTTTAATAGTCTCTCCAGAGACTGCTCAGCAAGTGGACTGCACTCACAGTTGGCACAGCAAACCTGCAGCTGTCTGCCACTGCAAGCTGACGCGATTTCTATAATTAGTTGTGTGTGTTCCTGGCAGATGTAACATTTTAACTAGGACCATATTACTAATATTAAATAATAAATGAATCCTACCGTACTTCAAAGACATACCAATATTGGTCCTAATGCATTTTTAAAATTCACTGCAACTTTCAGCTACAATAAATCTCGACAGCAGTAAATAGAATCCTCGTACAAACGTAAATTCATGCTGAAATGATTGTAATCAAGGGAAGAATAAACTATCGGACCTTGAAATAAATATTTCAACTTGTGCAAATACTCCCATCTTGGTCCAAAAAAATAGAATGTCAGAAATCCTCAAGAATAATCTTCCTGTTCAAGAGTTTAAAAGTGACTTGATAGAGTGACATAGAACAGGCCCTTTGGCCCTCGATGCTGTGCTATCCCATACCATACGTTCCTTTTTAAAAAAAACATATTAAACCCACCCTAGCAGCAACTGCAAGGGAAGAACGTTGCCCAAGGATTGATCCTCTTTGCCTCTCTGGCCCAGCCTCTATCTCAACATGCCATAAGAGAATGATTTCTAACCACATAAAAATATGGGATTAGTGTGAATGGATGGTCAGCACGCACACAATGGACTGAAGGGCCTGTTTCCACACTGCATCCCTCTATCATTCTGCACCTCGATGCCAGTTTTTGTTGATTTTATCCATGAATGGTTTGGAATAATTTTTTTGTTCCTTACTTCCACTTTAAACGTACATGATGAGAAGGAGGCATTTTGAATATCCAAGTTGATGGAAGATGCAATGGTGGGGCATGCTTATAAACTAAAGATCCCTTCGGAGAAGAAGCTGTCAGGTGAAGGATTAATGCCTACAACCCCATCATCCAGCATGTCCCTTCATGCCAATGAAAACCAGTTTCCCACAAGGTGTGAGAAACAAAAGGAAAGTGGATCAGCAATCAACTGAGACCGTTCCAGTAGTGCACCGATTAACATCTGCCCCCAGCCCTCACTTTTATTCTCTGATGCTCTGTGTGATATTTAGGGACCCAGAAAAAAAAAAGCAAAAATGGATTTGTATTTATGTCTCAAAAAGGTCATTGTATTTGTGATCAAGTAAACATCAAGCTGATGAACGATTCCCTCTTCTTCTAACAAGCAGTCAGTAATTCCTTCCAAACCCACACGTTAAAGGCAGATAGGTTTTCAAGGTTTTCCTATTGCAATGAGAATTGGGTGCCCCAACTACACCTTCTGAACTTAAGCCACAAGTAATTAGCTCAAACCAACATATGAACATAGGAGAACATAGGAGAAGCTGACAATTATATTTATGAGGCAAACTAACTCGTTAGTACTTTGTCAGAGGCAAGAACATTCTTAAATAAACCTGGTTACTTTGATTTAATTTTCTCCTTAATTAATGATGTAGCAAAATGCAAGGAACATGGTTGCCGTATATACTCGTGGAATTGTCAGATATTTTGGACCACGTTTTCAGGCCAAATAACGGAGGATCGGTTTTTACAAGGGTCAAACGTTTGACCTCGTGAAGTACCTTCCTTGTTCAAGGCATCGGGAGCTTGGATGGCCAGGACCAGGCGGCAGGTCGGGAGTTCAGATGGGTGGGTGGCATGGCCGGGGTGAGAATCTGCGGGTCGGGAGCCTAGATGGGCAGACAATCAGGGCAAGGGTCTGCTGCTGGAACGTTGGGAGCTCGGATGGGCGGGCTGTCGGGGCCAAAAATGGGGGAGGGGGGGGTTCGACATTTACACGGGTCGTACAAAAACACCTGATTTTTGGGCCAAAAAAGGGGGAGGGTGGGGATCGACTATTATACGGTATTGACAATTACACGAGCATATATGGTAAGTAAAATGAGGGGACTAATATGCCGTAAAATTAATGTTTCCAATGAAGAATGAGGACGGCACAATGGTCACTGACCTAAATGTCAGCTTTTCTCCAATGTCACAGATGGTGTGAAGATACCTATACATAATTTGCAAACACCAGTGTGTTTGGACCTATTTTTAATCTATGAAAGATGACCCAGTGCAATAATTCAGCTGTGAATGCTTACAGCTAAAATAAATTGCAATCTGCCTTCATGTACTGTACTCTCTCATATGTCCTCTTAGTGTCCTCTGCTGCATGCAAAACTAAACAAGAGATAAACAAGAAGTCCCTCCTTACAAACGTAAATGACACATGATTTTCCTTCTACTGCTTAAATGAATTATCAAATTATATTATTCAATGGATTATCGACTACAACCAATATTTGTGGCTAGATTTTCTGCCACTTACAATATTATAGAGCAATCTTAAAAGTAGAGGATGTACTTGTTATGGTTTTGTTTCAAGCAGCTGCTCTGAACCCCAAGTCAGCACTTTTGAATCATAGATCCGAGTTGAGAGTGAACTGAGAGATAATACTAAAGGAACAATTGAGGAATACAAGAAGACAACGTCTCCATTTGCACTCTATAGTCTGTAATCAGATCATAGATGTTTCTTTGCTGTCTAATCATTGATACACACATTGTAAAAATCTAACAATTTCAGCCTCACAGATTTCAACTGACCCTCCATCTTCAGCATATTTTGGAGAGGAATCAAAATTCTGTTTCTCAGTTGAGATGCTCTAATAACACTGGACAACATTTTTTTTCCCCAAAAGGTTTGCTTCCTGAACAGAAATTGGGGAATATGATAGACAGCTTCAAGCTGAACACAAAGGTCCTTTCAGATTTGTTGTATCACGTAGGGAGTTGGAAAAACATTAGATTAAGTTTTATTGAATTTAACATGTTTAATCATATAATGTATCTCTGAGCCAAGCTCTCAGGTTGACCGCACATGTTGCACAACAAATGTGAGGAGCTCAGGGTTGTCTTGGTCACCAATTTTATAACTGAAGTAGAGGTTATAGGCTTTCTTAATAACTACAGTCATGCTGCATCTTTGAGCCTTTAAGCGACAAATGTAACAGAATGTCTCGGAGCTATTGCGACATTGCCAGACATTTCTACTGTATCGAATCTTCCCGAAGACAATAAATGCTGCTGAGTACACTCACCGTCCTATTGCCCAAAGAACATGTGCATCAACATGCGTTCAATCTATAATCAATGTAATGCACAGCATCTGTATATGTGAGCTGCTTTTATAGCCTGTCTACATCTATCCTGACAAAGTAGGCCCAGGCCTAAGACCACATTTGCATAGCATCTGCACTGAGTGCAGGCCCAGGCCTGCTTGGTCTGACTATAACAGTTTGCTTTGTGGGCAATATACTGATAGACTTAAAATATGACAGAAAAATCACAAAAATAGGTTATATCTAAAAGAAAAGTATGTGATAGAAAACTTTTAAAGTGATTTTTGTGATTAGCGGCCAAAATCCATAAAATACAGGAAGCAAATTCTTTGTTGTCCAGAGTAATAGGGTCCCTTTGTTTCTTCACTCTCCAACCAGAAGAAATAGTTGATTCTATATTCATCCTATCAAAGCCTCTGATTTCAAAGAGTTTACTTTTTCAATCTTCAGAAATAGATTTTATCATTTAAACCCTTTAAAACCCTAAAGCATAGTATTTCAAACAGAAATTCTCCATGATTGTAACTGGAACCTTAAATGTATGACCATCATCAAAATTCCTAGCGCCCTCTGGTAAGAAAAGCTATTTTGAATTAATGCATTAGCAATGGTGAAAACTTCATACTACCTCAGAAGTAGAAACTATCTACCTTACAAAAGAATACCGTTCTCTTGGAAAACAGGTTTTTTTTTAAAACACCATGTCTGTGTGCATTAACTATAATCTGACATAATTACATGGAAACTCTGTTTACTTAATCAATCCTGCCTTCAACTTATTTGAGAGACTACAAGTGCTTAAATTATCAAGAGTCATGTTATTGATTTTGTATTTTGAAATTACTTTAAGCAATTATTCCAAAGAGAGGTCCAGAATTTACAATGCACTGCATGATGCAAATTCTGTCCTAATCCTATGGTTTTTGAATGAACTATTTTATTTAACAAATACAAGTAGTCCCCCGACTTACAACCAACGCAACTTATGGCCATCTGTACATAGGACTTGAATTTGAAAAAAATGAAAGAAAAAATATAAATATAAAAATTACACTTTTGGGGTGAAAAATAACGTCTATGGCAATGGTGGCCAACCTCTCGCGAGAGCTGACCTTGGTGTCCGCCATGTTTTATTTGGCGAATGATAAAATGGATACAGTGAATTTTCGACTTGCACCCATTTCGAGATATGACCGGTCACTCAGGACGGAACAAGGTGATAAGTTGAGAACTACCTGTAGAGGGCATTCTATGTCCAGGCCTTCAAAGGTCTCTCATTCATTGTGCAAAATGTCCTAACTGATACTCAACACAGGGCAAGTATGATAGACTGCACCTCACAGAATCATACAGAACCGAAATCTGAAATCAGCTAACCTCAGGGCTCAACCCCAAAACACTGGTTATGCAATAAAAAGAACATTGCTTGACCTGCTACTTTTACCGCATTGTGTTTTCACTTCAGTCACAGTGTCTACAGATTTTCATGTTTTACTTCTGCCAATCCTATTTGCCTGCATTAGCCGCCCTGCTCTTCTCTGCCTTTCCTATTGAAATACCTGCCCAAATGGCTTTAAAATATTGTTACTGTATCTGCAGCTGTGATATTGTGCCTGTGAAGCTGTAGTTAAGAGCCAATCTCTCAGCTAAAACTTCACTTATAGTCCGTTTGCCAGAATTGTATTGAGTTATAGACACAGAGTAAAATTCACTGTTCAGTTAAAGTTTTGCCCTTTCTTTCCCAACAGAATAGCATGTCTTACGTGAGAGCATAAATACCAAGTGACTGTCATGGCTACGTTTGATCACTGCTTATTTGCAACCCACATTTGTACATTTTCTCATAGGATCATAGGGTAGTAATTAATAGTCAGGTCTCACCAGGCACACCAACCCTAAGATCAACCATCACGATAGCCCTTCCCCTAACCATCAGAGAACTGTACCGGATAGATCCTTCCACCCAGATATCTGCACCCAACGGGATGTCCAACTCAAACTAAAACTCTGCTGCTTGCACTTGCCATACATCCCTCCGTCTCCTTCAAATTCATATCCTAAATAGCTCTCTTACAACTCCCTAGTAGAGGGAATGGAGAACACCAAGTTCCTTGGAGTTCACTTAACTAGTAGCCTATCATGGACACTCAACATCTCCTCACTTGCCAGGAAGGCCCAACAGCGAATGCGCTTCCTGCGAAGACTGAAGCGGGCAAGGCAACTGGCCACCATTATGTCTATAGGAGCTCTATGGAGATCATCCTGGCTGGCTGGATCACAGTGTGTTAGGGTTACTGCAGAAAAATGGGTTGGAGGTCAATCCACAGGACCATAAGAGGGTCAGAGAGGATCACTTGTGTCTCTCTCTGCACCCCCCCCCAATTGATGTGATCTCCCAGGATCGTTGTCTGACGAAGGCATGGAGGACCCCTCCCACCCTCCACACAGCATCTTTCAGCTGCTCCCATCTGGAAAGATGCATGAATATCAGAGCTGGCACCACCAGGCTGAGGATCAGTTTCTTAGTGAGAATGCTAAACAACCAAAGGAACCGCTCACACTAACTAACCATCCGAAACTCTCATATTCATGAACAACATCTATTTATTTGTATAGATGAATACTTGTCCTGCAAATGTATTGTTTGTCTGCATTATGCCTGGTCGTACGTCTGTGTGTTTTGCTCTGAGGACCGGAGAACGCGGTTTGGTTGGGTGGTCCTTGTACAATCAGACTAAATGCTACTTTTTTTTGTATCTGCTTCCACCAACAACACTCCTTTTCCAGAAATCCATGCAAAAACGTTGCCCTCCCACAGATCCCTTAAACGACCTCCCCCTCGCCTTAATATTCTTGTCTTCCAGTGTGGAAGACAACATTCTCTCATGGCATTTTATCCAAATTTATCAGGACATCAAGGGCTATACCCGGTTTGGGTGGGCGGGGGGAAAGATCCTGACTGTCCTCTCCATTAACTTCTTTGGGAGGAGGGGGGGAAGAAAAACATAGAGCACCCTGATGAGGCCCGAGGAACTGAACATGGAATTTCCTTTAAAGTAAGATCCTCATCAAAAGCTTCTTCTATTGCACATGGCATCTTGAAGGTGGCAAATGGGCATGAAGCAGATGCTTAATTTATGCAACAAACAAAAAATCCATTGTTGCAACCTCCATCCTCTGCTCGGTAGCGACAATGCAAGCTGAAACCGACTGGGCAATTTCGCCTCTCTGATCCTGACACCCATTTCACAGACATAAGTAGAATCTTAAATTATCTGCCGGGAAAAGGTGACGTGCACTTTTTGTTTCAACATCATGTTCGAAAACAATGGCAACAATTGATCTCCAATGTATATTTTATCCATACTTGTCCTGCAAATGTATTGCTTGTCTGCATTATGCCTGGTGTCCTTTGCACTGAGGGTATTTGGAATATCTAAGCTGATGGAAGATGCTTGTCTATTGAGGACATATTTAGACTGTGTGTATATTGGTGTTTTGTCCACGGCGATTGGCATTCGATTTGTTGGAAATCTCTCTCCTATCCAGAAGGGGAGAAACTAGAGCAGAGAAGCAGCCTCATTGTTAGATCAATTATACTTACGATCGACCTGCTGATGAGGGGGGGGGGGGGGGTGTTGCGAGAGAGACTGTGGTGTCTAAGGGTGCAGCCAGCGATTAATAAAACACTTACGCATTGCCGACATGGATCCTGGAGTAAACTTCATTGCAATGCTGAGCTGGGAGGCTGTAAAAGCCGCTGTCGTTTGCGAGAAGCTCGTTGAGTTCCTCCACCATCAGCCGGTGCTCTGACATGGTCCGTGAGTGCGGCTGGTCGGACTGGGGGCTGTGTGGTGCACAAGGTGGGGGGGGGGGGGGGGGGAGCTGATCTCTCTCCACCCCCCCCCCCCCCACCCCACGCCAAGGTTGGCTTAAATCGCTGTCAAACTTCCTGCATGTCTCGTCTTCGGATCCTGAGGACGGGAGAGAAGGAGGGAGGGAGGGAGAGAGAGAGGGAGGGAGGGAGAGAGACAGAGAGGAAGGGAAGGAGAGAGAGGGGGAGGGAGAGAGGAAGGGAGGGAGAGAGAGAGAGAGGGAGGGAGGGAGAGAGAGAGGGAGGGAGAGAGAGAGAGGGAGGGAGGGAGAGAGGAAGGGAGGGAGAGAGAGAGGGAGGGAGAGAGGCAGGGGAGGGGAAGAGAGTCCTTTCCGTGCGAAAGGGTTCGGAACCGAAACCGATGACCGTTCTACTCATCCCCAGCAATTCTTTGTTGGCTGGAGATCTTTATGGTTGCATTTCACGCTGCCTTCCTTGGCTGGTGATTTTGTTTTTCAGGATCCATCCCCAAAACACTGCAGACCCTTCAGAAACTGTGTGTGTGTGTGTGTGCTCGCCTCCAACCCCCAATACCTTCACTGGTGGAAATCCTCACCTTCCAGAACTAACTGAATGCCCTGCTTCCTAAATCCAAAGACCTTTCCATTCACCCCTGTTCTCCCTGTCCCTTTGCTGGAAATAACTCCGATTTAAAAATGATTATGCTTGGTTTTAAATCTTCCATCTGCCCTCTCCCCCACCTCCATCACCCCACCCTTCTCACCCTCCATACAAGAACCCCCACTACCAAGATTCTGGTTTCCAAATAGGTTACCTATTTATAACAGAGTAGGAAGACATTCTTCTGTTACAGGATTGTGAGCCTTTGAATTTCTGTATCCTAATAAGTTGTGGAAATCGAGTTACTGGATGTATTCAAGGCTGACTATCAGGACATCAAGGGCTAAGAGGTTCCATGAGGAAAATAGCCCTGATCAGATCACCCTCTTCAAAGTCAAAGTTCAGATTTATTGTCAGAGATGAGTGGCCATTCCAAAAGGAGGACATGGTCAGAGATTACCCATGTCCTCCTCTTACATGACATCACATACAACCATAAGATTCTTTTTCCTACAGGCCAGGCTGAATTTCTACTGAAGGTACTCAAGAAAAGGTATGTATACAAAAGAGAGAAATGTAAATAAATAAAGAAACTTAAAAAAAAAACTGACTGCAATGCAGAAAAATCATAAATGCTGTAATAAATACTGCACAAACTAAGAGTCATTAAATGAGTCTCTGATTGAGTTGTTGAGGATTCTGATGGTGAGGAGGTACCAACTGTTCCTGAACCTGTTGGTGAGAGTCTTATGGCACCTATAACTTTTTGTTGATGGTAGCAGCGAGAACAGTGCGTGTGCTAGATGGTGTAGATCAGTGGTTCTCAACCACTCATAGACCACTTTAAGTCATCCCTCTGCTATAGGTGCCAGGGGTGGTGGTGGAGGCTGGATCAAGGAGGACATTTAAAAGACAGGCACATGAATGAAAGAAAAATTTGAGGGTTATGAGATAGGGAGGGTTAGGTTTTTTTTAAGTAGGCTTATATGGGTTATCATTATGGTCAGAAGGCATTGTACTGTGCTGTGGTGTTTTATGTTCAATGACTGATGGGTTTTACAAAGTAGCAGAAAGCCATTGTTACGCCGTGCCAGTGTTGTCTTTCGTTGCAACCATCCATTCTCCTCCCAGGTTCTCTCTCCATAATATTGCACATTCTGCTGATCCAAATATTAATTTATTTCTTTTTCCTTCAGCTATTTCACAATTATTGCTTTAAATATCCTCACCATTCTCTTTAGAACCTATCAAAACCATTCAGTACAAAGGTATGTCTTTTTATACATTCATATGTTATGAATGTCATTGGCAAGGCCATCCCTTAATCTGCCAACTTTAGTGTTCCAGAAATGAGTGGCTTCCTAAAGCATTTTAGAAGGCAGTTATATCTCTGCCATCACGTATAGGTCTGGTTGAAGTAAGGGTGCAGATTTCCTTTGTAAACGCATTAGTTATTTGGTTGACTTTATATGGTAACCTTTTAATTTCTCGTCACCAGGTTTTAGTTTTTTTTTTAAATTAAAAAGACATTACTGGAGAAACTCAGCAGGTCAAACATTATTTTATGTAGCAAAGATAAAGATGCAGAACCAACATTTCAGGTTTCAGCCCATCATCAAGTATGAGCAAAATGTAAACAGGTGGCCGAATAAAATGGTGGTGCGGGGGGGAGGGAATGGGTGAGGGGAGAGATTCCCCAGCATTGACTTCTTATTTCAATCACTTTTTGCAGACTTTTGGGTTTCACTCCTCTCTTATTTTAGTTTTTTTTTAATTCTAGGATTTAAACTCTGCAGGTAGGATAGTGGGATTTGAACTCGTATTTCCCATTCATTTGTCCAGATGTCTGGATGATTAAAATCATAGAACAATCTCAAAGAACATTTTCAGCGCAGCCCAACTTTTGCACCATCTTGTCCACGTCTATTAAAAAAATGAGCTATCCAGACTAATCCTCCCTTCCAGCTTCACACATCTTCATGCACACATTAAATTACATTTTAAATGTGGGGAATGTTTCTAGCTTTACCTTCCTCTCCAGACAAATCAGTCCAACAGCTTAACAGCCTATCGATAATCATGACGAGGTTGTTCCTAAGATTGCACCTTGAATTGTCTCTTTTTTCACTCTCATCATCTTTTCACCAATCAAGTCTATGAAAAAGTGATTTTTTTATCAGTCGAGACAGACATTCAAATGGAATCAAAATCAAAACTATTTAAATGGTGTCCTGAATTGAATTTCCAATTATTCTATTAGATTAACTATCACAAATCAGGAATAAATCAGGGTTGGGCAGATGTAAAAACAAGTTGATTATTGTACTGGGTGACTATAATTTCCTCAATCGGGACTGGAACTTCCTGAGTACAAGAGGCGTAGATGGGGCAGAATTTGTTAGGTGGTTCTTGATCAAACCTGGAGATAGTCAGCCCAGGAAGTGATGGGTGATAGGCTAGGTGATTGGGATTTCAATAGGAGAGCACTTTGATATAGTGTTCACAATTTGTAAGGTTTCAAGAGAATTACGGATAATAATAGACAAAAGCTGCTAAATTTTGAGCAGGCGGAATGGCTGGAGGAACTCAGACTGTATCCTGGGAGCTCAGGGAAAAGTGCTAAATTGGGGAAAATGGAATTATTAGGCATGAGGTGGGGAGGGTAGGTCAGGAGCGGCTGCTATTGGGAGAGTCCACATCTGACACATGGGACCAAAAAAAAAAGCCAAAAATCATCGCTTCCAGTTGGAACCCTTCATAGATGATGGAGTTATTCAGTGTTACAGTCGATGTTATTTTCAAGACTGGAATGATAATTCCTCCAGTTAAAATGTGCATGAATTCTCATTGTAAATATTTTCAAATAATAAACAGTGCAGCAGATAGCACAACATCATTACAGCACCAGCGACCTTGGTTCAAATCCCACACTCTAAGGAGTTGTACATTCTCCCTGTGGGTTTCCTCTGGGTGCCTTCCACCCTTTAAAATGTAGGCGGGTTGGGGAGGCAGAGTTGTAGGTTCATTGGGGCATTGTAGAACGTTGAAAGAACCAAAGACTTGTTGATCCAAACCAAGGCTTTTATTAGCAAAAGACAGGAGCTCTTCACAGGTGACCGACCAGTCCAGAATGATCCGACCTGGCTAGGGACACAACCCTTTATGGCCCAGACAGTAGGCGTGGCTAAGGTCTCAGCCAATCGCTGTAAGCACAGTCATTACATACTCTGGATACTGTAACTATATACATTGGTGATAGGTCTGTACTATCACAGGCATTTCAGTGGATTAGGCTCATGGGGTCAGAAAGTCTAAATATAAAAAAAATAAAAGATATATATACCTGTAGATATACACATGGGTGATAGAATCTGTGAAAGCAAATGAGAAAGCAGAATAGGAAATCTTCGTATTGACAAAACCTTGGAGAATTTGAAGGAGGCTGTATTTCCAACTGACTCCCAGACGAGCTAATATAAAATAAAATTTAAAAGGAATGCGATCTGAGAAATAATTCAAAGTAATTCTCATATATGTTTGATTAAGGGTGTCTGATTGCTGTTACAAACGCAAACGTCAAGAGAAATAACGAGTGAAAACATTGCAATATCGTTCCAAGGTTTGAGAACGAAGAAGACCACCTCCTTTTGTTTCAGATTCGATCATTGGGTGTTTTTCTCATCCAAATGGAAATAACATTGACTTTGGAAAGTGGGAAACCTTTAAGCGCCAGAAAGGCATTAATGACCCCAGCTGCTAAAATAGAGCAATGCAGATTTTTATTTTCATGTATAATTGTTAAGCGCATATTATTTGTTTTTTTTTAAATCCAGTCCGCAGGTTAATTTGTTCCATTTTTATTTAAACCGCACCCATCACAAGGGCGAAAGACGCGGGAGTCGAAGTTGCAATTTCGGGTGACGTCATCGCCATGGTCCGATACGCGGAAGCGGCGCGTTTGAGTAGGCGCTGAAATTCTGCTACATTGTTGCAGACAATGGAGGAGGAGATTCTCGCCACCCTGAAGCTTCTCGTCATCGGGGAGAGTGGAGTGGGCAAGTCGAGGTGAGAGGTCGTAAATAACGTGTCAGTTTCAGCTTCTGCGACGTTGACCGCCCCCCACCCCCCGGGAGCTACAATCCTTGGATTATTCCTGCAGGATCGGGTCTTAGACCCCGTATCCCTGTGATCAAATCCGAGCGGGCGTGGTGCTTGGATCCGTTTTGCACTCGGACTGAGTTGCCCTTTTGCGAAAGGGTTGACCTCGTATGTCGTGTAGATTCAGAGCAAGCGGAAAGCCCAAGGCCTGGAATTGCCCAACCTCCAAATCGGGCTTCCGATACCCCCCCCATCCCCCATTCTTGTCCACAGCAACTAATCAGGAGTAACATGTTGGGAGTTAAAGGTGGTTCGAAACCAGGAAGAGGGGGCAATTACAGGGGGCTTATACTCCCTTCATTCATCACTGATCCTGTGGCTAAAGGTGGAAACTACCCCAAGGGTGTAAAGACCATGGTGGAGAAACTTAGCAGGTCAAACGGTATAGTTTTTATAGTTGAGCCCTTCATCGAGGTATTTATTTGGACATCGAGCACGTTAACAGGCCATTTAGGCCCACGAGTCCATGCCGCTCAATTAACCCACACCCCTGTCCGTTTATGAATGAGCAAGATGCAGGCAGGTGGCCAAACAAGGGTGTATAGATAGCCTTCACTGTCAAGGCACAAGAGCAACAAAGTTGAGTCTTGATGGTGCCCACACCCATCAAGCAAATAAAATATAAAAACGACAGCTCAATAAAATTTTCAATGTTTGGTGGTATTCAGTTCATGTATGGCTCTGAGGTTAAAATCTGTTTTTAAGTCTGTTTGTCTGTGATTTGATGGACCTGAAATGTCGACCAGAGGGCAGCGGGTCAAACTGACGACTAACCAGGATGGTAAGTGGTCTTCAGGATTTTGGCTGCTCTACTGATACAGTGAGAATAAATCCTCCAAAGAGGGCGGTGTGCAGCCGAGGATCTCTGGGCTGTACTGATGACCCTTTGAAGGTCCCTCTTGTCTGCTGCCAAGCAGCTGGTGAACCATGTCAGAATGCAGCGATAGAAAGATGCCAGCAATTTGATTTCCCTCAGAATCCTCAGGGCATGGAGTCATTGCTGTGCCTTTTTAGTTCCTGCGATGGTACTGGTAGTCCAAGAGAGATCTTCAGCAAAGTGCGTACCCAGAAACCTGAAGGCAGAGACTCTTTGCACACAGTCCCCATTGATGTAAAATGGGTCTGGAACTATAATGTTCCTCCTGAAGTCGATGTTCTTTTGTTTTTGTGGAGGACAAGATTAGATTCTTTTCTGAACACCACATTCTCTGTCTTTGGACTTTATCCCTGTAGGTTGTCTTGTCTTCTCTTGAAACCAGTCCAACCACACTTGTGCTGTCAGCAAACTTGACGATGGTGTTGGTAGAATATGTGGAGTCACAATCATGGGTATAAAGGGAATAGAGGATGGGACTCAATACACACCCTTGTGGGGAGCTGGTACTGAGTAAAAGGGGAGAGGTTAGTGCCAATTTTAACAGTCTGGGAGCGGTTTGTTTGAAAGCCCTTAATCCAGAGACAAATAGATTGGGAATATCCTAATTTAGCAAGTTTTGTAACCATTCTGTTTAGGATGACAGAGTTAAAGGCAGAGCTGAAGTCTGTATATAAAAAAAGTATCCTCATATAGCTCCCCTGGTGTTCAAGGTGGGTTAGTTCAGTGTGAAGAGCAATGGCAATGGCATCTGCTGAAGACCTGTAGGCAAATTGATATGGATCAACGGTGGGTGGGAGACTGACTTTTATATGTTGCAAGACCAGCCTCTCGAAGCACCTCATTGTGACTGCCGTAGGTGCTACCAAACGGTAGTCATCAAGGCCGCTGATGACAGTCTTCTGCAGTGGGATGATCGTGGCAGATTTCAGCCAAGGTGGGATGATGGATTTAAACAGGAACAGGTTGAAGATCCTTGTAAAGACCTCGGAGAGCTGGCAACCACATTCCTTCAGCACCCTTCCTGTATCCACAAAGCAAAATGTTTCAGGTGGGGGAGTCACTTTGGCTTACTTGACCAGAGTTCTGAATCGAATTTCCCCCTCAATCCAAACACCCACTTCGGTGACTAGTTTAGTTTTATCTTCCCCTTCTATCATTGTTGTCAGGCTGTTAACACTCAAAAGGCTTCTATTTTGCCTCAATTAGTTGTTTTTTCTAAGAATGGGCAAATTTCTACTTGTGATAATGGTTTTTGACCATTTTCATCCTCGAACCACCTTAAATATTCCTTAACTTACTGCAGACCTCCTATAACAAACCCAAGGGCAAGTAATGGGGAAGAGGACTGGCACACTCATCCCCCTTCCCAGATTGCCATTTGTAAATGTTTGTCTTAGTTGGATTTTTTTTTTTTAGCTTTTTCACTATTTTTTATCATCAAATTTAGAATCTGCTTGTTGTTTTGTGCCAGCGTTTATATAAATCATAGAAAACTACAGCACAGCCTGTGCTGAAACTTCATTCCGCTAGTCCAACTGACCTGCACTCATTCCATAACCCTCCAGACCTCCCATCCATGCATCTATCCAATTTATACTTAAAACTTAAGAGTGACCCCGCATTACCACATTAGATGGCAGCTCATTCCACACTTCCACCCTCTGAGTGAAGAAATTCCCCTTTATGTTCCCCCCAAACCTTTCACGCTAAAGCCATGTCCTCTCTTATTTATCTCTAGTAATCTAAGTGGAAAGAGCCTACTTGCATTTACTCTGTAGCTCTCATAATTTTGTAAACCTCTATCAAATCTCTCATCATTCTTCTACACTCCAAGGAATAAAGTCACAAACTATTTAATCTCTCCTTGTAACTCAACTCCTGAAGATCCAGCAACATCTTAGTAAATGTTCTCTTTCAATCTTAACGATATCCTTTCTGTAGCTAGGCGACCAGAACTGCACACAATACTCCAAATTGGCTTCACGAATGATTTGAACAACCTCACCATAACATCCCAACTCATAATCAATATTTTTGATTTATGAAGTCCAAGATGCCAACATCTTTCTTTACAACCTTATCTACTTGTGATCCCACTTTCAGGGAATTGTGTATCCGTATTCCCGGATCCCTTTGTTCCTCTGCACTTCTCAGTGACCTACCATTTACTATGTTTTCCCAACCTTGGTTCGTCCTTCCAAAATGCAACACCTCACCCTTGTCTGCATTAAATTCCATCTGCCATTTTCTGTTCCATTTGGTCCGGATCCCTCTGCAAGCTTTGAAATCCTTCTTCACTGTCCACATCACCTCCAATCTTGGTGTCATCTGTAAACTTGCTGATCCAATTTCCTACATTATCATCCAGATCATTGATATAGACAACAAACAACAATGGTCCCAGCACTGATCACTGAAGCACACCACTAATCACAGGCCTCCAGTCTGAGAAGTAATCATCCACTACCACTCTGTCTTCTCTCATTCAACCAATTTTGAATCCATTTTACAACTTCTCCATATATACCTAGTGTCTGAACTTTCTGAACTAACCTCCCATGTGGGGACCTTCTCAAAGTCTTTACTAAACTCCATATAGACAACATCCACAGCCTTTCCTTCATCTACTTTCTTGGTAACCTTATCGAAAAACTCGATTAAGTTTCGTTAGACGTGACTTGTCACAAAGCCATGCTGACTGACCTTAATCAACCCTTGGCTGTCCAAATACTCATGTATCCAATATATCAGAGCACCCTCCAATAAATTACCTACTACTGACATCCAGCTCACCGGCCTGTAATTTCCTGGTTTACTTTTGGAATTTTTTTTAAATAAGGTGAGCTACTCTCCAATCCTCTGGCACCACCCCCACGGCTAAGGGCATTTTAAATATTTCTGCCAGGACCCCTGCAATTTCTACACTAGTCTCCCTCATGGTTCGAGGGAATATCATGTCAGGCCCGGGGGATTGATCTACCTTTATTTGCTGTAAGGCAGAAAACATCTCCTCCTCTTTAATCTCTATATGTTCCCTGCCACTACTGCTTGTTTCCCTTCCTTCCTTATACACTATGCCAGCTTCCTGAGTAAATACTGATTGGGAAAAAAACTGTTTAAGATCATTAGGCTCCACGCATAAACACCTTACAAAATAAATAAACATAATGCAAGAAAAAGTCAAAGTACTGCAGTGTGTGTGGTTCATTCTCCATTCAGGAATCTGATGGCAAAGGGGAAGAAGCTGTCCTCATGCTGCTGAGTGCTCGACTTCAGGCTCCTGTTTTCCCGATGGTAGCAGGGTGAGAAGGGTATGGCCTGGGTGATGGGGTTCCTTGAGGATAGAAGCTGTTTACTTAAGACACTGCCTCTTGTAGATGTTCTCAATGGAGTGAAATCAGATGCCTGTGATGTCACAGGTTGAGTTAACAACCTTCTGAAGTTTTTTTTCCTGATCTGAATGTTGGTGCCTCTGTACTAGACAGGGATACAACCAGCCAGAATGCGCTCCACGGTTCATCAGTAGAAGGTTTTGAGAGTCTTTGGTGACATAGAGAAACTCCTCAAAAAGTGTAGCTGCTACTGGGCATTGTTCATGATTGTAGTAGCAATCTTGTTTTGCATATTACCTGTTTATTACATCAGTAATATTTGTCTTTACCACGTTGCTGTGGCCTCCAACAACAAACCTACTGCAGTTTGAGAAATGCTGTTCACTTTTTGATGTCCTTGTATGGGTGTTGTGTGTTCTTCTCAGACAGTCCCTCAGGTGATGGCTCCACTCTACCTTCAAGGGTGCTGGGATGGCTGATGAGGACAAAGTGGGAACTGCAGACTGCCACATATGGGACAAGGGATGGCTCTCTGATAAGATGGCCAGTTAGTGAAGAGGTTGGCCTCAAATTGCCTCTCTGATGAGGTGGGTAGTTAGTGAAAGGGTTGGCCTCAAATTTCTCAATTCCATGTTGATTGTTCGTTCTCTACTTTTAAAGGTTATGGATAATAAGTTCCCAGAATGTTGCATTTCTCCAAAAAGACTTTGACTCACATCCTTGAATATTTTGTCCATTGAGTAATCTCCTCCAGTGACATGTTGCCGATGCCTGGTGTTGTGCAGGCAGGCAATGTAATTTTCCTAATATGGTGACTGAGTGTAACTAGGCTCTCAGTGCTGGAGATGTAGGCTTAAGGGGGAAAGAACGCTGATGTTGCCAAGCACATCTTGGGCATCATCTGTAAGGAAGGACATTCAGAGATTGGAAGAAATACAGCTCAGATTGTCCAGAATTTCTGAGTTCCAAAGGCAGGATTATGAACAATTACCTAGGTTTCATCTTGTGGGAGAGACGTATACAAAGGATCTTTACTGTATTTTCTTGTATAGAAGACCATTTAGTCCTTCCTATCAATGTTGTTGGAGTACCTCCATCAATCCCACTTATTTCCGTGCAACATATTCCTGACCCTCCCACTAGCCACCTGGGTGATAGATAATTTACTGTAGCCAGTTATACAAATTACCTTTGATGGAAGGCAGGAATGACCATCTCTGAGGCAGAAGCAAAGCGAGTTGTGTCAAAGTTGGAGAATTCAATACTGAATCTTTTAATTAAAAATAAAATCATAACACCTCAGGCCACGAAGTATTCAGCAGGTTGACCAGCATCTGTGGAGGCAGGTCCATGTCCAAGATGGAGGCCCTGCATCAGGACTGAGAGCTTTCCGTCTACACTTGCAGGGTCTCCACCTCATAGGTGGTCCATCCCTTTGCTTCCACAGAAGGGTGCTCCTCCTCGTGTTCCTCCAGGTTTGAATCAGAATTTATTGTCATGAACATGTCATGAAATTTGTTGGTTGTGGAAGCATCACAATGCAAACATTGCTATAAATTACATTTCAAAAATAAATGAAGAAAATAGGCAAAAGTGCGGTAGTGTCCGTGGTTCATTGTCCATTTGGAAATTTGGAGGGGAAGAAGCTGTCCTTGTGCCACTGGGTGGTCGTTTTGTCCTTGTGCCACTGGGTGGTCGTTTTCAGGCTCCTGTACCTTTTCCTCAGCAGTGTGAAGAGGGCATGGCCTGGGTAGTGGGGATCCTCGATGATAGAGGCTGCTTTCTTAAGGCACCGCCTCTCTTGTCGATATCCTTGATGGAGTGAAGATTGATGGCCATGATTTCACAGGCT
Source organism: Narcine bancroftii (assembly GCF_036971445.1). NCBI lineage: Eukaryota > Metazoa > Chordata > Chondrichthyes > Torpediniformes > Narcinidae > Narcine > Narcine bancroftii. The sequence continues at coordinate 85,712,873 of NC_091480.1, forward strand.
GAGTTAACAACTCTCTGTAGCCTGTTCCTGACTTTACATTGGCACCTCCATATCAGTCAGTAATGCAACAAAATAGAATGTTCTCCACAGAAATATTTTGTAGTCTTGGTTACGTTCAGAATCTCCTCAAACTCCTCACAAAGTATAGCTGGTGGTGAGCATTCTTCGTGATTGTATCGACATGGAGGCCCCAGGACAGATCCTCAGAGATGTTGACATCCAGGAATTGACCCTCTCCAGTGCTGGCTCCTTGATGAGGACTGATTCATGTTCTCCTGATTCCCTCTTGAAGTTGACAATCTGCTCCTTAGTTTTGCTAACATTGAGAGGAAGGTCGTTGTGACACCACTCAACGAGCTGATCTATCATCCTCCTGTACGCTTCCTCATTGCCATCTGTGATTCTGCCAACAACCGTGGTGTCATTGACAAATTTGTAGACAGCATTTGAATTGTATCTAGTTACAGTGTGGAACAGTGGTTTTTAAACTGTCCCCTAAACTCACATACCGCTTTAATAATCCCTATGCCGAAGTGCTGTGTGTTTAGCAAGGGATTGCTTAAGGTGATATGTGAGTGGGAAAGGAAGGTTGTGAATCACTGCTGTAGACCCAATTGTGACTGAAATATTTTGCTTGAGAAAAATTGTCATTAGCCCATTTCCTTTGGAGCTATGAAACCGTGCACATAACAAGTCAATTAGGTACGATAAAAACAGTGGTTTTTATACTTTTTCTTTCCACTTGTCTACCACCTTAAGCAATCTCTTACTAAACACAGAGCAGCAATGGCATAGGGATTGCTTAAGGTGGAATGTGAGTTTAAGGGTGCACCAAAATCTGCTGGTCTAGAGTGAGTAGAGCAGTGGGCTAAGCACGCATCCTTGCAGTGCACCTGTGTAAATCATCAGTGAGGAGGCTTCTTACTGAATGTGGTCTTCCAATGAGGAAGTCAAGGATCCAGTTGCAGAGGGTTGGGGGTGCCCAAGTTCAGGAGATTGTTGGCTAGCACTGAGGGAATGATGGTGTTGAAGGCCGAGTTGTGGTCAGGGGCGCAGTGCTGCAGGAGCTCACCGGAGTGCTACTCCGGCACCTCGTGGGGCTGTTCCGGCACCTCCTTGATGCTGTTTTTGGTGAGCTCCAGCACTAAGAAAAACTAGTGCACCACTGGTTGTTGTCAGTTAAGAGCAGCGGATGTATGTTTTGCTATTTCTAAGTGATCCAGAGCTGAGTGGAGAGCCAGTGATTATGGTGTCTCCTATGGAGTGATTGTGATGGTAGGAGAATTGCAGTAGGTCCAGATCTTTCTCTTTTGCTCCAGATTATAGTTTCAGCGGTGTCTCCATTCTGAATCTCCCTTTGCAGGTCTATCCATGTCCCAAAGGCAAATTTTGAGGGGGAAAAAAAATCTCAGATGACAGTCTGGTTGAAAGCAGTAGTAGAAATTGGGATCAATTTCGCATTGAAATCATCCAAGTGCTTTTTCCAGTGATGGGGGAAAGACTAAAAGCATTTGAAGAGGTTGGTGTTTTTTTTTTTAAAGACACACACCCTTCCACCCACAAGCCTGTGCTGCCCAATTACACCCAACCCCCCATACGTTTTGATGGGTGGGAGGAAACTGGAGCACCCGGAGGAAATCCGCACAGACACGGGAAGTACATACAAACACCTTGTATGACCCAGAATCGAACCTGGGTCGCTGGCATGGTAACAGCGTTGCGCTGACCGTGCCACCCCACAGAATTGTTGCTTGTATCCCAAGAGTTCCTAATGTGATATTCCTATTTGTATGTTGTTCTGAACATTGTGTATCTAAGCAGACCCAAGATGTATTCTCCCAGATTCGGCTCCATTAGAACAGAACTGACAAGCAACTCATTTTAAACTACCGGATCAAGATTCAGTGCACAATCGAACCAAGCAACCAGTACTAGGTTTTGTGAATTAGTACATTGATGCATGCATGGCTCAAGAGCTTTGAATAACAACTTTGAACATGACCCACTTTAGATAAAAGCAAGTATTGTATTATTTATTCAGACTTGTGTGGCTAAACTGATCTTGAGGATGGTCTGCAACAACCTTTCTCATCACATTAATCCTTGTGGTACAGGGAATATAATATGGCTTGGTGTTCCAGTAAAGCACTGACTGACAAGTTCCATCAACCGATAAGTGCAGTACATTTAACTTTTGTGTGTATATCCTTACAAAGTGGCACCTTTAGTTCAGTGTGACAACCTCCTGGGGCATGGGTTCGTGTTATAGTCCAGAATCCTGGGTACCTATTTTCAGAGTTTTGTTGAAAGAATCCTCCACTGTATTTTGAATGATATGTTAAAGATGGTAATGGTAAAGGTTCCATTATTGTCACGTAATATTACATTTACAAGGTAACACACATGGCAAGAGCCCCTCACAGAAACCTACAGCACCTGGTGTTCCTAGGCAGTCACCAGGAGTTCTCTTTTTAGTGTCTATGTTGCTTGATATCCGCTGAAGTGATTCTGCACAGTTGTTCTTGGGTATTATGGCCTTGGAAACTTTGTTCCTGTCGTGCACTACCAATAACCACCAAGAGTAGGCTGAGGGAACGAAAGGCTTTAATGTACAGAAGAACCTTGCTGGCCTGGATCCAGGTATTGGAATGCAGGGAAGAGAGAGGTGGCTCGACCTTTATGGCCCAGAACTACGAGGGAGAAGTCATAGGGTATGAGTCATGAGTGGGCGGGCCAGGTCCATATATACAGTAGCCAATCATAACTATATACAATGGAGGAAATTTATCACCGCAGTTCCATTCAAAGTTAGATACATTGTACTGGACTTGTATGATTGAACTTGCTTTCCCAGCCCACTGAACACCCCTCGCACCCTCCCCCCACCTCTCCTCAGCAGGCCAATCTCACTCTCCACACTTAGGAACTGCTGGTGGTGTGGCAAGGCCTTGCCAATGTGTAACCTTTGTGTGGTGCTTGGCCTGGGTTCTTTCTGCCTCTTGAAACCCTTTGCTAGGAGGCAAAGCTGATTGTAGAGCCTGTTTTCTTTCAAATGCAGAACTGCAATAAGTTTAATTATTTAAAAATATTTCAAAGAAGTTAAAACTAAAAGCCGAACCAGTAATTAAAACCTCTTTAAGCTCTAAGAAATTACTATTAAACATGTGTGCAGGAATGGGTGATTTGACTTGCTTTTGAAGTTGAATGTCATGGAAGCAAGATTTTCACTGCACTCTGTGCTGACTATCTAGCACCCATTTACACTAACTCCATTCTCCCTATCTTTTTGCCAACTCCTCCTATATTCTGCCAGTGGCCTACAATAAATCTACCAACCCAGATGTGTGGGATGTGGGAGGAAACCAGAGAACGTGGAGGAAACCCACATAGTCACAGGATGTGTGTACGGAGATCAGGATTGAACCCAGGTGTTGGAGCTTAGAGGTGGCAGCTCTATCCTCCTGTCCATACTTGGAACCTGCATTTAAATCGATTCTTCCAAGGCAGTTCCTTGAAATTGAGGATATTTTCCTTCTACACCAGTTGTGCTTTCACACCAAGATCTCAGTAAATTGACATGTCAATATTTAAAGCCAGGTCAGATCGGAGTATTCACATGGAACCAAGAAAAGCCAATTCAGTGCGACATTTACACTGGAGCCAATGCGAAATGCATCAGCTCTGATACTACCTACCTTGGCAGGTAAATACTGTGATGAAAATGACCCCCCCCAACCCAATACCATGTTGGTCCTGTTCATACAGGTGTAAAATGGTAAAAAGGTGATTAAAGACCAGCTTTTAGGGGCGTGTGATGAGTTTCTGAAGTGGACCCAAGTGGGGTCCATAAACATTGCAGATAGGTTTGAAATGTTTGTTCCTTTCAACATGTGCAAACAAGCCACCAGTTCCCGAGGTTGTAGAGACTCTGGATCTCGAGCCTTCCTAGATGTAAATTGTCTATTATTTTCTATATAAATGATCTTTGGAGAAATTGCATGCATTTAAAAAAAAAAATTAGCCCTATTCTTCATTTTGTGCAAGGCATTGCTTATTACAATTTAAGGTGGTACATAGAACACACATGCCCAAACTTGGCTCGTTTTTATGGAGATATTGATCCATTATGTGAGAAATGTAGAATGTTTGAAGCTTCACTGATGCATATGTTTTGAGAGTGCCCTAATTTAAAGAGATTTTGGGAAGACATTTTTCAAATTTTATTAATGACTTTTAAGATTAATATAGAACCTCGTCCGTTAATTGCTTTGTTTGGTTTTTCACGTAAGCCAGATCTACTTCTGTCTGCATCTCAGGAGAAAGTTTTTGCCTTGAAATTGTCTATCGTTTTTTGTTCTTTTTGTACTTGCATATGAGATGGCTTGTTATGTTTTCCTTAAAATTTTATATGTAAGTTTACATGTTAAACAATAAAAATATTTAAAAGAGAAAAATTGCAGCACTGAATTTGATAGGAGGTGAAGCTCCATGATCAGTTTTGTCATTTCTACTGTCAGTATTTGTGGCCCGGGTATTTTCACAAGTAGATGAACTCTGGAAAATGTCCCTAATATGATCTCTCCATCATAGCATGGATGTTTCCCATGGTAGAGGACAAGGCATAAATTCAGGATTAAAGGACGCAATTTAAAACAGAGATGCTGAAATTTTTTTTAGTCTGAGTGTTGAGAGTCCATGGAACTTGTTACCACAGGGGGCTTTGGAAATGTGGTTTGTTGGTTCTATTTATAAGGAAGAAATTGACAGATATTTGATTAGTCGGGGCATCAAGGCTGAATGTGGCTGGATCAGCTCATGATTAGAACGGAGGAGCAAAAGATGGGCCGATGGACCTACTTGTTCTCTGATATCTTGTGATCCTCAATCTCTTCCCTTGACACAACTTGGGGGGAGGGTGTGCTATTGGGCAATCCAGTCTGTGTATGAGTACCAGTTGAGAGTGGACTGAGCTGCAATGTTGAGGTTGTTCGGTCTGGAGAAGATACTGATTAATTTTAAATTGATTAATTTTTGCAGCGGCTGCACTGATAGTACTTTCTAGTTCTTAACCAGTGTCTGCTGTAGGTGGTCAATGAATCTGAGGTGTGGTTGCTTTGGTACAGAGCTGTTTTTTAGTAACTTGTAATGAAATAAACCTTGCTTGTCCAAATCCTTGTGTGTGGGAGCCATGCTTCCAAGAGTTATTAAGCCAAGCATGTGCACTAAACATACTCTGGGTGAGGTATGTTTTAGTATTTAGACTTTAACATGTTGACTTTAATAGCTTTAATTTGGCAGGATTGTTCATAGCTTTTCTTTGTTCTTGCATTTGCTCCTTGGTGTCTCCCAACCCTAGTACATTTGATGTCACTGTGGATTTTACTGCTTTGAAGTTATGAGTCCAACTAAAACAAAAAGTAAACATTTCTGGAGTTTTACCAATGCACTTTCCAAATGAATTAGTTGGTACTCCTGGCAAGTTCTGCCTCCAATTTCCTCCCCCCACCAAAAAAAATCTGGTTATTTTCTGTATCCTCTTAGTCATTTAACCCATAGCATTAAATATTTGATCTTGATCTTAAAAGTGAATTTCAACTTCGATGCTAAAAAGAGTTTTGTTTGCCTCATTGGTGTTCAATCATTTCTCACCATTACTCCTTGTTAGAGGGGAAGTTTCTACGTAGAACATTTCACAATTTTATCATCTACTGGTATCTTTAAAGACATTTGCAGAAGGTTCCCTGAGTCTGAACTTCAGTTTTTGGGGTGTTTCTCCTTTAAAGTGAGAGGGAATGTTTCTCATAACTGACATGTTTTATATACAGTAAAACCTCTGGTTTCTGGCACCAATGGGGATTGGTACAGAGCTGGTTTTTACAAGTGACTTGTAATGAAATAAACTTTGCTTGGCCAAACCCTTGTAAGTGAATTTTCTACTTGCTTGAGGCTGCCAATTTTAAAATTTCATATTTTTTCCCCTATTTATTTTCCATGAATATTTTGCAGATTGCTTGAATTCCTATAACAGTAATATTGTGGGACAATGTTTTTGTATATAAATCTTTATTATATTTATTTATTGTATCTTAGCCTTCTACTAAGGTTCACTGATGGCACATTTGACTCTGAAATTGGCTCAACAATTGGTGAGTATTCATCTTTTTTTTAATGTATTCTATCAAACTGTCTATAATGAACATGCTTATTTACTTGTCTTATTCAATACTTTTTTTAAGGGGTTGACTTCAAAGTAAAAGCAATGAAATTTGATGGAAATAATGTAAAGCTTGCAATCTGGGTAAGTCAATTGAATAATTTATCTCCCCTTTCTAGATCTCTGCTTTCATCCCTGAAGATAAGCTACTTAGTGACGTTTGCCAATAGAAAACCACTGACTCCCATTTGCACCTCCTCCCACTCTGTCCCCTGTAAAGATGCCATCCCATTCTCCCAGTTTCTCTGACTGGCATTGGTTCTCAAGATGAGGCCTGCTGATCTGGAACATCTGAAATATTCCCTTTTTTTCCCCTCTGGGAACGTCGTTTCCCTTATACTGTGGTCAAACGAGCCATCTCCTACAACTTTTTTTTTCTAGTTCCACTCTCACCTTGCATTCCTCGCAAGCAGACCATGGATAAGGTTCTTCTTGTCAGCACTTCACCTTTTGTCATTTCCACCAGCAACAACTAGATCCCACCATCAGCCACATCCATCCCCTTCCCTACTCCTTTTCCCCTTCCCTACTCCTTTTCCCCTTCCCTACTCCTTTTCCCCTTCCCTACTCCTTTTCCCCTTCCCTACTCCTTTTCCCCTTCCCTACTCCTTTTCACCTTCCACAAATAATTGCACCCTCTGTGACTTCCTACTTCTCTGTGAACCCTGGTACTTTCTCCGGCAACCATAGCAGATGCAACTCTTGCTCTTGTACCCTTTCCACCATCCATAGACTGAAATCGCCCTGCCACACGAGGGCATGAACCTCCTCTAACCTCGTCTACTACATTCTGTGCTCCTGACGTGGCCTTTTCCTTCGTCGGTGATACCAAACATAGACTTGGATTTTTTTTCCAGTTCAATTTATTTACATACATGACGTCGTGGTTAGCTTGGTGGTTGGCGCAGCGCTGTTGCAGCACCAGCGATCAGGGTTTGAATTCAGCGCTCTCTGTAAGGAGTTTGCACGTTTTCCCTGTGTTTGCATTGGTTTCCTCTGGGTGCTCTGGTTTCCTCCCACCATTCAAAATTATCTGCCTGCTTCCCATAACCCTTAATATTCAAAAATGTGGTGGGGGTGGTATAAAAAAAGAGGCAAGAAACCTACCGGGGTTGTAGGTCAATTGGGAGTAATTGAGTAGCATGAGCTCATGACTGAAAGGGCCCTGTTATCATGGTATATGTTGAAATTTAATTAATTAAAATTTAAATTGAAAAAAATTAATGACATCACCTACAACCCTGAACATGGTGGTCCGAGCAGTGAGAACAGAACATGTCCTGGCTGGTGTGGATCCTTGACGATTGCTGCTGCTCTCGACAGTAGTATTACATATAGATTTTTTCATTGGTGGGAAGAGTTTTGCCTGCTGGGTCCACTATCATTTGCAGGGCTTTCTGCTCAGAGGTATTGGTGCCCCCATATCAGGTGGCGACGCAGCCAGTCAGCACACTTTCCACTACACGTCTATTGAGGTTTTGCAAGGGTCTTGAAACCATGCCAAACCTCCACAAATTCCCGAGGAAGTAGCAGTGCTGACGTGCTTTCTTTGCGGCGACATTCGTATGTAAAGGAAAGGTGACTTCCGGGAATTTTAATTTGCTCACCGTCTTCACTTCTGATCCTTTTAATGATCACTGAGTCATGCACTGCTGGTTTTCCCTTCCTAAGATCTAAAATCATCTCCTTAGTTTTAACGACATTGAGTGTGAATTTGTTAGTGCACCAGTCAGCTAAGTTTTCAATCTCCCTCCTGTATGTTGACTCTTTGCTCTTTCTTTTTGATACCACCCCCACCACATTTTTGAATAGAAGCAGGCAGATAATTAGAGCTGAGTCCACAGCCAGGTCATTATCTAAATGAACAGCCGAGTAGGCTTATCAGGCCGATGACTTGGTCCTGCTCCTCTTGTGTTCTCATAAAGGCTATAAATGATGTTGCTATTTTTGTCTGGTACTTGTGCAATAGACAGCCTCTCCAGCAATGCATTAGGTCCAGAAATACTTTCCAGGAATATACAATCAATCCATATTTTGTGACTGATTATAAGTACAACATTCTTATTAACTTGTTTCAGGAAAGATTAAAGTGGGGGGAAAAATGGATAAATAAGACAAATGCTATTATCTATTGTTTTGAGGATGCAAATAAAGCAATTTTCTGGCAGTTTACGCTTCACTCAAGTTTGCAAGGTTCCTTTGTTACGCAGTTTTCCACGTTTCCATCAGTCCTTCTTCAATACTATTTCCTTTATTGCTTCTGTTTTGTGTTGCCTTGATGTTCAGAAAATGTGAAAGGTCCCATTATTCTTGTGCTGAATCTCCAGCTAATCTTACAGCTGCGCTTGCCTACGCTGGAACCTGTAGGATTGGGCGTATCGTAGGCCTGCACTCTCTGGACTGACCACAAAGCAGAGCGAACCGCTCAATGGAACCTGAAGCTCTATCTCTACTACCCTGAAGTCCTTTGACCCGCTTGCCATTTTACAAAAATGTATCTTTCATTATTTTCACTGCCTTTGATGTTTGTAAATCATTTCAGTCTTCATTGTAGATTTTTCTGAATTAACAGGACACAGCTGGGCAGGAGCGATTTCGGACATTAACACCCAGCTACTACAGAGGCGCTCAAGGTGTTATTTTGGGTAAGGAAGGGCAAAGCAGTTTTTGGGGAGTTGGGTACAGATACTCCCTGACTTGCATCCGAGTTCCATTCTGACCACCCGGCCTCATCTCGAAAAGAATGTCTCGGAGTTATGTTAGAATGTCATCTCCTTTGGCGAGCTTACTGCGCTTGCGTCACTATCGTACACATGCAGCCATTAATTTTTTTTCAGTCGTATGTACGACTGATCGCAAGTCACGTAGGTCGTAAGTCGGGGAGTATCTGTATTGCTTCGTTCATCCTGTCTTGAGGAAATTTTAGGAAAATTGTATTTCCTGATGTTGATTTTAACGAAGAAAATTTGAACTAAATTCCTTTGAAAAGCAAAAAAAAAATTGCAGGTACTGGAAGCCTGAAGTAAAAATAGAAAATGTGGGCAATACTTAACAGGTCAGTCAGCCTCTGTGGAAAGAGAAATGGAGTCAATGACCTTTCATTAGAATAAAAAGTGGAATCCTCTAAATTGGTGAGATTAACCACAGAGAAAACACCGAGGTCTGCAAATGCTGTGATTGTGGTTTTAAAAAAAGAGCACAGTGAATACTGCAGGAACACAATTGGTCTCGCGGTGTCCATAGGAGGTAAAGATGTATTACTGATGTTTCAGGCTTGAAATATCGGTAATATAGCTTTACCTCCTATAGATGCTGCGAGACCAGTTGAGTTCCTCCAGTATTTGAGTGATTTTACCAAAATCAAGCACCGGCTGTCTGCAGTGGTCATCAAGCCTTCCCGGTTGCATGCATTTCTGGATCCCCTTCCCATTTTCATGTTGACCATTCTGCCCTCTGCATTCTCCAATGCTGGCATAAGACCCAATACACAGTAGAAGAGAACCACACTTATGATCCAATATATGAGCACTGAATTTTCTAGTTTCAGGTAATCCATACCTGCTGTATTTTCCCTTGGTCACTCCATCTGATCCACTTCCAATTTATTATCTTTCCCATACTCTCTGCCAACTCATTTATTTTTTGTCTCCATCCCTCCCCTAGTTCCATCCATCCACTACCCATGTGTTTCACCCACTAAGCCTCATTTGAAAACTTGTTTAAATTAAGCAGACCATCAGACTTGGCTTTTTCTTTTAGAGGGTTATGTTTTTTTTTAAAAACAGTGTATGATGTCACAAGGCGGGATACATTTTTGAAGCTTGAGAACTGGCTGAATGAATTGGATACGTACAGCACAAAACATGGCATCGTAAAGATGTTGGTTGGGAATAAAATTGACAAGGTAAGGAAATTGATGCTTTGTATTTTGATATTTTAGGTTTCTTGTGTAAATGGCCCTGTTTTATCTGTACTGCTAAAAGAGTTGACAATGGGAGTGCAATAAATTAATTTGTGTGGAGACTGCAGAAAAATGTGATGTTTTGAGAAACTATCAATCAGACTGGTGCAAAGCAAGTCATAATTTTTGGATGCGGGCTGCTTGGCGGATGCGGGCTGCTTGGCGGATGCGGGCTGCTTGGCGGATGCGGGCTGCTTGGCGGATGCGGGCTGCTTGGCGGATGCGGGCTGCTTGGCGGATGCGGGCTGCTTGGCGGATGCGGGCTGCTTGGCGGATGCGGGCTGCTTGGCGGATGCGGGCTGCTTGGCGGATGCGGGCTGCTTGGCGGATGCGGGCTGCTTGGCGGATGCGGGCTGCTTGGCGGATGCGGGCTGCTTGGCGGATGCGGGCTGCTTGGCGGATGCGGGCTGCTTGGCGGATGCGGGCTGCTTGGCGGATGCGGGCTGCTTGGCGGATGCGGGCTGCTTGGCGGATGCGGGCTGCTTGGCGGATGCGGGCTGCTTGGCGGATGCGGGCTGCTTGGCGGATGCGGGCTGCTTGGCGGATGCGGGCTGCTTGGCGGATGCGGGCTGCTTGGCGGATGCGGGCTGCTTGGCGGATGCGGGCTGCTTGGCGGATGCGGGCTGCTTGGCGGATGCGGGCTGCTTGGCGGATGCGGGCTGCTTGGCGGATGCGGGCTGCTTGGCGGATGCGGGCTGCTTGGCGGATGCGGGCTGCTTGGCGGATGCGGGCTGCTTGGCGGATGCGGGCTGCTTGGCGGATGCGGGCTGCTTGGCGGATGCGGGCTGCTTGGCGGATGCGGGCTGCTTGGCGGATGCGGGCTGCTTGGCGGATGCGGGCTGCTTGGCGGATGCGGGCTGCTTGGCGGATGCGGGCTGCTTGGCGGATGCGGGCTGCTTGGCGGATGCGGGCTGCTTGGCGGATGCGGGCTGCTTGGCGGATGCGGGCTGCTTGGCGGATGCGGGCTGCTTGGCGGATGCGGGCTGCTTGGCGGATGCGGGCTGCTTGGCGGATGCGGGCTGCTTGGCGGATGCGGGCTGCTTGGCGGATGCGGGCTGCTTGGCGGATGCGGGCTGCTTGGCGGATGCGGGCTGCTTGGCGGATGCGGGCTGCTTGGCGGATGCGGGCTGCTTGGCGGATGCGGGCTGCTTGGCGGATGCGGGCTGCTTGGCGGATGCGGGCTGCTTGGCGGATGCGGGCTGCTTGGCGGATGCGGGCTGCTTGGCGGATGCGGGCTGCTTGGCGGATGCGGGCTGCTTGGCGGATGCGGGCTGCTTGGCGGATGCGGGCTGCTTGGCGGATGCGGGCTGCTTGGCGGATGCGGGCTGCTTGGCGGATGCGGGCTGCTTGGCGGATGCGGGCTGCTTGGCGGATGCGGGCTGCTTGGCGGATGCGGGCTGCTTGGCGGATGCGGGCTGCTTGGCGGATGCGGGCTGCTTGGCGGATGCGGGCTGCTTGGCGGATGCGGGCTGCTTGGCGGATGCGGGCTGCTTGGCGGATGCGGGCTGCTTGGCGGATGCGGGCTGCTTGGCGGATGCGGGCTGCTTGGCGGATGCGGGCTGCTTGGCGGATGCGGGCTGCTTGGCGGATGCGGGCTGCTTGGCGGATGCGGGCTGCTTGGCGGATGCGGGCTGCTTGGCGGATGCGGGCTGCTTGGCGGATGCGGGCTGCTTGGCGGATGCGGGCTGCTTGGCGGATGCGGGCTGCTTGGCGGATGCGGGCTGCTTGGCGGATGCGGGCTGCTTGGCGGATGCGGGCTGCTTGGCGGATGCGGGCTGCTTGGCGGATGCGGGCTGCTTGGCGGATGCGGGCTGCTTGGCGGATGCGGGCTGCTTGGCGGATGCGGGCTGCTTGGCGGATGCAACAAAATAAGTGATGACCTTGGAGTCCCACTCATTCTTTCAATTTGTAAATTAGAACACAACTATTCTAGTTAATTAGGTTTACTACATTTTCCACTCAGCAATTTTTTTTGTCTTGGCCATTCCCTTAGGGTTGAGGAATGCATACATTCTTAATACAGCCATGTTGCCATCCTGCACCCATAACAAACACTGAAAAATTATTTTAAAATGTGTGTTTCCTTAGCAAAATCGTGAAGTTGACCGAAATGAAGGACTAAGATTTGCCAGAAAACATTCAATGCTTTTTATAGGTAAGTGTGACATCTTTGGGCAGTTGCTTTTTTTTAAGTTCTATTTTTTTTTTCAAATATACTCTTGGCCATTAAGCCCAAAGCTGGAAGAACTGGTGTCATTTCTGACGACAACCATTCAAGTGGATATGATAGTAACAAATGTGCATTATATGTTATTTCTGAAATGTGGTTCCATTGAAGGCAGTGCAATTGAATATTGGAGGTAAGCAATACACAAAAGTGCTGGAAAAACTCAGCTGGACCTGCCCTCAGCCCTTTGATCAGGCGCTTCCTGTGAATTCTGCAGGATCTGCTGATTATCATCCGCACTTGGGTGTATTAACTACTAATCACAGCATCTAAAGACTTTCTTGTTTCACTGCATTGAGGTAAGCAACAACTTTCATATGTTACTATATTGTGTCTCCATATCAGGTGGAGATTGAATTCCGGTAAAAATGAATGACTATGAGACGAATACCTGCTGTATTAAAGATCAGGGAAGAGTTTTTGGGTTCACCTTTTATTTGTCACTTGGACAAGAATGTCAAGTTTAGCTGAGGGGAGCCTATCAATATCTACTGCTTTCCCGAATTAACGTTTTGTTTTCTTTTCAAAGAATAAGTGAACAATTTGCAGGGTTGGCTGGTAACCTGGATGGGTCAGACTTGATAGGCTATATGGTTTGTCTTTGCACGTGTCTGATCATTCCGCCATGAGTGAAATGATGGGAAAAAGCCTACAGTCCTGATGTTAATAAAGACACAAGGCTGGACAAACTCAGCAGGTCAAACAGTATCCTTTATATAGCAAAGGTTAAAAAATACATAACCGACGTTTTTGGCTTGAGCCCTTCTTGGGGGAAAAAATGTCAGCAGGTGTCCAAATAAAATATTGCCTCCTGCTTTTGAGACCATTGATCAAGAGATCCCTCCTCCCCTTGCTCGCAACTGTCCCCTCTCTCCCTTGTCCACTTATTTCCTCCTGCCTTTGGTCCTGATATTAATTTCTCAGGACATTTTTTTGTTAAATGTGGCCATTGCAGGTTTAGCTAAAATTTCCTGCCCATCCCTAGTTCCTTTTGACAAGATGGCTTACTGGGCTATTTTGAAGAGCATTGATTGGTTGAAGTCACACTGGGTAAGAGTGACAACTTCCTTTCATGAGTGTTTGATGACAAATCAGACATCAATATTGACGCTAACCTTCTGTCCTAATTTGTTAAATTGGTAGCTTCAATTTCACAGTTGCTGTGGTAAGATTTGAACCAGTATCTTGAGGATATCAGTTGAGGCTTTTGGATTTATGATGTGCCCTTAACCTTTTGCTCTATTTTTACGCACAGAGGCCAGTGCTAAAACCTGTGATGGAGTCACTTGTGCATTTGAGGAAGTGGTGGAAAAAATAATCCAAACCCCTGGACTCTGGGAAGCTGAGAATCCTAAAGCTGTAAAATTATCTGACTTTGGGTCCAATCAGGATGGAGCATGTGGCGGCTACTGTTCCCTATTATAAATGAATTGGAAATGACCATGTCTGAATTTGGTTACTGTCAACACCATTGCTTCAGCTCTGCTGGGAGCACAAAAAGCTGCAGTCAGCTTGAACCTTGGACACTACGAAGATATGAGAGAAGTACTCTGCCTTAGTGAGTCCATTCTCATTTTTGTTATGGATATAATGCCAGTCTGAGAGACTTTGATATTGTCCCACCTTAATTTTCTGGCCTTAAATTCTCAATGACATGTTATGTAATTTTTGATGGTTTCGACTATGCATTTTGATCTACAAACAGTACAAAAAATGAAAGGTTATGTTGTAGTATAATTGTCTCAATTGTGGAAATCAACTGTGTAAACTGATGAAATTTAATACATTTCCATTAGTTTTTTTTTACCCCTAATAATGGGACCAGAACAACTGATTTTGTAGTTTCACCTGCGTCTGCTGCCTCATTGAATATGAAGTCAGGCAGCTCTTGGACGTTTGATCTCCTGACGTTTTATTGTTGCCTGATGATGCGGGATACATTGCAGTTTTGATCACTGAGGAGTTTTTGGTCTGATAAGAATCTAATCCTGGAGCTTTGACGTATCATTCTGTCCCTCCCCTTTAACATTACAAAGTCTTGCCTAAAGTTTTGGTTTTGTGCAATAGCATCTTTTAGTGCCATTGGTATGTTATTTAGTTCATTGTATTCTCACTTGTTACTAAGGCTAATAATTATTGTAGAATATTTCTTCTAGGGGCTGCATTGAAAGTATGACTTCTTTACAAGTAATGGTGTATGTTGTGATCTTCAGTGTTTGCATGGGGTAACTGATTTTTGCATTGGTTTGTTTGCAGTATTAATTTTAATTGAAGGGAGTGGGGTGGGGGGAGGGGGGGGGTTGTGAAATGGCACCAGACTAATCTTCAAACTTCTTACGATGACGTGAGCGATCCATAAATATCTACACATCCAGTACTCTTCAAGACGAGTTTCATTTCTATTTTAAATTGCACAATTTGTAAGCGAAGAGTAATTATTTATTGTGTTTTTTCCAAATGATCTAACACTTGTTTGTATTTGCAAACTATTTTCTAGAATGGGAAATAAATTGATGATTGTTCTACGAAATCTTCCAATGTAAGTGTGACTTAACCCACCATTTTTTAAATGTTGTTTCTTGTGCCTTTTGTGCTATAATTATTAAACTGCTTTCTCAAAACTAAGTAACAAAAGGGTTTTGTTCCTCCTATTTTTTCTTTTCCTGTTCCTGAAGGTGTTGGTTCTTCATCAAGTGTTGGAACATATTTACAGGGGACCCTAATTAGCTACCTAATCTGTCATTCATTCTGTGAACGAAGATATTAAGACTTGGCCTGCACCAAATTGGGCAGGAAAATGGGACATCTGGTTGGTGAGGTCCAAGTCACCCTGCCATATTTTGTTTTGAAATAACAAAAATTGAAAATGCTGGAAAAAAACAAATCTTAGCAGGTCAGGTAGCATTTGAGTAAAAAGAAACCATCTACCTTCCAGATCAGAACATTTGGAACTTCATTACTACTTTTGTAATGCCTCTACCTTAGCTTACATTCAGCTGGCACAAGCTGGAATCGTATACATGATCTTCTTTTGGTTTTAATGCAACCCAATGTCCCAAACAGGTGAGCTTCATAGTGGAAATCTTTAATAACTAATATACCAAATTAATGGCTCACCATTTTAACTCTATTACTTTTTTTTCCATCGTTCTTGGAGGAATTCATTCTTCTGTGTGATATCAGCCTTCTGTCCAAAACTGGACCTGTGACCTACTCCTGAACTGAACGAGACATTTTAAATGGATTGCTTCCAGCGTGTCTTGTATTAAAATGGTCAAAACAACAAAGCATTTTTCGGTCTAAAATGAGTATTTGTCATGCAATAAAGTGATTTTACCAGTTTATAAAGTAGTACATTTTGCCATTTCTTTTTTGTTTCAATACATGATCTTTTGGGAAATTAAGTTTTCGGCGTTTAGAATAGTTTGTCCTGACCAGGAGAGATGTTCATGAGCTATATTGTGTTATTTCTTTGGAGTTCCTTCACAAGGCAGTCTTTTCCCAAAAATAACTTTGAATTGTATTTTCACATTTTTGTAATGCTATTGTTTTAAAAAAAAACATTTCTGATGTGATCAATTTTTCAGATCTTGTTTCTGATTATAATCTGTCTATACAAACTGAAATCATTTCTATAGTGAGTCCACTTGCTCCCCTGTTTGCTGTGTAACAGACTTTTTCAACATAGGATATCCATTGAATAGATGGAATTTCCAGATAAATTAAAAGTTTATTGCATGAACATTTTTTTTAAATCAAGAATTAAGATGTTGGCTTCTACCTTGGGTTTTGCAGGGCAAGTCAAATGTTTATATTAATCTACACAAAGTGAAGGGAGGAAAGTTTAGGGAGACATCAGGAAAGTTTTTCTTAGAGTTGTGGATGCCTGTGGTGGTGAAGGCTGAAACAATGGGGGCATTTAAAAGACTCTTAAGACAGGGGTAAATGAAAGGAAAACCAATAAAGGGATACAAGCTAGGGAGGGCTTCATTTTTTTTGTAGTTGTATATATCTTGGCACAACATCAAGTACTGAAAGGCCTATACTGTGCTGTAGTGTTTTGTGTTAAACTAAAAAGGAGTTTTTTTTTACTTTTACTGGTTTAATAATAGCTCTCGGCTGTTTAGCTAACTTGATTGAGCTGACACTTGGCAACAGTCAGTGGAAAAGAGGAGATCCAGGTCAGATTTTGTTCGCTGGATTCTTCTCAATAGTTTGAAATATCGGGCCATGGTTCCTTCCTGCAGCCAGGCAATGTTGTGGCAGATGCCTTTTCTTCCCCCCCCCCCCACCTCCCCCCCCCCCCCCACCCCCCAGGGCTCCAAATTATTCACTCCATAGTGGAAGGGAGCATTTTGTTTTGCTTATTTTTTCTTGCGTGTATCAGTTTATTAAAAAAATATGACTAATTTGCTTCAATACAAACTCCTTTTATTACAAATATTTATTAATTCTGTATTTGTATAAAATTTTTGATTCAAAATTGCATTTAAGAGTAAAAAAAAATGTGTAATTTTTTTTCATGTATTGTAGCTCTTGAACATATAAAGTTTATGGTTTGTGCCTCTTACCTTAAGCAAGTTTGGCCACCCCTGTCTTGGACCATGAAAACAAGGTGAAAATGACATAAAAGGATGATCAATCAATAAAAAGTAGTTTGAGCGAAGTCAAGTTAACCTGAACAACATTCAGACTCTCACTGAAAGATGCTATGACAGTTGTACCAAATAACTTCTTTCTGATACAAGAGGCAGTCTGTCACCCAGACTGATGGTTCCTCGGCAATGATGTTCTATGGTTATTAAAGGCTAAGAATCTGGTTATGCAAACATTGAATTATGAAGGACCGACCAAAGAATGGTTGTGCTGTGACAAGCAACGCCATCAGAAGAACCTGGAGACCTTTCGCACCTGATGGCTACGAAGACTTTCAACTTTTGTTTCTGCAAATCACAAGAAATTTAGAATTAAGTAATTAGTTGGATTACCACCTGTCCTGGTTTACAAAATTCACTGGAGCATTTCGCCAAGGATTTTTCAATGGATTCTCTTAACTTGCCATGAGCAGTAAATGCCACTATTTGCAAAAATCTCTTCTCCAAATTCTGCACCAATTGTGACATAAATGTATTGCATTCTTTCTTTGTTAATTGGTCAATATCCTGACGTTACGATGGGATCAAGCCAATCACATTGCAATGGTTCAAGACGATGGTGTACCACTCGTTCTCCAGGAAAGGCTGGTAGACTTTCATGGAAAAATGTGATAATCCTCACTAGTAAAATAATGCTGGTTTGGCTCACTTCCAACTGATCTTTCTCTGCGTTCAGTACTTGCTGCATTTAATATTGCTGCATGGCATATGGATTGACTAGCTGGCTTGCATACAAAATGAATTCTATCATGTGGGAACAAACTTGGAAAGTATGCCAAGATTCTGAAGAGCCTAACAGTCCGATTGTTGTTGAGGGGGAAGAGGTATGATTTAAAAATGCAAATGTCTAGATTTTACTGTAGAAGTTGTGCTACTCCATCATTAAAATTAGTTCAAAATGGGCTTCGGCCTCTCTCTCACCATTGAGAGACTTCAATATCCTGCGTTCGCTGCTGTGAAGGAACTGATCTTGTCACTGGAAACCAAATCTTGACACTATAACATCACGTCAGTTCATGATGGCTGCCAGGTTTTACCTCTCTGACATTGAAAATAAACTGCTTATAAATCATTATGCCTCAATTCTTTGGGATTAAATTAATTTCTATTTAACCATCAAATTCAAACTTTGTTTAATTTTCATCTTTATCCCCAGGAGTCATTTTGCAGTAAACTCTAATTTGCTCCATCTCAGACCTTTCCCCCAAATCATCTCGCGCTCCTTCAATGTGACAGGTTAAAAGAGCTGTTCTGCTCCATTCTTGCTTTGGGCAATTTTCTGTGCATATATTAAAAATCCCAAACCACCTTCAAGGTTCAGCTCAACTGCCAGCATTTATACTGTGTTCAGTGCTTGGTTAAAACAAGTTATGGGTTCACATTATCTTTCTCTCTATCTTCCAGTGTGATTGCAATTGTTTTCTATTACATGCCAAGTAGGCAATGTTTTTAAAATAACCTCAGTTATCTGATTTGTAATCGGATACCTTCTCTTTATATCTTTGGCTTGGCTTCGCGGATGAAGATTTATGCAGGGGTAATGTCCACGTCAGCTGCAGGCTCATTTGTGGCTGACAAGTCCATATACAGCACAGAACAGGCCAGTTTGGCCCTACTAGTCCATGCCGGAACAAATCCCCACCCTCCTAGTCTCACTGACCAGCACCTGGTCCATGCCCCTCCAATCCTCTCCCCTCCATGTAATTATCCAGTCTTTCCTTAAATGTAAATAACGTCCTTGCTTCAACCACCTCTGCTGGAAGCTTATTCCACATCCCAACCACCCTTTGCGTGAAGAAATTTCCCCTCATAATTTTCCCCCTGCAATCTCAAACCATGGCCTCTGGTTTGAATATCCCCCACTCTTAAATTAAAAAAGCCTATCCACGTTGACTCTCTCTGTCCCTTCTTTAAATGAATTGACCATTCTAGCCCAGTATATTGTGACCGAGCCCAGAATAATCTGGTGAACTTTACAAACTTTTTTTTAAACTGAGGGGTATTATCAAAATATATTTATGCAAACTTCTCTTGCACTCTTGCAGTGTGGCAACATCATAAATCGGCAGGTAAATATCAAGGGTGTGTCTGCTCCTTTCTCCAATGTCCATATTATTATGCTGTGATAATTAGAATAGAATTGATCATTAAATCTGCCTTAGAGTTTGCATCACCTGTAATCTTTGGGAAGAGATGACCTCTCCTATTTCATAATTTGGCTTGGTTGTATTCATTGACCATAGTGTGGAACTGTGATTTCTATTCATCAGATGCAAGGATCGACAACGAGATAGACAACAGACTCGGCAAGGCAAATAGCGTCTTTGGAAGACTACACAAAAGAGTCTGGAAAAACAACCAACTGAAAAACCTCACAAAAATAAGCGTATACAGAGCCGTTGTCATACCCACACTCCTGTTCAGCTCCGAATCATGGGTCCTCTACCGGCATCACCTACGGCTCGTAGAACGCTTCCACCAGCGTTGTCTCCGCTCCATCCTCAACATTCATTGGAGCGACTTCATCCCTAACATCGAAGTACTCGAGATGGCAGAGGCCGACAGCATCGAATCCATGCTGCTGAAGATCCAATTGCGCTGGGTAGGTCACGTCTCCAGAATGGAGGACCATCGCCTTCCCAAGATCGTGTTCTATGGCGAGCTCTCCACTGGCCACCGTGACAGAGGTGCACCAAAGAAGAGGTACAAGGACTGCCTAAAGAAATCTCTTGGTGCCTGCCACATTGACCACCGCCAGTGGGCTGATATCGCCTCAAACCGTGCATCTTGGCACCTCACAGTTCGGCGGGCAGCAACCTCCTTTGAAGAAGACCGCAGAGCCCACCTCACTGACAAAAGGCAAAGGAGGAAAAACCCAACACCCAACCCCAACCCACCAATTTTCCCCTGCAACCGCGTCTGCCTGTCCCGCATCGGACTTGTCAGCCACAAACGAGCCTGCAGCTGACGTGGACATACCCCTCCATAAATCTTCGTCCGCGAAGCCAAGCCAAAGAAATTAGTTTTCAATTCATTGGCTCTTTTCGATAATTTTATCTAGTTCATTTTGATACTGTAAGTTTCGTGACTCTTTACTGTATGCTGGGGAAGGCGATGGCCAAGCCAAAGAAGATATTGTATGCTAATACCTAACTGCACGTCAATGTAGTTGCTTAGTTAACAAACCTGTTCTCAAAAATCTGCCTGCAGGTATTATGGCTTGTGGTCTAGATAATGTACAATCCAGAACAATTATCTTCCAACCAATCATGTCCTCTTTTCTCGTTTCAAATTGCCACTGAAGTTTTAGTTTTACTGCCCATCTTGGCCAGTTCTGTGAGCTATTGAAATGTTATCATTTTGTAGCTATTAGAGTAGCCTGACCTCCCATTGGAAGATTGCCCCAAAGACCTCTCCTCACTATTCTTTTCACCGGCCACTCTAATTTGTGTAACCTGCCTTTTTGTTACATTTTGCCACGTGCTATTAGAAACCCCTAAGAGTAAATGGAATTAGCTCATGCATGTTATTCATTTAGGATCCCGAATGCACATCCTTGAAATAGCAATCATAATGTTTCAGAAGTTTCCTGTTGAGGCAGACAGTAGGTATGCAGGAAGAGTGGGGAGGGGGGGGGGGGCATTTCATAGTTTGTTACACTGCATACACTCATTCCATTGTATTACACCCTGCAATTCATTTGCCCTAATGTCTAAAAAAAACCTCACTGAGCTACGCTGTCCTCCCACTATTCTGACTCCCCAATCTTTAAAATATCTTTAGACATGCATACAGGTCCTTCTGGCTCACAGGCCTATACCACCTAATTGACCTAACGTTTTAAAGGGTGGGAGGTAATGGGAGGAAACGCATGCAGACACAGGAAGAACGTATGGAATTCCTTACAAACAGCATGGGATTCAAACCCCAGTCGGGGGCACTGTAACTGCATTGCGCTAACTGTGATGCCGTTGTCTCCTAATTTTCTGGTTATTTTTGTATGAACGAGCAAACCAAACGTAACAATTAAAGTGTGCTGAACTCGACTGCAGTACCAACAAACGGCCTGTGACTTAATCTGATTTTTTTTAAACTTAAGCCCATTGCATGTTGTATTTTAAGTTTAGACATGTATGACAGTAACAGGCCATTTGGCCTGTGCCACCCAATTAACCTACACCTCCAGTACACTTTTGAACAGTGGGAGGAAACTGGAGCCCCCAGGGAAAACCCACGAAGACATGGGGAGAACGTACAAACTCTTTACAGACAGCGCTGGATTCAAACCCCAGTCCTGATGGCTGGCGCTGTAAAGTCGTTGCGCCAACTGCTGCACCAACTGTACCGAATGCAGTTTTGTGTTGCCTTGGATTGGTGAATCCTGTGTAAGTATTTTGTTGGCATATTCCACAAATTCATTGTTTTTCTCAGACCAAAAATGGTGATTGTTGATTAATTCTGCATTCTTACTTTTAATGAATCGTGATCATTTGAAGAAGGGTTTCAGCTGACCTCAACATTGATGGTTTTCACATTGAGAAACAAAATTGCTTGTAGTTTGGAGGTAAACCAGAATGTGCCAGAAATATTGTACACATTTGGCAGCATCCATGGAGAGAGAAATAGTGCATCAAGTCTCAACTCAATCAATTATTGTCATCTGATTGAACAAGTACTGCCTGACAAACCAGTGTTCTCCGTGCAGACATACAACCAGTCATAACACACATACAGACAAACCATACATATGCAGGACAAGAATTGTATCTATACAAATAAATACATGTTATTTTGTACAAATGAGAGTAACAGATAGTAGTGTGAGCAGTTCCTTTGGTCATTCAACATTCTCATTGCTTGTGGGAAGAAACTGTTCCTCAGCCTGGTGGTGCTGGCTCTGATCCTCCTATATCTTTTACACGTCCTCTTCAGGCAATGATCCTGGTAGATCATGTCAATGTTGGGGAGGGGTGCAGATGGAGACTCCAGTGATCCACTCTTGTGGTCCTGTGGATTGACCTCCAATCCATTTCTCTGCAGCTGGTCTGGTCGCGCTCCATAGAAGGTTGATATAATGGTGGTCAGTTACCTTGCCCGCTTCATTCTTCTCAGGAAGTACAGTCGCTGTTTCGCCTTCCCAACATCTCGATGTTGGGTGTCCATGAGAAGTCGCTTGTTACGTAAACTCTAAGGAAGTTGGTGTTCTCCATTTTCTCTACTAGAGAGTTATTGATGTGTAGTGGAAGCTGGTTATTCCTGGTCCTCCTAAAGTCCACAATTATTTTCTTCTTGTCCATGTTGAGACTCAGGTTGTTACTCTTGTACCATTTCATGAGATTTTCCACCTTTCTCTGCATTTTGTTGCATCATCTGCAAACTTTGACACTGTTGGAGCTGGATCTGCAGATGCAGTCACTGGTCAGTAATGTCAACAGGAGCGGCTGAGCGACAAACCCTGAGGTGCACCAGTGCTCAGCGTGACGGTGCTCGCTATTTTGCTGCCAACCCAGACAGACTGCAGTCTTTCAGTTAGGAAGTCCAGGATCCAATTGCAAAGATGGGTGTTGTGTCCCAGTGAGGACAGCTTCTCCACCTGCCTATGGGGAATGGTTGTATTAAACAGTGAACTGAGATCAAGGAACAGCAGTCAAGTGTATGAGGCATCATTCTCCAGGTGGGCCAGGATGGGGTGAAGCAACAAGGCTATAGCATCACCTGTGGAACAGTTTTTTCTATAGGTGAATTGAAACGGACTCAGTGTTCCGTCACCAGATGCTCGATGGATTTCATAATAGTGGAGGTCGTTGAGGCCTGTTATGGTCACTCTCTTGGGTACTGGGATGATGATGGCTGTCTTTAACCCTGCAGGAAGTATTGACTGCTGCAGTGAGGTGTTGAAGATGTCCATGAAGACCTCCATCAACTGCTTCAGTATCCAACGAACTATGTTGTCTGGTCCCGCCGCCTTGTGTGGGTTCCCCTTGGATAGGTTTTTCCTCAACTCACCCATAGCTATGCAGGGGACCAGTTCATCAGGGGGACATGGAGCTTTCTTTGGCATCATCCTATTCTCAACATTTATTTATTTGTATAGATGTGCATAGGAGTTCAGAGGGAGGCATCATTAATTTTAATTCGCAAGGTTGACTTTGTGATCCGTACTAGTCTTGTCTCATGTTGCTTGTGTTGCACAGCTGTCTGTGGATCTTCTGTGCAAACCCATGCTTTGCTTTCTGGATTGCATGGGAGAGTTCAGCCCTGGCTGATCTTTGTTCCATCCTATACCCTGTCCTGAAGGCAGCATCATGAACTCTGAGAAGGGCCCCGGACCTCTACATCCAATCATGGTTTCTGGTTAACCCTGGTTGTGAAGCATTCGATATTGGTGGCACTTGCTGATGTAGCCGGTCGCTGAGCTCGTTTACTCCTCTGTTTACATGACCATCGTAGGTTGCCGCCTCCTTGAAACCGCTCCAACCCGTGGTCTCAAAGCAGTGTTACAGTGCTGCTATTTCAGCCCCACCCACGGCCATGTCCTGATCTCCCTGCGAACTGACCTAGTTTGCTTTGTCAGCAGTCTGCATGCTGGGGTTAGCAGGTCGGGGTGTGGTGCAGCCTTGTATGCACAAGGGAAGTTGGTGTACACCCATTCCAGGGTGTTCTCTCTTCTGGTGAAGTTCATGTGTTGTTGAAACTGTGGTAAGACTGCTTTAGAGTTGATGTGATTGAAGTCGCCAGCAACAATGGCACCATCAAGGTGGGAAGTCTGGTCTTCATAGATGGCACCATAAAGCTCCTTCAAGGTTTTACCTTCATTAGGAGGAATGTAGACTGCAGCAATCAGCATGGCCAAGGGTTCCTTGGGCAGCTAAGAAAGGTCTGCATTTCACCAGGAGGTATTCTATCTTTGCTAAGAAGAATGACTTCACAATGGAGACACTGGTGTCCAGTTCTTGTTGATGTAAATGCATACAATGGTGATCTCCATGTCATTTTCTTGTATTAACTTCTAAATTTTCAAACTCAATCATAATGTTTGAATATAATCCCTCTGCCTCTACCATCAAGAAGAATAAGGTCAAGGGCAGTAGGGACAATTGAATATCACCAACATCCCTGCTAAGTTGCATTCCATCTGCCTGGAAGTGCGTCACTGATCCACCATCGTGATTGGGTCTATATCTTGAACTTCTATCTGCCACAGGACAATAGGTGTAGTTTTACCAAGAAGATGATTTACTTGCCAGCTTCTCAAGAACACTTAAGCAACAATTGGTACCAATTCTAAAACAAATACATTAAGATGATGGGACCAGGACATATTGAATTACTTTATTTGTACATTTATAAGGAGCTCTGTAATATGCATATAAAAATGTAACTAATTGTACCAAGTAAAATTGGTAGATACTCAGCAGGAAATGCAATATCGTGGGAGATATCGACTCTTGAGATCAAGGAGCGCACAAAGAGAAGCTGGAGGAACTCAGCTCATGGATAGAAGATGAAGTAGATCTGATGAAAGACAGCCCTAAGCCTTTCTCCATAGATGCTGTAGAACATAGAACACTACAGCATAGTACTGGCCCTTTGGCTCTCAGGGTTGCGCAGGCCTACATATTGCAACAAAAAAACCCCCTAACTCCTCCCTATCTTATAACCTTCAACTTTTCTTTCATCCATATGCCTGTCTATCGAACACTACAGCACAGAACAGGCTGTCCTATAAATATACATAATTTGGTCCTTTACCCATTTTATATTATTTTAAATTCTCAGCATTTGCATGGCTAATTGAGTTTTCATTTTGTGTTGAATGGGTTAAGTTCAGAGTGAAAACAAGAACCTTTTATTTATAGGTCTTTGATAGTTTTCTGTTACAATGAATGACTTGGTAATGCCACGAGGATGTGACATCCTGTGTCTTATTTTTTCCATTTTACTTCCCTGTATCCTGTTGCTGACAAGAAATTGAGTGATTTGGCAGAGTGCATGAGGAATTATTTTGTGTTTTCCAGTAGGGGAGTAATTGCCATTTTGCATTGCATTTGATGGGCCTTCTGCTTCAATACCACATTTATTACACCATTGTTTATATTGCACAGGCATGCTCATCAAACCAAAGGGATTAAAGGCTTCCAGCGTAAATATTAACTTTCCCATCATAAGTTGATGGTTGATGATACTAATCAAATTGCTGAATGAATATCCTTTGGACTAAATTCAAAGACTTTATCACTTTCTAGGTACCCATGAATTAAATCAAAATTCTCTCCAGTCCTCCAGCAGCTCCCTAATGGCCAAGGAGGATGGAAAGATCAGCACCAACACCCCAGCAATCTCTTCCCTCCCTTCCCTGGAGTATATCTTGTCCGGTCCCAATGTTTTCAAGATCCAGTACTTCCTTAATCTCAACATGGTCCAGCACATAAGGTTGTTCTATTCTGACCTCCCCCTTGTGTAAGGTCCTTTTCTCTGGTGAATACAGAAGCAAAGCATTCATTTACAATCTCCCCGACCTCATCCAAAACAAATTGTCAGCAGTAGGGAAATTGCTGGGGGGGAGAAATCGGAGGGACAAGATCAATCTACACCTGGGATTAATCAAAAATGGTCAGCAATGCCCTATTTCAGGTGGTCCTTCAATACTGATTTTTATTTTGAAGCGATTTAATTAGGATGGCAGTGGGTTGATATAATCTTAATGGACCAGTGAGGGGGCCTAATCCAAAAGGCTAGCGATCCAGGATAAGATGGCAAACTGGATCCATAATCGGTTTGGTAAATGGAGGCTCTTGTGTCTTGGTGTGAGCTTGCAGGCGCCTCAGATTGAAGAGACTGCCATCCGTGCGGTACCGGATGTAAGCAGCGTCTTCATTGTTGAGGTCTTTCATGGCTTGTTTCAGCATCATGTTGAAGAAGATTGAAAAGAGAGTTGGTGTGAGAACGTAGCCTTGCTTCACGCCATTGTTAATGGAGAAGGATTCAGAGAGCTCATTGCTGTATCTGACCTGACCTTGTTGGTTTTCGTGCAGTTGGATAACCATGTTGAGGAACTTTGGGGGGCATTCGAGGTGCTCTAGTATTTGCCAAAGCCCTTTCCTATTCACAGTGTCGAAGGCTTTGGTGAGGTCAACAAAGGTGATGTAGAGTCCTTTGTTTTGTTCTCTGCACTTTTCTTGGAGATGTCTGAGGGCAAAGACCATGTCAGTAGTTCCTCTGTTTGCGCGAAAGCCGCACTGTGATTCTGGGAGAACATTTTCGGTGACGCTAGGTATTATTCTATTTAGGAGAATCCTAGCAAAGATTTTGCCTACAATGGAGAGCACCGTGATTCCCCTGTAGTTTGAGCCAGCTGATTTCTCGCCTTTGTTTTTGTACAGGGTGATGATGATGGCATCACGAAGGTCCGGAGGCAGTTTTCCTTGGTCCCAGCAGAGCTTGAAAAACTCGTGCAGTTTGGCATGCAGAGTTTTGCCGCCAGCCTTCCAGACCTCTTGGGGGATTCCATCCATACCTGCTGCTTTGCCACTTTTCAGTTGTTCAATTGCCTTGTATGTCTCTTCCCGGGTGAGGACCTCATCCAGCTCTAGCCTTAAGGGCTGTTGAGGGAGCTGGAGCAGGGCAGATTCTTGGACTGAGCGGTTGGCACTGAAAAGAGATTGGAAGTGTTCTGACCATCAGTTGAGGATGGAGATCTTGTCGCTGAGGAGGACTTTGCCGTCTGAGCTTTAGTTGCCCATTCAGAGCCAGCTCTTCAGCGCTTGACGTCCTGTTTTGCGGAAACTGCCAAAATGTTTGGCCTGGAAGTCAGCCTGAAGAAAACTGAGGTCCTCCATCAGCCAGCTCCCCACCATGACTACCAGCCCCCCCACATCTCCATCGGGCACACAAAACTCAAAACGGTCAACCAGTTTACCTATCTCGGCTGCACCATTTCATCGGATGCAAGGATCGACAACGAGATAGACAACAGACTCGCCAAGGCAAATAGTGCCTTTGGAAGACTGCACAAAAGAGCCTGGAAAAACAACCAACTGAAAAACCTCATAAAGATTAGCGAATACAGAGCCGTTGTCATACCCACACTCCTGTTTGGCTCCGAATCATGTGTCCTCTACCGGCATCACCTACGGCTCCTAGAACGCTTCCACCGGCGTTGTCTCCACTCCATCCTCAACATTCATTGGAGCGACTTCATCACCAACATCGAAGTACTCGAGATGGCAGAGGCCGACAGCATCGAATCCACTCTGCTGAAGATCCAACTGTGCTGGGTAGGTCACTTCTCCAGAATGGAGGACCATCGCCTTCCCAAGATCGTGTTATATGGCAAGGTCTCCACTGGCCACCGAGACAGAGGTGCACCAAAGAAGAGGTACAAGGACTGCCTAAAGAAATCTCTTGGTGCCTGCCACATTGACCACCGCCAGTGGGCTGATCTTGCCTCAAACTGTGCATCTTGGCGCCTCACAGTTCAGCGGGCAGCAACCTCCTTGGAAGAAGACCGCAGAGCCCACCTCACTGACAAAAGACAAAGGAGGAAAAACTCAACACCCAACCCCAACCAACCAATTTTCCCTTGCAACCATGACTGCCTGTCCCGCATCGGACTTGTCAGCCACAAACGAGCCTGCAGCTGACGTGGACATTACCCCTCCATAAATCTTCATCTGCGAAGCCAAGCCAAAGAAATGGAGGCAGTGAGTGATAGTGGTGGATTGTTTATGTAATTGGAAGCTTGGGCCTAGTAGAGCACCAGAGATGGTGCTGGGTGAACAGTTGGTTGGATATGTGAATGACATTGATACAAATACAGGAAGCATGATCCATAAGTTGCACATTATAATTGTTGATGTTCGTGCTGGAATTATGCAGTTTATAGTTGTCACAGAGAGGTATAAGACAGAAGCTAGCCCATCAGTCCTCAGTCTGTGATGACCATTAATGACCAAATTGTATGAATTCTACATTAATCCCAATATATAACAACATACAGTAAAACCCTTGGTATCTGTCAGTTATGGGAATGGCAGAAGCCAGATAAATTAGTTTTCCAGTTGCTTGAAGTTACATAATCGATGAACTGACTGCTAGGGGGGGTGCCAATTTTAAACATTCCGTATTTTTTACCATTTGATTTTCCATAATTTTTTTTGCCAGACAAGTGGTTTTACTGTAATAATTTAATACAATTAAATTTGAAACTTGAAACTTATTTATTCTTCCAACAGTCTCATCAGATAACCGACAGATCTGCACATCCTTGGGACATGGAAGGAAACCCATGTCCACAGGGAGAAGGTGCGAAGTCCATACAGTCAATACCCCATATCAGGATTGAACCAGAGTCTCTAATGCTGCGAGAGTTGGCTCCACTACCTGCATCAATCTGGCCACCCTGAAATATTTTAATTTGAGTAAGTGGTCATCTGGAAATGGTGTGGCAACGGTCGCTCAACAGGGCAAAAGGTTGGGTCAATTTCCAAAAAGCACTTTCATTTCTTATTTTGGTGCAAAGAGAGATTTGTGTTTTGTAATATGGGTGTGGCCAGAATAAGTCGCTGGAACTCTGGAATGGGTGCTTTGAGTTAATAAGGCCTTTCAATGTAAACTGATTTAATGCTGCTTTTAGGTGCAGAGTGATTTAATGCTGCTTTCCTTGGCCATTATACTTCAAGGCTAATGTATACTTCACATCACTTTGATTTAACAATAAGGTAACATGAAATGCTTCATTATATTCATTGCATCGATTGGATAGGAGTGGGAGTTAAGTGAATAATTTTCCAGTAAAACTCCAATAATTTGACACACTTGGGATTTTGAGGGTGCCAGATTTGCGGCAATTAGATATTATTCTTATTCAACAAGGAGTGACACGGTTAGCTCAATGCTGTTACAGCACCAGTATTTGGAACTGGGGTTTAAATCCTGCGCTGTCTGTAAGGGGTTTGTACGTTCCCTCTGTGTCTGCATGGGTTTCTTCCTGGTACTCTAGTTTCCTCTTTCAAAAAGTACTGGGGTTGTAGGTCAAATGAACAGCACAGGCTCATGGACTGGCAGGGCCTGTTACCATGCAATATATCTAAATTTAAAAAAAATTAAATTTAAATACACTGTAGCACTGCTAAAGGCAGAGCTTCTGAAATAAATGCTGTCCAAACCAAGAAAGTAAACCAGTACCTACCATTTATTCAAACACCTCGCGTTTCTTTTTTAGGGGAGGTGACAAGCTCATGGGAGCCATGTCATAATGCTGCTGTGAGGATTGACTGTTCCCCTGGCAACACGCTCCTGCAGCCTTGAACTTCTGGGTGGTGGGGAAAAGCCCCTGTGCCCTGCCGTGCTGGCTGTTCGCTACGGTAAATTTGGCCCGTCATGTGCAGGGTTGACCCGGTCCACTACATCACTTTAAATTTGTTATTTTCTTAGATGTTACCGGACACGGTGATAACTTTTTCGTAAGCCCAATTTTTAAATGGTGTTTTGGAAAGGGCTCCAATGAGTTTCAGAAGAGGGCTGGCAACATCAGCTTTGACCCCGATGCCAAACCACTGGGGGTTTCAGTATGGCATAATATTGGTGCTTTGTTGCACACTGAATAAATTTATCTCAATTTAGTGATTGGTGAGAGTGTTAGTTATTTTTATCCTACCTGGGAAATGACAGGATTAATCAGTCAAGAATTCTCCTTCCTGCTGCTAAGTTTCTTCTTAAAAGTATCCATCAGGGGATTTAGTGGGGACTTGATGGTTGATGTTTCTGGATTAGAATGGGTTATAGAGAAAGGCCACAATTTGTGTAGCAGTTTGCACAATGCTGCTTGCGCCAGCGACTGGGATTTGAATCTGGCACGGTCTATAAGGAATTCTCCCCATGTCTGCGTGAGTTTTCTCCCACTGTTCAAAATGAACTGGGGATTGTAGGTCAATCGGGTGGCACGGGCTCGTGAGCTGGAAAGGCCTGTATTTCTAAATTTATTTATATTTTTCATGCCTTCTATATGTTAATTTATCTTGATGTTAATCAGGAAACGGCAGATGTCTTCATAATAAACCTTTTGAAAACTGGTTAACCTGGCAGCTCTTCAACCTAAAGAGTTTCCAAGTGTTCATCAACTGAACATGTCACATAGTGCTGCCCTGGAAGATTTAATGTATGTTTTGTTTCTCTGGTACATTTTTTCCATGTGGCTGTTGCAATTCAAAGCATAAATGTGTAAGTTTATTTCATCATAACAACAAAAAACAAACATTCCAATTATTGGCTTTATTTTTTTTTCTAGGATGCTCTTTTCAATGAAACTCCTGGCTATTTTTTTCACCACTAATATGTGGAACCTGGAAGGCAAATAAATAATTAATAATCCTGCGGTTTAAAAAAAACCAGAGAGGGGCAATCTCCTGAAAACATGCATTGTAATGGAGACAAACTTAAATTGTGGGCAGGTAAATGTTTCCCCAAAAATCATTGAATTGGAAAGAATTTCCTGTAACCCCTTATACCTTGCATTTTGGCCCTTGTCACAAAACTTGGGTTCTATTATTACAGCTAAAACCACATAAAGGAAATGTAAAATGTATTGTCTAGTTCAGCACTACCCACAGAGACTGCACTGAAATGGTTGATCTCAGTAATGTGACTGATATTAAAAGCAGTACCTGCCTTTCTTAACATTAGTCAGGTTGTCCCAAAGTGTTTTGGAGCCAAAGTGTTTTGGAGCCAAAGTGTTTTGGAACCAAAAGGGCCTTTTCCTGTGAAATTCTAGTCCATGCCCTATGTTCTAAAGCACCTTTCAAATGCAGTCAGTTTTGTGATGTTGGTAGCTGTATGAAAGAGCACTACAGATTTTTGCTTGAGAACCTGTGCTTGGAGAGTTGCCAGTTTAAAATTTAGGTGATCGCAATGATGATTCCAAAAGTAAAACACGAAAATCTGTAGTCACTGTGGTTCAAGTAAAAACGCACAATGCTGGAGAAACTCAGCAGATCAAACCGTGTCCTTTATAGAGCAAAGGTGAAAGAACATAATTGACATTTCAGGCTTGAGCCCTTTATCAAGGTAATGATAATTCCATTCATTAGAATAAGATGAACATTATTGTGTCTTCCATTGGCAGATTACAGTTTTGCCCAAGCATTAATGTAAAATATTTAGCACTTTTAACAACACAATTTCCACAATGTATTTGATTTCCTCCTATTCCCACAAAGCTATATTTCAACAAATTATCCAATATATTTTGCGGTAAATTAATGTAGATTTGCATTCAGATCTTGATGCCTTAAATTTGTTTAAAAGGCCTTCAAAGGACCCAAATCAGAAATGGGATACATGTCATGGGTTCAATGGATGCAGCTATTAATGAATCTGTACACCCCCTCCATAAATCTTCGTCCGCGAAGCCAAGCCAAAGGAACACCCTATATCAGTTAACACCCCTCTCTTGGATGTCTCCATTTAAATCTTGTGATTAAATGTTTTAAATGGGTTGTGTCTACTGTTTTGGCAGCATTATTATATTTGCTTTTCTTATTGCAGCTGTTTTAATATTTTTAGCTTTGAATTATCACATTCAAATTCATCATTAATCATTTGAAGGTGTGCTTCTACAATTCCACTTGTCGGCTAGTTTTGCTTTATCTGAAAATTATTATTTCCCTCCTCTGCTTGTGACACTCAGGAAGAATGCATGTGTGAAATACATAGTTATATTAAAGTTTTAATTGAAATTCTGTGGAATCTTTCCTTCTCCAACAACTCTAGACAACAATTTTTTTTTTGCTTCCTGAAAAAAATTGGGGATTTTGATGGACAACTTCAAGATGAACACAAAAGGTGATTTCAGAGTTGCTGTATCACGTAGTAAGTTGGAAAAACATTAAATTAACTTTTATTGAATTTAGCCTGTTTAACCACATAACAGTGCTGACACATTGCGTTAGTTGAACTGACTTAAAAACGTTTTGCCGCTGATTTTCATTTGATGCCTCTCGTGTCAGTTTGAACAAAAGTCAGCCAGTGTTGATGGATTCCAGTTGTCCTGATACTGCTTTTTTTTCCATAGTCGCAATGTCTTGGTCAAACCTTTCACCACGTTTGGCACCGAGATCAGAAGGGAAGAAGTCCAAGTGCAAATGCAAAAAATGAATTTTCAATGACATGTTTGCATTTCATGGTTTTGTATGCTTGAAACATGTTAAAAATATGACAGGAAACACAAAAAAAGTTATCTAAACAGCAGTATATGATAGGAAATTTTTAAAAGTGATTTTTGTGATCAACAATCCAGAATCCATAAAATACACCCAAAAGTGTTCAGGAAGCAAAATCTTAATTGTCCAGTGTAATAATAGGGCCTGAAAGACATACATTTGAATTTGGAAGCCTTTAGGAGTACTTGAGGTTTTGGATGGATATTACAAACCTTAGCAATGGTCTTTATAGTCATGACAGCAGTCATCATGTTTGGAGCAGCTTGTAGTACAGCTGCAGGGAAAACTATGTGAATAGGCACCACATCGTCCTGCACAAGAACTCATATCAACCCCCTCGCAACTGCAAGGACCACCAGAGATTCCACCACTGATGCCGATGTACCTTTCTGGCTTGTAGTAGGTGTCCGGGAGCTTAGCTGCAAGAGGAAGAGAAATTTAGATGAGAGATGAGTAATCTTCACTTTGCAAGAATTGTGAAGCAAGCAGTTTGATGGTGGTCTTATTTTGTTTTTTACAAAAATCATGTCTACTTGGCTAGACCCAGGAGCTTCTTCCAACTTGGTCTCTGGACCAAGAAGATGCCCCTGTGTAATGTGGGTTGTGCAATATGCAGACAACCTGCCACACTTGCACAATGACTTTATGGGTTTTTTTTTCACATATAGCCACTGCATTCAGGAAATTATTGCCATTTTCCCAGAGAACATGCTGCGTAAAAAGGTCAGAACGGGAATGAAGATGCCATTCCCGTCCTGATATTTTACCTCCTCGACCCCCAGTAAATTTCCTGGAATGCCTGCAGCCTAAAGTTAACTGCAGCCATTCTGTGAACAATGGGTTAATGAATAGCACAAATCGATGATGTGCATTTCAAGTCCCGCCTCTTTAATTACCGCACCTCCGGTACGTTGCCTTAACTCGTTTAAGGAAACCGAGATTTTGAGTTTTGGAAATTCGTGTGTGTGAACGACCATTACTGAAATGGACA
Source organism: Narcine bancroftii (assembly GCF_036971445.1). NCBI lineage: Eukaryota > Metazoa > Chordata > Chondrichthyes > Torpediniformes > Narcinidae > Narcine > Narcine bancroftii. The sequence goes on from NC_091480.1 coordinate 85,746,139, forward strand.
TTCTTCAGACCAGTAAAACCACGCAAATTCGATCTTAAAAAAAACATTTGACAACTACCAAAGCCCTGACCCAAGCTCAACAGCAGCCAATGTGCCTTTAACATTCGCAGCTACTTAAATAATATTTAAGACTTGTTAATAATTATTTGAATCATTTATAAGGACCCATGCTCTAAAACAACAAATATTGAAGCTAGCCAAAGTATTTAATAAAAAGGCAATTTAACTCTTCCCTTGCAGCTGATGTCTCCCATACATTTTTACTTGTCTGAGGTTTAATCCAATACAGGACTAGTATTCTGCAGTCTGATGAACATACTATACATAAGTCGTGGGAAGGAGGGCCTGGTAAGGGGAAAGTTATCAAGTTAAGTAGAAAGGGCAAGGTGATAGATTAGGACATCAAAATGGACATTAATAACCAGAATTTGTTAAGAAGAGGATAGATACTGAGCAATAAGAAAGGGTTACTTAATAATCTAAGAGACATTTAAAGGGACAGTGATCATATGATAAAATCTTGTAAAGTAAGAAAGCTTTGGAGGAATTAATAAGATCGCTCTACCTGTAATAGGTAGAGTGCTAAAAAGATTCAGCAAGTTAATTCCAAATTAGTCAGATTGGATTTATAATTCTAAAATTGAGAAGAATCTGATTGACACATGCTCTATTCTACAGGACTGATGCAGGGATTATGTTTCCCCTGGTTAGGCTATGGCTGGGAATAACTTTAGTACTGGACAGGCACCAGAACTTTCAGTACCGTTACTCTTTTTTTAGGGGTGGGGGGAGGGGAATGTGTATTCTCCCAATACTACATTCAATTTCAGCGATAAGAGTGGTCAGTTTCCTCATCTTCCCCACAGTCTTTGCTCTCATTCAGAGACTTCAAGAATGACATTGCCATTAGACACGTGCAAGAGCCAAGGTTTCTAAAATACTGCTTTCCAAATCTTCATAAATGCCTTCCTTATGGTCACTAATGACTTCAGTTATAACCAGTTCTAGCTGATTAACCAACTACTTTATTTTACTTAAAAATTAAACCAAATTGAACAAATGAATATTTTAAACCAAATGACATCGTTATTCAACAAAGCCCGCATTTATAGAAACAGCAGGTGGCAGAATGCACACCCTTGTATTTGCTGGTCCCACACCTGAGTCAAAAGACTTCAATTGACTGGTACTATACCAACATGAAACTGGATATTTATGCCAGCTTTTAGCAGTAACCCAACTGCCTCAGAATGGCTTCCTCTGGCCCTGCAAATTCATCTGGTAGAGGCTGGTACTTACTTTAATGGAGGAGGCTTTGCTGGCCTAAGTCTTTACCCACATCAATGCTGGAAAGTTCAAAGCCAACCTGTAGCGCATCAAATGACTCAAAGACTTGTTGAGTCAAACCAAGGCTTTTATTAACAAAAGACTGGAGCGTATTACATTGAGGTCAACCAGTCCAGACTGACCCAGGTCTGGTTAGGAGCACCCTTTAATGACCTGCAAGTAGGCGTGCCTATGGTTCTCAGCCAATCACTACTACTCTATGTAAATATATACAAATAGATACAATGGTGATCGTATTCTGTACTATCACATAACCCATGTATGTCCAATTGCAGAAAAACGAGTATCTGCCGCCAGATTCCAGCTGGGTGAATGTAATGTTCCTCCAACCTAAGATTCTATACAAGTGCTCCGCAGACTTGCCAGAATTCTACTTCTGGGGTCTGCCAGTTTAGATCTGCTGCACAATCTATGAGCCCTTTCTCATTAAGGGGGTCTGTGTCTGAGAGAATATAAGAAATAGCAGTCGGCCGCCCGGCCCGTTGAGCCTGCTCTGCCATTCGTGGCTGATCTGAGAATAGGCTCATCTCCTCCTACTTGTCTCTTCCTCATATCCCTTGTGGGGAGGTGGAAAGGTAAGGTCATTTACATTTTATTTTGTAATTCTTTACTTTTAAAAAGTTATTTAAATTTTTAATACATCAAAAAGATTACTAGTTTCACTTTTAACAGCTTTTGAATGGTTCAGAAATATTGATAAATCTCTGTCATGGCAAATCTGGGGATTTGCCAAAGATTTTGTTGGTACTTTTGTTAGTACTTTCCTAGGGAGGAGGGGGGGGGGGAAGAGTATGGGGGGGGGGGTGTGGACTATACTGGGTGACACCATTTGAGGGGGTGGCACCAAAATGACTCTATAAAAATTTGTGTAGTGTTGCAGCAGTAATTTTTTTAATACAAAAAAAATCCCTGTATTTATTACCACAAAAACCTTTTCCGTTATGTATCAATATATTTACAAGGCTAAAACTTGATGTAATTTACTTTTTGAACCTTCTAATGTGCTCACTCCCCCCAACCGCCACTTAGTGCCACCGCCACTGCCACCCTGTACATACAAATAACACACACTTGTTTCTTCTACGTGAGGTGGGGTGGGGTGACACCATGAGTTACTGCACCGGGTGACACTAACCCTAGTGATGCCACTGGGAAGTTTTCAGTTTATTCCAGTCCACTCTGTTTATGTTATGCAAGACACTGAAGCCACACAGTCTCACAAATTGGGCCCAGGAACATTTTGTTTGGCAAGTTCTCCTTTATAAATTAAACATAAGCCTAAATGTATATCTCAGATGGGGGTATCTGCAGTATCTTTATAATAGATCAGACAGACAGACAAAGCTTAAATCAAAGCAGCATAGATTTCTACTTGTATTAACAACCTGAATTGTTCAGTAAAGATTTCAGTTACACCTTAAAAGGATAGAGCATGGCACCTCTCACCCCCCCCCCCCCCCACCCCTTAAGTTGAGAAAATTTTGCTTCAATTTCCATCTCGGTTTCTCAACAGTTACACTATTGAAACTGGTGAATCCCATATTGGGATTTCTGTATGTGGTCTGATCAGATATAAAATTTGATTTTTTTAAAAATATGAATGGTATTTATTAGCACAGTAACCGGCTCTTTCAGCCCACGAGCCGTGCAGCCCAATTACACTCAACTGACCTGCAACCCCCCCTCGTTTTGAAGGATGGGAGGAAACGAGAAGATTCATGCAGACAAGGGGAGAACATAAACTCCTTACAGACAGTACTGGGGTTTGACGCTTGCGCTGTGTAACAGATAAACCACTATGCTAACCTTTCCATTAAAAAAAAATTCACTAATATTTTTCATGTCAAGTTCCTCAAAATATGCAGAAGTAAAATGCAAACTTTTTAATATTCTGCATGTGTGTGTGTGTGTGTGTGTTGTGTCTTACAATATGTCTTGAAGAAATTATTCCATCTTGTCATAAAAAATAATAAATCATTACTTCTAGGTGACAGCAGATTTTTTTGTGTCTTCCCTGGAGGATAAACCTCTTTGTGGTGGAAATAAATGTTCACTTAATCTTGAAGAACTGTTGAAATGCATTATTAGTTTTCAAGGCAGTTTTGTTGATTTAGTTATTTCCATTTGCTTTCCTGATGATTTTTGATTTTTTTTTCCTTCTTTGCCTCGGGGTTTGACTGAGAAAGACTTTTAAAAGAAAAATCCAAGCATCACCCTAGAACATCTAAGTAGCCAACTTTCTAATGTGCAAATGGTAAATGTTGGCAGTGGCTCAATGGGAATGGAATAAGAGCAAATCTTTTCTGACTTGATCCACCATAATGCTATGATCACTGGTTATTTCTTTTAGGCTTTTTCCACTTAGATTGGAGGAGATAAATATAAGCAGTCAGAGACTTGAGCTGAAGGGGGAAAGGTTTAGGGGAACATTAGGGGGAACTTCTTCACTCAGAGTGGTGGGAGTGTGGAATGAGCTGCCATCTGATATGGTGAATGCTGGTTCAATCGTGTGTTTTGAGAATAAATTGGATAGCTACGTGGATGAGAGAGGTCCGGAGGTTTATAGAATGGGACTAGGGAGATGATGGTTGGCACAAACTATAGGGGCTGAATGGCCTGTTTTCTGTGCTGTAGTGTTCTAGAGTGAGGAGAGTGATATTAAGATTGGTAGGAGAACTTAGATCCTTTTGCTTAATCTCCCTGGCCAAAAGTTTTTGAAGGCAACCGAAACAACAGTTTATAGCTAAAGCATAATAGATTGATTTCCCTTTCACCCTTAACCCATGTACTCTGGTTTGTATCTCACCCACCTTCAGTGGAAAACGTCTATCTCCATTTACCCGGTAAATTTTCTCTGCATTCTCTATCTTATTGATATCCCTCCTGTAGTTCTATGAGCAAAACTGCACATAATACTCCAAAACTGGCTTCACCAATGTCTTATACAACTTTAATACAATATCCCAACTCCTATACTCAATACTTTAATTTATACCTTGCACTTTTTTTACTTACTGAAACACTATGCCCTGCACTTTTGTTTGATTATTGCACCGTATTTAAGAATGGGTTGCCTTGCCTGGATAGCACTCAAACAAAGCTTTTTACCATACATTTGACATTGAACAAATCAATTCAATTTGCAGGACCTTATACCCTGATTTCCCATGTTCTTGTATCCTGAGAATTTTATGTCCTCCTTGTTTCAAACGATTATCCACATTAACATCGAATATTGTGCAACAGGGAGAAGTTCAATCACCTGCAGGAAAAGAAAAGCTGCCCTCCAGCTCTTAAACCTGCAGGAAGGGGACATGTGCAATCAAAGTGAAGATAAATTTGTGTGGGAAAAGTAGGAACCGATATCCTAGAAAATGTGCATTCTTTACAGTTAATGCTTTTTTTCCTGGAATTTGAGATTTATTATGACAAAAGCCATTACCCTTTAGTTACAAAAAGTTTTTGCTCAATGCTATTAAGATGTATCCTTTGATTCCCATATAAGCAGTAATTTTTTTTTTTTAAGATGTCAATAGGAGAGAAGAGTGAATAGCTGGGAGGAAAATGCTTTCATTAGATCCTGATTTAGAAAATTATGTAAAAGAATGTAGCTTCAAGCTTGTCTCATCAACTAAATAATTATACTACTCAGCAATGTAGACGCCAATTTCAAAATTGCAGACAAACTGTTCAAATGTTGTTCTTCCTCCCTATGAACTATTGTTCCATTTTATTGAAGGAAAATGTGGCATATTTGTGTTTATAATTAAACCACTCTAGTGAATTCTAAACACTTTTTTTGCTTCATGGTCAATCACTTTTTAGTTTCTCTTTTTAAAAAAAAAAATTGGATCTATTAGGGGAAGTTTAGGTTTTTAACAAACTAAACATAATTGCAGAGCCGATACAAAAAATGCTGGCTGCATCCAGCAGTGGAGAGAAACAAAGTCTCGTTCTGATAAAGGGCTCTTGACCAGAAAAATAGGAAAACGGGAACAAAACCAGGAATCCGGAGCAAATAATGAGAAGCTGGAAGGTCGCAGTAAGTCGGCCAGCATCCATGGTGAGAAATGAAGACTCTTTCACAAGACTAACGTGGGAAGGGAAAAAGTGGGGTGGGGTGGGTGAATGGGGAAGTCAGTAGTATGCTGAACTGAAGAAAGTGGAGAGCAGGAGGGGAAAAGACCACTGCGGGGGTGGGGGGGGGGGGGGAGAGAGGAAATAAGAAAACAAGCATTTTAACTCAAAGAGAGTGCAAAGAACAGAGAGAAAGTCTCTACTCTTGTCCCATCTCTCCCCCTAGACCAGTGGGTCTCAATCTTTTTCTTTCCACTCACAAACCACCTTAAGTATTCCCTATGCTAATCGGTGCTCTGTGATTAGTAAGGGGTTGCTTAAGGTGGGAAGAAAAAGTTTGAAAACCACTGTTTTAATTGTCCCTAATTGACTCATTATGTGCACAGTTTCCTAATTCCAAAGGAAATAGGCCAATTCTCAACCTTTCCTTCCCACTCACCTACCACCTGAAGCAATCCCTTACTAATCACAGAGTACCGATGACATAGGGATTACTTAAAGTGGTAGGTGAGTGGAAAGAAAAAGGTTGAGAACCACTGGCCTAGGCAGTTTAAAATTATTTTCTCGTGTTTTCATTTCCAATAGGTTCTGACAATGGGTCTTCAACTTGAATGGTAACTGTTTGCTTTTCCACAGATGCTGCCTGATTTGCCGAATGTTTACTAGAGGCAGCTCAGTTAGCACAGTCCCGCATCGGACTTGTCAGCCACAAACGAGCCTGCAGCTGACGTGGACTTTTTACCCCCTCCATAAATCTTCGTCCGCGAAGCCAAGCCAAAGAAGATAATAGCACCAGGCACCTGGGTTCGAATCTGTCTATAAAGGGTTTGTACATTTTCCCCGTGACCTCTATGGGTTTTTTTCAGGGTGTTCTGGTTTTCTCTCACTCTCCAAAACATCAATATCCAGAGATCACAACCCTGGTGGTCCTTTCCTTCAACCTAGTACCTAACTCCCTGAACTCACTTTGCAGGACCTTGTCACCCTTCCTATCCATGTTATTGGTCCCATGTTAAGGGTGTAGGGAGCTCTGAGGAGAGGGAGTACCTTTGGTGCTGTTAGCTGCACCTGACTGGGGATGGTAGGCATCACTGGACCTCACTCATCTCCTAAATCTCTCACTTGTTGGCTCCTCGTGCCACACCCTGGAAACCGCTTCAGCTAGTGGGCGAAAACAAGTGAGGGGGTGGTGTCATTACTCCACCTCTAGGTGATCATCCCAACGGCGGAGCAGGCAGAAGAGGAGACATCTCCCAATGGCTGCAAAGTCGGATGAGGATGCCCAACAATGGGTAGGGAGAATACTTAAGGTGGTTTGTGAGTGGAAAGAAAAAGATTGACTTGCGAGCAAGTCGCGAGAACTGCCGAGGACCCAAAACACTCAGGTGTTGTTTACCTAGCGTGTAAAGCCTGGATTCAGCAGACTGTGTGGAAGAAACCATCACTGGTTCAACGGGCAGAGAGGTGATTCTCAGCAATGCGTCGCGGAGCGCTAAGAGGGCACAGTGAGACACGTACAGAACACTGCTGCCCATCCACTGCATCCTGACCCGACTCCAGCCATCTCGACTATGTCTTGCCACTAGGTCCAGATAGGCCGAGGCGAGACAGTGAGGCTGACAACCTGCGCAACTCTCCCTCACTTTAATCCAAGTCAAGTGCAAGTCCTAAAACCCTATTGGTCCCTATATTGGCCAGGACATTTGGCTATTTACCATCCCACTTGGGAATGCTATGGACTTGATCTGAGACATCCCTGACTCTAGCACTTGGGAGGAAAAATACCATCAGAAAATATCAATGGTCTCCAGAATCTCCTATCTGTTCCCTTACACAATCCTGAAACATTGGTTACCCTTTCCTTCATATAGATCCTGCATGATCTGCTGAGTTTCTTCATCATATTTATGTATTGCACTCAACTCCAGAGACTGCAAACTTTCTTGATTATCTTCACAATTTACATGTTCCACTTTAATTCCGCACACCATTCCCACACCGACATGTCTATCCATGACCTCAAGCACTGCCAAACTGAGGCTACCTGCAAATTAGAGGAACGACCCCTAATGTTCTGTCTAGGCACTCTTCAACCAAGCAGCAATAACGCCGACTTCTCCAGTTTCCATTAAACCCCTCCTCTTTCGCTATTCCTCCATTCAGAGAGCCATTCCCTCCCCCCTCCATTCAGAGAGCCATTCCCTCCCCCATTGCTTCTCAGTGTTTTTCTCTTATCCTTCCACCTGTGACACCTGTTAGCCTGTACTCCTCCCGCTGTCCCTTTCTCCTCACCCCACTTTATGCAAGAGCCCGTATGCTTTTTGCTCAGGCCCCAAATATTAATTACCCTTTCCTTTCTGAAGATACTGCGTGACTTGCTGAATGTCGCCAACACTTTTGAGTGCTGCACTACAATCCCAGTACCTGCAGACATTCCTGTTTAACTTGTATGTTCTTTTGATTGTTCACTTGCGAACTTCCTCCAATTATCCAAAAGCTGGATGACTTCATTTACAGTTTATCCCCATGCAACCTGGCCTCACCTTATTGGAAATGTTCCTTTAGTCTTATTCATACCATCTCCACCCTCTTTTCAACTTCAAATCAACTTTTCTCTTTGATCTTTTAACTCTATTTCTCTTTTCAATCTGCTCTGTTTTAAAGCATTTTCTGTTTTCATATAAGCAATTTTTAAATTTTGTTACTATGCAATTCTAATTTTGTCAGAACAGGCAATATTTATTTACTTACGATCATCTTTCAGTTCAAGTTCAATAGGATAATGATCTGAGACCCCTTTGACCTGTAAGGAGAATTAAATATAAAACTGATGTACGGTGATTTAAAGAAAAACACAAACATTCTTAATTTGCTTTAGAGATAAGCAGAGATTAAATGTTACTTTTGATGCATTATGACTGTATTCTGGAAAGATAGAATCATAAATTCCAATATCTTAGATTATGCATAGATCCCTATCATCTAAACTACACAAATAAAACAACATTTGTGGGCTTGCACATATTCATCACTGTTAGTGAGGATTTCTGGTTCCCCAGCTAAAGGAGACATCGGTAAGTTGGAAGAGGTGTAGAGGAGATTCACCAGGATGTTGCTGGGACATGAGAACTTGAGTTATAGTGAAATGTCAGAGAGGTTGTGTCTTTATGCCTGAGAGCATAAGAAACTGGGTGATCTTATAGAGGTTTATAAAATCATGAAGGGCACAGATAAAATGAACGTTCACAATGTTTTTCCGAGGATAGATGAGAGGAACAAGCCTGGATTAACCTCTAAGCAAAATAAGTATGTGCTTAGGGCACCAAGGGAAGGGGGCACCAGAATTTTTTCCAGTGCCAGACTGACCATGGTGCAGTTGAATTAGGGCCCCTCAAAAAGGCCCCTTCCCCCCACAATAAATGAAATCAACTATATGTAATATAGTTGTGGGGTCTGGCATGGAAGGTGAATAGAATTTTTAATCTATTATTTCACCTTCAGCACTTATTGAGTCTTAATGTCTTGCCTGTTAGACAATGGTCAAGGTGAAACCATTGTTGGGCTGTGCTTAGGGCATCAGTTGGCCTTAATCAGGCCCTGGAGAGGAAAAAGAAATAAGACTGACCTGAAGGGCAACCTTTTCCACAGAACAATCATGCAATATTTTTCCTCAGAAGGTGGTCTATATTGGGAACAAGCTGCCAAATCAAACTGTAGAACTTGGCAGAAAGTTGATGCTCAAAGGACATTTGGACAGATAATATGGCGAGGAGGGTGTCAGAAGGATATGGATCGAATGCAGGCAAATGGGACCAGCCCAGAATGTGGAAGTGGTCGGCATGGACGAAGTGGCTGAAGGGCTTCTTCCATGCTGTATGACTTTATCACTGACAGGTTGCATTCTTACTGTTTGATATGGGAGGTCAAAAGCTTTCTGGAAATTGAAGGCCTTCACTGAGCCAGGAACCACGGTGTCCAGCAGTCCTTCTGTTGACACAACAAACCTAAGATATGAAAATGGCATGCCATGATCAGACGTGTTGGGTCTCAGACAATTGTTGAAATGCAAAATACATGCAATCTAAATCTATGAATCAATGTGTTCTGAACAGTACCTGTCATAGGCACAATGTGTGTTTATGCTAACAGTTGTATCCACTTCATCGGCAATCAACCAATGGAATTTCTTGTATTGACGCAACCGAATTTTGGGCCAATCACTCTCCGTGACATAATGACAGGCTGCATTATAATCTCCAAGTATCAGGATGTTCTGTATTATAAACCAAAAGACAAGTTAATATTGGGGAGCATAAATTACATAAATAAAAGTATTGAATATTATTACATCTTTTAAAGTAATTGTATTGTCTTTCATATAACTAAATAAAAATTAAGAACAATACCTTGAGGAGGGAATTATTTAAAATGAAAGGTCAGTGGGAGATTCAACACTCTGGAATAAAAACAAAATTCTGAAAACACTCATCAGAGCAGGAAACTTGTTCTACTAAAACTTTGTAGTAGAATCCAAAAATCTGGATGCCCGAAATCCAGACTAGCTGAGAAAGTGGACTTTTCAAAAAACTCTCAAGCTTTTAAAATGGAGTGTGTAAACACCACAGACGCACAACACCAACAATTGACCTCGCGGTCGCCATTTAAAGATGAACAATGATAACGTTATAATTTTGTATCATACTCTTTCCATTTACTGTGTATAGCATACACATTTACAAATCCATAATAAAGGATTCTAAAGTAGATAAACTCTGTGGTGTGAAATTGAGTGGCAAACTTGAAATAATTAAGAAGTTAGAATGCGGTGTGAGCAATACTGTTTTAATAATTTCAAGCATCAACTACTTTTTTGTAGTAAAGACTTTTATGTTTATATTTTTGTCAAGTGTTGACTATATTTTTCTTTAAAACTGCTTGTTTGCTCTGTTTGCTAATGAACAAATGATCAACATTTACCTTTTCATCTCTTCTTTATTCCTCCTTAAAATTTTGAATTATAAAAGTACTGCCCAAGAATCGTGAAAATCCGGACCGACCCAATCAATCCCCGAGCAGTCTGGATTTTCAGACTTCTACTGTAATTCATCTCCAATTATTTGTCATTGGCAAAGAATGCAACATCAGCTAGGTTTTGATGAGAGAAACCAGAGGGCCATTAATCGTTACTTCTATCCATTGTGCTCTCTAGGACAGACTAGTGGTTCTAATAAAATGAACACATTTCAGATAATCTAATCTACCCCTTGGTTTGATTTTTGACTCAACAATTTTTCTTAAGGGAGCCAAGAGAATGAAATTAGCTAGATATTTTTAATCAAGCCTCTGAAGTCGAGTTTGAATGGGGTTGATCCCTAGTTTACTCTTCATACTCTGTCCCAAGTACACCTGGGTGGACAATGTTAAAATAGTCCCCAGGTTCTTTTACAATTTAGTGGCCAATCTACAATGAAGATTATGTAATGGATCCAAAAATCCATGGATTTGCTAAGTGCTATGCCCCATTGAAGTCCTCTATTTAAGTCCACTTTCTGGCCTGATTTTTGTCATCTATTTATACATCTATTTATGTACAAGTGCATTTTGGGGTACAGTATTCATTCGCTAACTAAAAATGGCTCCTAGAGGATACAATCCAATTTTAGTATCAATGATTAAATCATATCCTTTGAGCTATTTATATAAATGCACCATAGTGCATCTAGAAATTGGAAAAGGATATTACAGCTTGGTGCAGGAACTGCTCAGCCCACGTGTGGGAGAGATTGCAGAGAGTTATAAATGCAGCACAGGCTATCATGTAGATCAACTTCCCCTCCAATGACTTCCTGAAGGGCAACTTTTTCCACAGAACAATCATGTAATATCTTTCCTCAGTGCCTTCGAAAAGCAGTTAACATATGAGAAGACCAATCCCACCCCGGACACCTTCTCCCCTCCCCTAGGGCACAAGATATATTTGTAAATGTGCACAACCAGGTTCAAGGAAAATCCTTTTCTGCTGTTATCTGATCTCAGTTGTTAAATTTAGATATACAGCATGGTAATGAGGCCTTCAGGCCCATGAGCCCAGGCCACCCAAAAATCCCAATTAACCTACAACCCCTGTACGTTTTGAAGGGTGGGAGGAAACTGAAGGAAAACCACATAGACGTGGAGTGAATGTACTTACTCCTTATAGACAGAGTTGGATTTGAACCCGGGTTTTTGCTGCTGTAATAACGTTACACTAACGGTGCTGCCGCTCTTGCACTGTATTAACAGAACTTTTGCTCTATAACACTACACTCAGTACTTTGGTTTTCTTTGAAATTGAGGTTGACTTGCCTTGTTAACCCAATACACATAACAATAAACAATTCAATTTAACCATACCTCTGTATTGAAGTGTTTTCTTGCATCATTCCAAACATCATACAATGCATTAACCTCTCTGACTGCATAACTGGGACTGGTGTGGATGGCTGCCAGAACAAAGTCCTTCACAACTGTCAATACACATTGTACCACTTGTTATTAGGACAGAGATTATGAAAGTTGCCTATTTCATGGACAACACTAATCAAAGGTCTTTAAAGGGACAGGAAAAAAAAATGGAACTGGAGAAAAACATAGATTTCTATTTCATCTGTGAATACTGATGATTGGGAAAGGGTCCATTAAATATGATGCTACAGATTCAACTTAATATCACTGACCAAAGACAAACTTCGCAAAGAAAACAAACCTTGACCATAACACACTCGATAGAAAATCAAGAAACGAGCTAAACTTGCGTTGTTTCTGGAGAAAAAAAGCATTATTGATTTGGGTAAGCAATGGAGGTGATCAAGAACAATATTTCCAAGCATAAAATTAAAAAAAAAACCCTTGCCTTGAGAAAATATTCCATTACTATATTTAAATGTTCACACATGCTGTTATTTTATTCAGGTGTCTAAAAATGAATTTGTCACACAAAATTATTGAACCAGAATTCTATCAGAATATCCATAATTTTTGAAGAACCAGGTCTTACTTAATTGAAAAGGACAAAAAAGACCATTCAGAAAATCTACCAGTTACATAATAACCTGTTTCTTAAAATAAGTCCGAATTAAAAGGTTTTTAACCATGGTAGTTCTTTGTGTCTGAACAAAAATAGCGTAATTTTCAGAAGCTTATCTGAAAGCACAGTTGGTGAAATCCTATCACATTCATTAATTCATTCTGTGGCATGAGCAGTTTTGTGTATGCGGTGGGTTGCCAATAGTATGTAAAAAAAAAACAATAGGTCTGAGCACAGATGTATAATTAAGAAAAATAATTCTCAGTATGTTGGAGCAATGTGCTAAGGAGTTAACATTGGTCCATTGAGTTGGTAAAATGCATGGGTTGAGCCTCCAACGTTCCATGTGACGATAACACTGGACAACGAAGGTTTTGCTTCCTCAACAACATTTGGGTGGATTTAATGGATTTTGGGTTTGCTGAGTATGCAAATCTCCTTAAATAATTCCTCTCAGGTACCAATTTTTAGATAATAACCTATTTGTGTCATTTCCTGTCCATATTTTGTCGACTTCAAGCGTACAAAACAATGAAGACCAACAAGTCATTGAAAATTTATTTTCTGTATCTGCACTTGGATTTCTTCCCCACTGATCTCGGTACAGTCAGCGACAAACATGGTGAAAGGTTTCACCAGGACGTGTGATCATGGAAAAGTGGTACTAGGGTAACTGGAATCCATCAATGCTCTCTGAGTATTGTTGGACACTGGCATGAGAGGCATCAGATGCAGCTAAACATTTTTGCGTCAGTTGAACTAAAGCAATATGACAGGGAGAAGGAAGAAGGTGAATTATTGAATGGTAAAGAGAACATTATGCTAAAGAGAAATCCCAAGAAAGCTAGGGAGTAGCCAACCTTCCTTCTATCTCTGAAATGATTTCTCCTTTGGAGGAACAAATAACATTATAATGAGTAAATTACTATCTTTGCAAGACTGACATTGCTTTTTGTCTAAAGTACTGAGTTGACATTTAATTTTCATGTTGAATTATAGACTACATAACCTAAAACTAATCGAGGCTTAAAATATAATGTTATCAAAACCAAAACAATGGTAAAAGTTGATCCTCTTACTCCCTAGTACTGACATTAAAAATTTGCATCAGAAAACAATTTTTATGAGCTCCATATGCCCCTGCCAAATCTCAAACTAGTATTGTAAGGTAATAGAAGATTTGGATAATAAGTAACAATTTAAACGATGTTTAAAAAAAAAATCATGTTCCTTAGAATAAATTAGATTTAATTAGCTCGAGAAGAAATGCTTAGTAATCAGAAGACTAAATATTACTTGTGGTGAGGGAGTGAAAGTGCACTATAAAAGGTTCCCGCATAAACGTGTCAGTTCCACACTGTTCACAGCCATCGTCATAGTGGTACCATTCCTGAGGCTTGAGAATGTCCTCTCTGTCAGAATCCAGAGAATGAAACTCAGTGAATTAAGGACAACTGAACATTATATTTATACATTTATTTTTATATTTTGAATATTGCATGAAGATGTGTATTTGGATGCCTCCTTATTGCATTTCACTTTGTAAATATATCTGCATATGTTACTACTGAACTCCAGCAAATATAATACATACGCACCATATTGTAAGCTACTCACAATGGATTCATCCAGAGCTACAGATGTGTTTTGAGGTATACATATTGTGAGCTTCATTTAGTATTGAAGTCATTGAGTGCTGAATATTTTGTGTATACTATGTTTATTTGTGTTCTTTTTTGCTCAGTGTTAACTGCCCCTGAGAATATGATGATGAATCCCCTTCTTAACACTGAACAGCTTGCTAACCCACTCTGAGGCAATTATAAACCAACCACACCGGAGAACAATAATGTACCAGATATTATTTTATAATGAAAACAAACAGAAATGCTGGAGGAACTCAGCCAGTCTCGCAGCTTCCACAGGAGGTAAAGATATATTCTGACGTTTCAGACCTGAGTCCTTCTTCAAGGTACAAGTTCAAGCCAGTGTTGGTCCGTGCTCTCACTGATCTCCTGGACACTACTCGTATTTGCACTACAGTTTACCATCTGCAGGTCAATGGCCTCGTTGAGCATGTCCATCGATAATTGCAGTATTAACAGCAGGTGGTGACATTTCTACAATGAGCCAACATTTGCCCATGGTTCTCCTTGGAGTGTGCGCTGCTATTAAGGCAGATCTTGGATGTTCGGCGGTAGAGTTAGTAAATGGCACTATGAGTTTGTGAATCCGAGTCCAAGCACAACGTTTCTACGATCCAGCTAGTTATGTCGATCGTCTTCAGGAAAACATGAGATTACTCCAACCAACTCCTACGCGGCAGGCGTCAACTGCAGTTTTTGACCCAAATGATTTACAACGCTGCATTGGTGCTCCTCCGGCATGATGCTGTTTGCAAACTGCTTCACCCCGTTTACGATTATCCTTTTCAGGTCTTATAATGCCACCCAAAGACTTCAGGAATGGAAAAGCTGACACGGCTTCCATCAGCAGGTTGAAGCTGGTGTGTATCAATGGTCCGTGTTCTGTGTAGGAGCCAGAGCCAGACGACTAGTTGCACCATGGCCAGTCAGACCATACATCACCTGTTTTGCACTATCGTGTGAGGTCGGGCTGAACTGTCAGCCTTCCAAGACACTTGCGTAGTGGGACAGTTACAATCGGTTGCCTCCTTGCAGGACTTGGAGGCTGAGGAGGGTGGGGGGCTGTCGCAGTCGTGTCGGGAGCTGTGCTGGCCAAAGCTGATGAAATAAGCGATGCGACGCTCGGGGGTAATAGCGCATATGCACAGGTGTGCTAAGTGTCAGCAAGCGGGTGATGAATCTCAGATTGAGGAGGAGAGTGAGAGCGTCAGGATCGCCCATGTGGCAGAGAGCCAATGAGAAGCTCAGAGGAGTTTAGCAGGGTGGTGTTTGGGGAGTTGAGGAATGAAATGTTGGGTCTAGTGAATAATAAAAGAAAGTCGACTTCATGGTGTGCTGAAAGAAACCAGTGTAATGTGCGTCGAAAGAACCAAAGACTTGTTGATCCAAACCAAGGCTTTTATTAACTAAAAGACTGGAGCATATCACAGGTAGGTCGACCAGTCCAGAATGACCTGGTCTGGCTAGGAGCAATCCTTGAAGACCCGCCAGTAGGTGGCGCTACACTCTCAGCTAATCACAGTCATCCTACACGACCATCTGTACATGTACACATTGGTGATAGAATCTGTACTGTCACAACCAGTGAGTGTATTATTTATTCTGTTTGTAAGCTTTGGTCAATCAGGGCTATTACAACCTCCTAAGGGTGCTACGAGATCGGCTGTGTTCTTCCAGCATTTCTGTGTGCTTTTACTGCAATCTCAATGCCTGCAGACTTTCGTGCTTCAGTCCATTCAGTTGATCTCAGTTTTTTTAAAAATAATGATCTGGTTCCTTCATGCCTAACATCAACTTATACTGTTCACCCCAGTGTATTTAATTAACAACTTTAATTGTGTTGCTCTGGGGAAATTCAATATATGTTGATGACTGATGTTAATCCAGCTAAATGTAACTGTCAACTTTAACATTTTGAAGGTACAATATAATTTAGTTTTAACATTATTACAGCTGGAAATGCCAAGATTCTGAATAGTATACAAATATTTTTAATATGTTTTCATACACCTTTTTTTCCATCACGATCATCAACTTTTCTAAACTAAAATGCATTTGGAATTGTCGGTTCTAAAAACTTCCTTCATTGAAAAATTAGTCAATGCAGTTGCCCAACTATCAAATGCCTAAAAAAATATATAATGAGAAAGAAGAGAATACATATATATATAAAAAAATATATATTAAAAAAAATATATAAATATAAAAAAAATCAACGAATATATTTCTGAACTCCTAGATTATCTTACCGATCCACTGATTGTATATTGATTATAACTATAGCGGCAACAAGGGGAGCATTCACAAGAGCCGTGTTGATACTATGGAGTGAGGACTTGGAAATATGAATTGGATTGGAAATGGAAGCAAATTTAGAGTAACTGTAGCTATAATACTATTACCTTAAAATGTCTCAAAAAAATACACTGAACTTTAAATAAAAATTTCAACAGAAAAAAAAACACTGAACTATACTAATTCCAAAGAGGTTGTGTGGAGTAAGGTGAGGCTGCTAATCAAGTGGATGGCAAAGCTATTCTTATTTTTAACTCGGAATTCTTCTTCACAGTTGCTGCTTAACCAGATGAGTATTTCCAGCATTTTAATTTTAAATTTTAATTAATTTAGAGATAGAGCACAGTAATAGGCCCTTCCGGCCCATGAGCACGTGCCCACCCAAATACACCCATGTGACAAATTAACCCCGTATTTCTATTCAAATTTCAAATCTTTCGCTTTTCTATAGTAATTTTGCTTTCCGTCTTTATCAAGATTGTCAAAGGATATTTGGTATATAAATCTGTGGGGTTTCTTCCTTTCACTTCTTTATACAATGTTTTTATGGAATTAGTTGAGAAATCGAACAATTTTTATACAAAAAATAAATCCAGGCAGACATAACCCAAATTTTCAACAGTGAAATTTGAGGGTAGAAAGGTTAGTGTGATGGTTATCGCAATGCTATTACAGCGCCAGCGATGGGGACCGGAGTTCAAATTCTACACTGACTGTAAGGAGTTTGTATGTTCTCCCCGTGTCTGTGTGAGTTTCCTCCCACTGTTAGAAACGTACCGGGGTTGTAGGTCAATTGGGTGTAACTGGGCAGCACGGACTCTGGACTGAAAGGGCCTGTTACTTTGCTGTCTGCCTAAATTTAAATGTAAAAAATCATATTTATATGATAGGATTTGTTGATTTATCTGAAAAAAGAGGCGACTTACCTGTACAAAAATGCATATTTTTCTCGATAGGAACTGCGCCCAAGATAGTCGGAAATGATGTAATTGTACTTTAGTTTGGTTGAACTGAAAAACAAACATTTTTCATGATTTAAAATGTCCAATAAATTTTCATATGGAAAGGTGCAATATCTTTAAATTGTGGTCAAAAAATAAACTAATTTTAAAGGGGGAGGCAACATCTGACAGATTCAAGCTTTGGTTTCACTTTTGAAGTGAGACTGTTCCATTAACATCTTACTCAGTTGTGTGGTTGAGATCCTCATCAGAGAGGGGACAGTAGGTTTTAATTGGATTACTTTTTCTTCAAAATAGTAATTTGGTATGAGTAGGCTGATTGATTATTAGAGTTCCCACTTCATTTTCACTCAAAAATGGCCTTCAAATTCTACTTCATCAAGAAGGCCATTCTATTCAGACTTCGTTGTGGGATGCAACAGTGAACTGTGGACTTCAAGCACAACTGAAGTGGCACGCTGACTGCCTTCATAACACAGTGCTAATCAAGTTCCTCAATATGGCTACCACCAGCATTCAAAGGATGGATGAGGAGTTCAAGGTGGCCAATGGCACAGGCTAATAGGTGGAGTGCATGGGAACCTGACAGCAATAGCTAGGTTACCTTACTGTGTTTAGCATAACAAGTTGGATGATTGGGAGTTTGTGGCAAAAAGTGAGACTAGCAAACCAAGACAGCACAGAGTGAAGTGTCAGGGTGGAGTGTTGGTGGAGCTGGTGTCATCTTCTGCAACTGGGAGGTGGGAAAGGTGGTTGGAAGGATCAAAGGCAAGAAACTGACTTACTGACAGGTGTCTCAGACCATACTCCTTTTGGAAGAGCATGTTGTCCTAGAATGATCCAAATTTGAGTGCAATTCTCCAAAAGGAGGGTTGACCAGGGAACTAGGGCACACACGAGTCAATTATATCAGGAAGACTTGGTGACTCATATCGGAATGCTCCCAGTTAAATTTCCATAGAAGCTCCAACTGATCTGGAAACAGTTGTTTCTCCAGGTTCAGGAACAGTTGCTACCCCTCTACCATCAGACTCATCAGTGACAAACTCAACTTGAGACCATTTAAGGACTCTTCTTTTGTTCTCTCTGTATTGGTTTACATTCATTATTTGTTTACAGTTCTTTCTTTGTTTACATGTATACACTGTGTACAGTTTTTTTGCACTACCAATTAATGGTCATTCTGCCGCGACCGCAGGAGAAAGGAATCTCAGGGTTGTATGTGATGTCATGTACGCACTCTGACAAGAAATCTGAATCCAGGAAATACTATTTTGGGTTGCACAAAGCAATTACATTTTTCGGAAAGTCTACCGAGATTTAAGCATCCAAGTTTTCAGCTCTTGGCATTGACTCCCAGAACTGAAATCCCACTCACAATAATTTCTTCTCAAGAGATTTGAGTGGGTGAATTATGAGGCACTAATAAAAGTATGACTTGACAGTGAAAATCTTCCAAATGTCACAAAATCAGCACAGCTCATTGTTCATCCAAACCTCATCCTGTATTACTCTAGAATGACACTGAGTTAAAACTAGATACATTTTATCTTGACTTACAGATTCAGTTCTTTCACAAGATCTGTGACTGCTGAGTTATCGGCATCCATGACTTCTTCAACGGTGATGAGATCATACCTTTGTAAAATCTGAGAAAGAACTAAATTAAGTGCTTGCTCGATGTGCTTCTGTCACAAAATGTGCACTTAAATTATGCTTCAAACCTTCCTCCGCTCCATCAATTCCATCGACTCTTCCCGCTGCCTACATACTGAAGAACCTATTCCACTCCACTGACCTCTCCGCGGGAAATAGTTCAAGAGTGTGAAGTTGTGCACTAATGGATTCAAATACAGTTTCTTCCTCACAGTCTTGAATGATCTCATGCTAACCTTGCAACATAATGTAATATTATCTTTATCTTCTACTTTGCAACGCTGTATACTTGTTCGAGTGGATTTGCTGCACTGCTTGCCAAACAACATGGTCTCACTGTGCCAGGTGTAATGAGACAATCAAACATGAAACTTACCTGGATAAGTATGTCGAGAGTTACATGATTATCAACTTTTGACTGACCAAATCTCTGGATGTTAAACGCTGCAATCTTAAGCCCCTGACTACCGTGCAGAAAGCAACCAATCACAATCAGTATCACACGAAAATCCATGGTCTGAATTTTGGATTAAAAGAGAAATGGAAAATTAATTGAAATAAATGCTTAAAAAAATTTGTGGGAAAGTTTAATTCAGAAAGAAAAACGCTCCAAGATGTTGCAAATCTGAAGTAAAAATAAAACTTGCTGGAAACAGTTGACAGATCAAAATATGCAGTATTCCTAATATAATATATTCCTAATATAACTCACCTGTTACCTTCATTTGATATAATTTTTAGGTGATTTGATCAATTTAATAAGTCTTATGTAAATATTTTAATAAACATGAACATTTTATAAACTCCCACTACTCAGAGATATTGAAAAACAGTTACAAAACACTTAGTGATTACCATTTCATTGATAGGACTTCATGTCTGGGCCTGAAACCTGTTTATAATCCAAAGCAGCTTTGCCTTGTGGGCTACCTTTCGGGTTCAGAAGTTCTTTTGAACTATGTACAATTTCTTTTTAGAAATAATATTTAATTCTAAACTTAGATCTTCCATTTCCATTGCAAGGATCTTCAAAAGATAAATGAGAGATACTTTTGAAGACAATTTTTATTCTTCCCTCTCAGTCTCAAGGCAGAGTCTCAACTTGAATGGTGATTTACACCTTCTGCCATCACAAATGCTGCTTGATCCGTTGAGTTTCTCCAGTGTCCCGCTTATGAGACATTTTAAGGATTATTTTCCGGGTCAAGACAATGAAACCCTTTTATGTGTAACCAAATTGCTGGAAAGAAACACTTGTTTCTCCGAGTGTCTTTAATTCAGAGGTTATGTTGTTTAATTGACAACTAGCTGTGTTAAGAAGTGTTAAAAAGGCCAATTTTTTCCCTCTCTACTTGTTTCTTTGGCAATGAACTTGTCAACAAACTTTCAGCTCTTCCTATACAGATGGAGAGAATAGAAATTTTAAAGAGAAATAAAAATGGCAGAGAGATTTAACAAAAATCCTGGCAGAAATACCAGAGAACTTAGCATGAAAGAAAAACTAAGATAAATTAATTAGTTTTAAAAAAAGAACTGGAGAAGTTGGTGCAAAAATTGCAGAAGTCCAACAACAGTAAATGTATACACGACAAAATTAAAAAGGTCACGGATCAGTAACAACAGGATGTATAAAAACAAAAGATGGCTCTACAATTATGGAAAAAGGAAAAATAATGCAAAGATAGTAAGAATACATCAGAGATCTATACGAAGACAAAGACCGAGAGGACATCAATGACAGAGGGCCAGCAATAATGAAAGAAATAGTGAAACCTGCTATGAAGAAAATACGAAAGGGAAAATCATTAGGATCAGGTAACATTCCAGTTGAACGGTGTGAAGCGTTAGAAGATCTTGTGGCAGAGAAATTTGCAATCATATCGAATAGAATATATAACAGTGGCAATGTACAAGAAGATCCTTTAAAGACAGTATTCATTGTACTGCCAAAGAAACCAGGTGCAACAGAGTGTGGACAACACAGAACAATTAGTTTAATGAGTCTCCCCACATAAACTCTACTGAGAAATCATTCTGCTCAGAATAAGAAACAAAATTAAATCAGAAATCAGTGAAGAACAGGGAGGCTTTGTCAAAGGGAAGGGAACATCAAACACCACTTATATTCTCAGGAATATTATCGAAAGGTCAATAGAAGTACAAGACCTATTCTTCTGTTTCACTACTACAGAAAAGCCTTTGACACAGTGAAACAGCAAGTCAGGAGGAAAATGTTTAAAGATATTAATATCGATGGAAAAGATCTAAGAATAATCATGAATCTCTACTGCAACCATACAAGCTTGGTGAATATCAGTCAATAGAGAAGTGTCAGACACGGTTTTGTTCTATCAACAGACCTGTTCTCCCTGTACAGTGAAAACATCATGAGGAACCGTACAAGACCTTACAAACAGATTGGCAATAATAGCATTTCTACATTTGAATCTAGGAGTAACCTTAGAAAAGTAATATTGTAAAACTTAGATGCACTGTACCTGTGGGTTAAATTCAGTCCCAGAATAATGCACTTCAAAGAAATTAGACTATAGGTTGTGTTTTGCAGCTGCGAATATATGTGTTGACTTGATAAGCATTATTGATTCCTCTCTTTAGACCGTGGGAACTTTTGTATTAAACTCACCTGCTTTTGAGCTCAACATCCTGAGATTGAACATCTGTGTTCATGAACAGTCACAGTATTATGTAAATACATATAGGATTGGAATGGGAATATCTTCTCTAATTGCTTTCCTGATAAAAAATTATCCTCTTCACAAAAAAAAACCACTATAATTGTTTTATGGATTTGTAGAACCGGATAGGCTTGCTTTGCCCTGTCACTTTATGTTAACGTATTAAAGTAGAAAATGTTGACATCCTTAGGCTCATGCACTCTTCAAATATTCAGTAAAACCCTCAGTATCCGGCACCTATGGGGAGTGGTAGATGCCACAAGTGAATTTTCCAGTTGCCTGAGATGCTTGTTACGTGATTGGTGAACTAACACCAGGTGCACCAATTTCCATACTTTTTACCTACTTATTTTTTAAACTTTTTTTTTTACTTTTTTTTCCCCCACTTTTTTTTTGTGCCAGTTGCTTGAATTCAATAGCATGGATTTTACTGTATGTTGCTCATCATCTTCTGGTTCAAATGGCAAGGATTTAGAGATTTATTTATCCTTAAAAGCCTCACAATCAAGGTCAATTTCACGTTCAATCAGAAAACGTAGTTCTGAAGGCAGGAATCATTGATGCTGTGATCAGCATATTCTGGAGCACCCCAGGCAGCACACTGTTGAATCATTTAGGCATGTAGGCTGTGGAATAAACTATTTTAACGGAATGACCATATTCTGGTAGGTCTATAATTCCATAGGGTCCAAACCTCTGCTGCCCTATTGTACCCCTACTGCTCAGCCACAATCGTGGGGAGTTGTGGACCAGGCAATCACTGATACCATCTTGCTATTGACATTTAATTATTGAGTTTACACCGTCAAATAGACCATTTACAATTGTGTTTGGAAAGAGAAAAGGTGCGCAAGCAAAGAAGGAGGAAACTTATTATTCTCCTAAAAGCGTGCGACAAAGCCAGTCAGAGGGATCTGTGGAATAGACTGCAATATAGGAGAAAGGGCAGGTTCTGGGAAACAGACGAAGGGAGTGGTAGAAATATATTTTAAAAAAACCTTTGTAAGTCACTGAAGCAAATGAATCAGATTTACTTGAAGACCCTGGGTAGGGTTGAGAGGAAAAAACATGAGAAAGGTTATAGCTGGTAATTTCTTTGGTTGTGAATTAAATAGAGCCAAAGGTTTCAGTGCATTTCCCTCAAAGCTATGACAATGAACTTTGAGGAAATTCTCAGCTTCTGCCTACTGTATTAATTTGAAACTGCAATATAAGGCTAAAGTGTCTATGTACATGCATTTCAGGGATCAAAGAAGAGTGCAATACAATAGAAGTCCTATTGTACCAGGTGCAATAGAAATTTGTAAAGGTAGAGAACAGGGTAGTCAACACCAGAAAAGGAATATATCAATCACACACAGAATTTGATTCAATGAATATTTCTGAAAATTATCTATAAATTATATAACTTCACAGAAGGCACTGCAATATACAGTAAAACCCGTTGTCCACAATTCAAACAACCAGTAGTCTCAAACAACTAGCAAAAAATAAATTGTGGAAAATAAATAGGTAAAAAGTACGGAAGTTTAAAATTGGTGCACCTGGTGTTAGTTCACCAGTCATACAACATGTAATCTTAAGCATCCACAAAATTCACTTCTCTGACACATACCAAACCACATAAGTGCCGGATGTAAGGGGTTTTACTACAGTAGTTAAATTACTGGATTAAAAATTCAGATACCTAGAATAATCTCAAGAGTTTAAAGGAATTAATGAAGTATATCCTGCAAATTAAATTTAATTCAATAAAACTGGAAAGTTATAAACACTGATCTTGTTTTCTAAAAGGCATTAGCAAAGGAAACATGCCATCTTTACCTCGTCTGGGCCAAATGTGACTTCAGTCTGCATGAATATTGTGGACTCTAAACTGATGAGAAATAGTGGTGGAAACGAGAACAGAATGCACGCTGGAATCAGTTTAGTTTCCAATGGTTTATTTTTAAAAGCTCGCACTGCGCCATGTAAGGCAGCCGTCAAGTCCCGCCCCTGTGCTGGCGGTGACTGAGTGCGTATGCACGGCCTCTCTGCCCACGAGGGAAGCAAAACCTGGCAGCGCTATCTTGACCCGGCTGCTTAGCAGCCACAGCTGTGACAAACTCATCCCCCCACCGCACAAATGGCTCTAGTGTCCTGCTGCCCTTGGGCGCTGTGGGGTCGTGCCCTTAGGCAGTCGCCCTGGCGCTTGGGCTGCACTGGTACCATCTGCTGGCTGAGGTCTAGATATGCCGGTTTCAGCCTGTCTACTGCAAACAGTTCTTCCCTACCCCCAATGTCCAGTGTGAAAGTTTTGCCAGAGTTGCGCAGGACCTTGTACGGGGGGCGGAATGCAGGCTATGGCAGATGAATACAAAGTATGTGATTGACAAGTCTTTGGGGATGGATGCCAGCTGGTATCCATGGTACGAGGGTGGGTGCAAACGAGGCCAACCTTCCCATATGTCTTGTAATGATGCCTTCCCCTCAGTGCCTGAATCTCGGGATGGTGGGAAGAATTCGCTTGGCAGGGTTAGCGGGGCGTCGTACACCAATTCCAGTGAAGATGTCTATAAATCCTCTTTGGGTGCCATCCTGATGCCTAGTGGGACCCAGGGGAGCATGCCCACCAAATTGGGGCCATTTAAACAGGCTATGAGGACTGACTTCATGTGGCAGTGGAAACTTTCTACGAGTCTGTTGGCCTGGGGGTGATAAGCGATGGTGTGGTACAGCTTGATGCCCAGAAGCGTTCCGAGCTGTGTCCACAGTGCTAACGTAAACTGCGCCCCTCCATTGGTACCCCTAAGCTCGCGATCCAATGCGTGAATAGTGCCCTGGCGCAGGAATCAGTTGAGGTGTCCTTGCCGGCGAGGTGCCAGATGGCGGTGGTGAACATAGGATAGGTGGCATTGTTGGTGCGCTGACCAAGGGTCTTTGGCCATGGCAAAGGCGTGGGTGAGGGGCTTGTTGTCCGTGAACAGCCTGCCCTCCAGGAAATACCGAAAGTGCCTGATAGCCAGGTAGAGTGCCAGGAGATTCCTGTCGAACACACTGTATTTAAATTTGAGGGGATGGAGGTGATGGCTGAAAAAGGCCAGTGGCCTCCATTGACCTTCGACAGAATGCACAAGGATGCCCCCAATGGCTGTTGCTGATGCGTCTACAGTGAGCTCTGTGAGTATATTGGATCTGGGATGAACCAGCAAGGTGGCATTGTCCAGGGCATTCTTCGACGCGGTGAACTCTGCGTTGACCTCCTCTGTCCACGCTAGGATCTTGCTTTTGGCTGATATCATGGCGAACAGTGGTCTCATGATGCGGGCCGGCCCCAGGATGAACCTGTTGTAGAAGTTGACCATCCTAGTGAATTCCTCGAGCCCTTTGTGTGTGTCGGGGCAGGCACACTGGCGCATGGCTGCGACTTTCTCTGCCGATGGTACTGCCCCATTCGTGGTGATAGTGTGGCCCAAGAACTGCACGGAGTCTTTCCTGAATTGGTAGTTTGCCACGTTGACTGTGAGTCTGAACTCTTTCAGGCGGGTGAAAAGTCTGCGGAGATGGTCCTTGTGTTCCTCGTGCTCCTTGCTTGCGATGAGTATGTCATCCAGGTAGATGAACACAAAGTCCAAGTCCGTCTACTGCGTCCATCAAGCGCTGAAAGGTTTGCGCCGCAGTCTTGAGACCAAAAGGCTTGCGGAGGAATTTAAAAAGTCCAAAGGTGGTGATGATAGCTGTCTTCCCAATGTCATCCAGGTGGACTGGGATTTGGTGATAGCCGCGTACCAAATCGACATCAGTCGAAAGAGTAATGCAAGAAAATGGAGGAGATTGTGTGGCATTCTGACAACCCATGGGCCTCCCCACTCCATATGGCGTCCAAGTCCGTGGGAGGGTGGAGACCGAGCGGCGACAATAGGAGTTTGAACGATGCCACCACATCCGATCACTATCCGGTATCACATATCCAGGACTTTATGGCCAACCTGTATGGGGCACACGTCTTTTCGAAGACTGACCTTGTCTGATGGTATCATCAGATCTCAGTCCAACTGAATGATGAACCCAAAGACAGCCTCATTACCCCCTTTGGCCTGTTCAAGTTCCTCAGGATGTCGTTCAGACTCAAAACGTGGTGCAGATGTTCCAGTGCCTGATGGATGCAGTAGGGCGAGATCTAGACTTTCTGTTTATCTCCCTGGATGACATACTTATCACCAACCGCTCCCGCCAGGAAACATCTAGCACATCTATGCCTGATCTGCCGCTGCCTAAGCGACTATGGCCTGGATATCAACCATGCCAAGAGCCAGTTCAGTCTACTCACCATCGACTTCTTGGGACACCAGATCAACTGCCAAGGAGGTGTTCCTCTGCCGGCAAAAGTTGAAGTCATCTGCCAAATCGCCAGCCCCAGTACTGTTAAAGGCCTGCAGGAATTGGTTGGGATGGTTAACTTTTACAACTGTTTCCTGCCCTCATCAACCTGGACCCCATTTTGGCTTGATGTCCTTCAAGGTCAAAGAGGCTACCTGGACAGAGGAGGCGACAGTGGCTTTCAAACAAGCCAAGGCACATTAGCAAACACCACGCTTCTGGTCCACCCCAGGGTCAACATCCCCATTGACCTCACTGTGGATGCCTCCAATGCAGCAGTTGGCAGCATGCTCACCCAGCTCATCGAAGGCCAGTGGAAGCTGCTCAGTTTCTTCAGCCGCACCTATGAACCCCAGAACTTAAGAGCAGGGCTTTAGACAGGGAGCTTCTGGCCTGCACATCAGATACTTTCTGGAAAGGAGGGAGTTCACGGTCTTCACAAACCACAAGCTCCTCACTTTCACGTTTGTCAAAGTGTCTGACCCGTGGTCAGCCCACCAACAACATCACCTGTCATACATTTTGGAGTTTACCACAATCATTCACATCTCTGGGAAGAACGTGGTGGCCAACATGCTTGTCATGCACCTCTGTCCAATCAGTGCACTCTGTCTCCGGGAGGGATTATGCAGCGCTTGTCATGCACCTCTGTCCAATCAGTGCACTCTGTCTCCGGGAGGGATTATGCAGCGTTAGCTGAGGTGCAATGACTGGAGAGTGAGATGCCGAACTGCAGTCTCAGGACACTGCCTCGAAGACATGCCTATTGAGCCTGATGGTAACAAACTCCTTTCGACATGTCCACCGGCAACCACAGCCCTGAAGACTTGGAGGCGCCGATCTTCGATGCCTTACACTATTTATCTCGCCCTTCCATCCACGTGACCATCTGGCTGACTGCAGATAGGTTCTTGTGGCACGGCCTGCTCAAGCAGTTGGGCACTGAGCCAGGACATGCACGCACATTTAAACCAGAGGCACACGAAGGCCCCACTGCAACTCTTCCAGCTGACACATAGGAGGTTTGAACATGTCCACGTGGACACGATCAGTCCACTACCGGATTTGAGAGGAGCAAGAAACCTGGTGGACCGATTCATGAAGTAGCCAGAAGCTGTCCCAATCACCAAGGCCATGCAGACATGCGTCAAAGCCCTGATTACCACCTGGTTGGCACAGTTTGGACTCCCAGCCACGTCACTTCAGACAGGAGTGTGCAGTTCACATCAGCTTTGTGGTCTGCACTGGCACAACTCCTCGGAACCCAGGTCCACCGAACGACTCCTTATCATCCACAGTCCAACGGCCTGGTGGAACCTTTCCACAGGCACTTAAAGTCAGCCCTGATGGCATGCCTCTGAAGATCAGACTGGGTAGACAAACTCTCCTGGGTGCTATTTGGCATCTGCACAACACCCAAGGAGAACCTGGCTGCATCATTAGCAGAACTGGTTTACGGCACCCCGCTCACAGTTTCTGGTGAGTTTCTGCAGGAGCAGCTTGGAACACTTGCCCCAGTCCCAACGTCCCACCATGGAACAGCACCCTCTTTCATGTCCAAGGACCTACAACAGAGCGAGTATGTTTTTGTTTGCTGAGGCACGCAACAGACCACCCTGCAGCGACTATACAAAGGACCCTACAAGCTGGTGCACCATAATGGAACAATCTGCATTCTCAACATTGGCTGTCGTGAAGAGACTTTTTACATTGACTGTCTCAAGTCAGCACATCTAGCTGAAGAAGCCTGGATGGAAATTTGCCAGAATAGTATTCGGAAATTGATTAATGCTAGATTAGCGATGATTACTTATAATTTTATACATCAGTTATATTTAACACCGGAGAAACTAAAAAAGTTTGGCCTTAGTAAGTCGGATTGCTGTTTTCGTTGTGACCAGACGGCTAATACTTTTTTGCACACTGTCTGGCTTTGTGATCGATTGCAACAGTTTTGGAAAGGTATTCAATCTATACTTAATAGTTTATATAATATCTGTCTTGTATTAGACCCTGATATATTTTTATTAGGGAATATGCAATCACTAATTGATTTAGGTTTAAAGGATTATCAGATCTCCTTTATCTATTTAGCTTTAGCTGTGGCCAAGAAATGTATAGCACTTACTTGGAAAGACAGAAATATATTAACTTTAGATAGGTGGCATTTGGAGATGAAATCCTGTTTGACCATGGAAAGGATATCTTTTTCAATTCAGGATAGGATGTCTTTTTATAGGTTATAGTGGACTCCGTTTGTTAAATATATGCATTTAAGTTTGCTTTAAATACGTTTTTAAGTGTGATATTTTAGTATTGATAACTTTTTTTTGTTAGTATCTTTACTTGTTATGTTTTATCTTTTTTTTTGTAAGTGGGCTTTTTTTCTTCTTATATATAATATTGTTCACTTTATTAACGCTTCACTCTTTATTTTGGGGGTGGTTAGACTAATTCTAAGTTAGGTTATTAATGTTGTGTAATAATTATTGGGGGGGGGGGTTAGTTTATTTAGTTTACCGATGTGGTACTGTAATTTTATTATCTCACTTTTATTCTTTTTAAATGTAATCCTCTATTTTATTCATGTTATAAAATCTTAAATAAAGTTTCAAATCAGCACATCTAGACCTTGAACTCCTGGTTGCAGTGCCACCTCCACAACGATGAGGTCGGCCACCTAAAAGAATTGACAGTGTGCAGGTTGTGGACTCTGCACCTCCTATTGCTGGTTCTGGATTGGATTCCAAGAGGGTTGACCAAGTCAGACCTTTTCTAACTGCTATGCAACTGGGTCTTGGAGATGCAAGATTCAAATAACAAAAGAGATTTTACTTACTGATGACTTCCACCATCTCAGGAGATGATGGGTCGTGGTAACAAACCCATACTCTGCAGCCAGCTTTCTAAATTCTTGTGACGTGAACTGTGTGCCAGTGTCACATATTACTTGCTTGGGTATTCCTTGTTCAGCAAGGAGCACTCTCATTTTTGAGGTTATAGTTGACGCTCTCAGGTCTTTCACCCTTTTGACGAATGGAAGAGTAGTAACAGGCTACTATTAAATGCAACTCTTTATTCTCAGTGAACAAGTCTGCTCCCATTGTGTGCCATGGCCTGGCAAATACTTCTGTGGAAATCATTCTTCTTTTTGCTGTGGGTTTGGGCATCTTCTTCATCTAGATTTCATAATTGACCTATCAACTTCAACTCCTGGCAGCTATCCAGACCTAGAATTGCTGGTCCATCTGCATCTACCATGTAGAATGTACAGAGGATGATCTTTCTCTTATGGTAGCCATTGATCTTGGCTCTCCCTACCTGCTTGATCATGGGTCTACCATTTGACATTTGTTTTTTCCAATGCATCTTTTGGATACCCTTTTATTACGTTCTCTGGGAACATCTGGTGGTAGAGTCTGATGGAAGGACGATGCTTTATGATCCAGTATCCACGTTCAACTTTAGGTTAAATATCATAGGCTTGTTCTGGATTGTCTTCTGTATTTGGATCCTTGTGTGCAACTCACTTCTTTCTTTCATCTCACTCGACATTTCATGAAGGTGTATGGATTCCATAGCCAGTATATGGGTGTCAGAGTCCTCATTGTTGTTTTCCTTTATGTGGTTGATGATCTTGTCTTTTTTCTTCCTGGTATTCCAGACTTGTACATCTTCACCCAGTGGTTTGCTTTACCACGGGCTCTACATTCAGAATTGTATGAGGGGCATTTGTTTCAGTCATCGAAGGGGTGTGGTCTGCCGCACTTCCTGCAGGTCTTGGGGGCTTTGCACTTTTCTGATTGTATTCTTTATAGCATCAACCCTTCCTTCTCTTTGCTGTGGGTGGGTCTGCATAGATAGGGAGTTCATTTTTGACCTCGAGGCTTCGAAGGCTCTGGGTGTGTCTATAGCTTCAGCCAGCTTCAAGCTATCCTTCCCCATAAGAGACTTCTGCATTTCGGGATGGGCACTCCCCCATATTAGTTGATGAACTAATCTTTCCTCTATATCCTTAAATCTGCATTTTGCAGCAACAATTTTTATTCTAATGAGGAAGTTATTAACAGTCTCATCAGTCTCTTGCATAAAGCCTTGAAATTCATAGCGCTTAATTCTATGATTAGAGCTGGGTTCAAGGTGAGAAGCAAACTTTGTCAATATTTGCTCTGGATCATTTTTCTCCCCCTCTGTAAGCTCCCAGCAATTAAATAAGTCAAGGCATTGCTCCCCTGTCCAGACAAGTATATAACTGACCTTCTCCTCTGCTGTTGCATTTTTAAAATAGCCTTTGAATGCCAAATTGGACTTCTGCTGAAACCTTTTAAATGCTTCAACAATGTCTTCAGCCTCACTGTGTACTGCTGTGGCTCCAGCCATTTTTTCAGTAGTTTTTCTCTCTCTTCTTTCCCTTCATATTTCATTGACTTTCTTTCTTCTTTGGCTTGGCTTCACGGACGAAGATTTTCCATCAGCCAGGTCCCCACCATGACTACCAGCCCCCCCCCACATCTCCATCGGGCACACAAAACTCAAATCGGTCAACCAATTTACCTATGCCGGCTGCACCATTTCATCGGATGCAAGGATCGACAACGAGATAGACAACAGACTCACCAAGGCAAATAGCACCTTTGGAAGACTACACAAAAGAGTTTGGAAAAACAACCAACTTCAGTGACTTACAACCAAATGTATGGCTTTATTCTTGTTCCCTTGTACCACTGCCACCATGTGATCTCTCTGTGTTACTTAGGAGGCTTCTTAAATAACTTAGAGATGCCTAACAAGACTTTACTTACTGATGCCTTCCTCCATCTCAAGAAACTGTTCACATACACCTGCACCCCACAGTGGTGCATTTACTACAGTGAGAAGGGTGTATTCTTACAATTACAAAATAGTTCACATTAACCTGACGAGAAGGAGCTGCAATCAGTACTTCCAATACTCCCGTTACCTTTATCTTCCACATCAACGTGGACCTGTTTCAGGTTCTGGCTGCTGTTAGCTTTTCAATGAAATCCTTCACTTTGGTTCCAAGGAGAAACATATCATGTCAAAGGCCACATCAATGACTGGAGAAGCATCAACCTCCCTCACCACTGAATCCCTCTCATTATTGCTCTCTCATTCTTTTTGCCTTTTTTTTCTGTAACTGGGCCATACTCCCTGGCAGAATTTGAGTTTATTGTTTGCAACATCCCTCAACAATGCCATTTTATCCCGATTTGGGGCACTGGGTAATCCAATATAATGCCAAGAGTCCACATTGATGGCAGGGAGCCATCAAAAGGAGAAGGCGCATGCGCGAAATCATAACTGAGCCCGCCCAATGAATCTGCGGTGCGTCTGGATTGAAAGACGTTCAGACCAATCAGCAAATGGATGGTGTGATTGACAGACGCCCCAGCCAATGGTTGGGTGACTTGGTCAGCGGCGGCGTGTAATTGTAGCTGTTCGGAATGGCGGCGGGTTTGAGTGAGAAATGGATGGGATTCCGGGTGTTGCAGAGACTGATGGTGAGGGGGGAGGGGGGAGAGGGGAGAGGGGGGAGGGGGGAGGGGAGAGAAGCATCGGTGTTAATCGGGCGGGGAAGTCGATGGCCTCGGTTCGCGGTTGTGGGTCGTGCCGAGGAAATGCAGCAGCCGGACTGGGTACCGGAGAGGGGAGCAACCAGGCCTCCCCCCACCCCCCCTCCATCCCCCCACCCCCCCCTCCATCCCCCCACCCCCCCCTCCATCCCCCCACCCCCCCTCCATCCCCCCACCCCCCCTCCATCCCCCCACCCCCCCCTCCATCCCCCCACCCCCCCCCTCCATCCCCCCACCCCCCCCTCCATCCCCCCACCCCCCCCCTCCATCCCCCCACCCCCCCTCCATCCCCCCACCCCCCCTCCATCCCCCCACCCCCCCTTCATCCCCCCACCCCCCCCTTCATCCCCCCACCCCCCCTCCATCCCCCCACCCCCCCCTCCATCCCCCCACCCCCCCTCCATCCCCCCACCCCCCCTCCATCCCCCCACCCCCCCTCCATCCCCCCACCCCCCCTCCATCCCCCCACCCCCCCTCCATCCCCCCACCCCCCCTCCATCCCCCCACCCCCCTCCATCCCCCCACCCCCCTCCATCCCCCCACCCCCCCTCCATCCCCCCACCCCCCCTCCATCCCCCCACCCCCCCCTCCATCCCCCCACCCCCCCCTCCATCCCCCCACCCCCCCCTCCATCCCCCCACCCCCCCCTCCATCCCCCCACCCCCCCCTCCATCCCCCCACCCCCCCCCTCCATCCCCCCACCCCCTCCATCCCCCCCACCCCCTCCATCCCCTCCATCCCCCCCACCCCCCTCCATCCCCCCCACCCCCCTCCATCCCCCCCATCCCCCCCACCCCCCTCCATCCCCCCACCCCCCCCTCCATCCCCCCACCCCCCCCTCCATCCCCCCACCCCCCCCTCCATCCCCCCACCCCCCCCTCCATCCCCCCACCCCCTCCATCCCCCCCACCCCCTCCATCCCCTCCATCCCCCCCACCCCCCTCCATCCCCCCACCCCCCTCCATCCCCCCCATCCCCCCCACCCCCCTCCATCCCCCCACCCCCCTCCATCCCCCCACCCCCCCTCCATCCCCCCACCCCCCCTCCATCCCCCCACCCCCCCTCCATCCCCCCACCCCCCCCTCCATCCCCCCACCCCCCCCTCCATCCCCCCACCCCCCCCTCCATCCCCCCACCCCCCCTCCATCCCCCCACCCCCCTCCATCCCCCCACCCCCCCTCCATCCCCCCACCCCCCCTCCATCCCCCCACCCCCCCCTCCATCCCCCCACCCCCCCTCCATCCCCCCACCCCCCCCTCCATCCCCCCACCCCCCCCTCCATCCCCCCACCCCCTCCATCCCCCCCACCCCCTCCATCCCCTCCATCCCCCCCACCCCCCTCCATCCCCCCCACCCCCCTCCATCCCCCCCATCCCCCCCACCCCCCTCCATCCCCCCCATCCCCCCCACCCCCCTCCATCCCCCCCACCCCCCTCCATCCCCCACCCCCCTCCATCCCCCCACCCCCCTCCATCCCCCCACCCCCCTCCATCCCCCCACCCCCCTCCATCCCCCCACCCCCCTCCATCCCCCCACCCCCCTCCATCCCCCCACCCCCCTCCATCCCCCCACCCCCCTCCATCCCCCCACCCCCCTCCATCCCCCCACCCCCCTCCATCCCCCCACCCCCCCTCCATCCCCCCACCCCCCTCCATCCCCCCTCCCCCATTCCCTCCCCTCCACTCCTTCCTTCCCCCCCTTCCTTCCCCCCCTTCCTTCCCCCCCTTCCTTCCCCCCCTTCCTTCCCCCCTTCCTTCCCCCCCTTCCTTCCCCCCCTTCCTTCCCCCCCTTCCTTCCCCCCCTTCCTTCCCCCCCTTCCTTCCCCCCCTTCCTTCCCCCCCTTCCTTCCCCCCCTTCCTTCCCCCCTTCCTTCCCCCCCTTCCTTCCCCCCCTTCCTTCCCCCCCTTCCTTCCCCCCCTTCCTTCCCCCCCTTCCTTCCCCCCCTTCCTTCCCCCCCTTCCTTCCCCCCCTTCCTTCCCCCCCTTCCTTCCCCCCCTTCCTTCCCCCCCTTCCTTCCCCCCCTTCCTTCCCCCCCTTCCTTCCCCCCCTTCCTTCCCCCCCTTCCTTCCCCCCCTTCCTTCCCCCCCTTCCTTCCCCCCCTTCCTTCCCCCCCTTCCTCCCCCGACCCCCCCATTCCCTCCTCCCCTCCACTCCTTTCTTCCCCCCCTTCCTTCCCCCCCCTTTCCTTCCCCCCCTTTCCTTCCCCCCCTTTCCTTCCCCCCCTTTCCTTCCCCCCCCTTCCTTCCCCCCCCTTCCTTCCCCCCCCTTCCTTCCCCCCCCCATCCCCCTGTCCAGTTGATCCTGCCCGCTCTGTCACCAACCTCAGGGCTATGGAAGTAACACACGAAAGTGTGCAGACACTGTGGTTGAAGGGCTCAAGGCCGAATCGTCTTTGCCATATAAAAGGCATTGACCTGCTGAGTCTCTCCAGTGTTATGCTTTTACAGGACTATGGGGAAACTGTTCTCCCCATCCTTTAAAAGTTGTACACATCCCCATAAAATAGCTCTGACGTTTTTGCATCAACAACATGCTGAGCATGAAATCCTTTGAGAAATTTCTCCGATGCTCCTTTACCTACTCAAGCCCAAAACATTGGTTATGTATCTTTATATTTGCCTAATAACCTGAATATGCCTAAGCTAAGCAGGGCACAGGGCTGGTCAGTACTTTGGGGGGGGAGGAGGGAGACTGCCTAGGAACAACCAGGTGTTGCAGGTTTCTGTGAGGGGTTGCTGGTCAAAGTGGCGATTCTCTCTGCCTTTTGGTCGATAAAAGTTAAAGAATTTCTTGTATGTTACATTCTAAATGTAGTATTATTATGTGATAGTAATGGAATCTTTGCCTCTTGTATATAAAGTACACTTTCTCTAGCATTGTGTTTGTACATTTAAATGTATTCTTGTGACAATGTCCCTTTGAATGAATATCCTTTATTTTTTTTGACACTCCAGAGAATGGAGATTCAATTTTTTAACCTGTCGGCATAGGCTTCTCATTCCAGGAATTACCTCTATTGCTTCTGGACTGCCTCCATTGCTTAGATTATCATCTAGCAATTGTCATTAGGTACTAAAATCTAAAACATTATTAACATTGAATTTTCCAATTTCAGGTATTTTCCCCTCTCCCCTCTTCCGGGAGAGGGAAGGAGAGGTCCTCTCTCCCTGAGAGGGAAGGAGAGGTCCTCTCTCCCTGAGAGGGAAGGAGAGGTCCTCTCTCCCTGAGAGGGAAGGAGAGGTCCTCTCTCCCTGAGAGGGAAGGAGAGGTCCTCTCTCCCTGAGAGGGAAGGAGAGGTCCTCTCTCCCTGAGAGGGAAGGAGAGGTCCCCTCCACAAACATCAACTCAGCCCTTACCTCCATCTCCTCCATTTCCCGCATCTCCTCCATTTCCCGCATCTCCTCCATTTCCCGCATCTCCTCCATTTCCCGCATCTCCGCATCTCCTCCATTTCCCGCATCTCCTCCATTTCCCGCATCTCCTCCATTTCCCGCATCTCCTCCATTTCCCGCATCTCCTCCATTTCCCGCATCTCCTCCATTTCCCGCATCTCCTCCATTTCCCGCATCTCCTCCATTTCCCGCATCTCCTCCATTTCCCGCATCTCCTCCATTTCCCGCATCTCCTCCATTTCCCGCATCTCCTCCATTTCCCGCATCTCCTCCATTTCCCGCATCTCCTCCATTTCCCGCATCTCCTCCATTTCCCGCATCTCCTCCATTTCCCGCATCTCCTCCATTTCCCGCATCTCCTCCATTTCCCGCACATCTGCCCTGGCCCACTCTGCCTCCAGATGCAGCATCATCCTCACCTATTAGCCTTTGCATCCAACACATTATTTGACAGAATTTTCAACACTTACTACAGGATCCCATTTACAGACTCCTTTTTCCCTCTCCCCTCTCAGCCTTCTGTAGAGTCTGTTCCCTCAGTGAGTCCCTTGTGCACTCATCACTCCCCACCTATTGCCACCCTTCTGCCCACCCCCCCCCCACCCCCCCCCCCCCCCCCCCCCACCCCGGCACCTTTCTCTGTGGCTGCAGGAGATGCAACACTTGCACCCACAGCTCCCTCACCATGGTCCAGGGCCCCAAACAGACCTCTCAAGTGAAGCAACACTTTACTTGTATATCCACAGGACTCATTTACTGCATTCCATTGCTCCCTTTTTGGCCTTCTCTCCATCAGAGAGACTGGTCACAGATTGGGAGATTACTTCACTCAGCACCTCCTCTCTGTCTGCAGCCACACCGACCTAGCTAACCATTTCAATTCTGAGTCACACTCCAGACTCACATGTATGACCTTGGCCTTTTGTATTATCTCACCCTGATTGGAGGAACAATACCTTATCCTCCTTCTGGGCACTCTCCAGCCAAATAGCATTAACATTTCTTTCTGCTAAACATTTAGCTTTCTGCTAAACTTGATTGCCTTCTCTTTCCTCTCCCCCTTTCCTGTCTTTCCAGTTCTCCCCTTTACCCACCCAGTCATCCCTCCCTCCCCTCATCCACCTATCATCTGCTGCCTTTGCCACCCCCCTCTACCTTTTTGTTTGGAAGCCTGACGGCATTTTCTCATACTTTGATAAAGGGCTCAAGCCCGAAATGTTGGTTCTGTATTTTTACCTTTGCTACATAAAGGTCACTTTTGGACCCGCTGAGTTTCTCCAGCACTTTGTGTTTTTACTTCAACCAAGGTGTCTACGGAGTTTTGTGATTTACTTCCATCTTTCATTTTGTCGGACTCTGGCTTTACCCTATCCTCAATTTGGTCTATGTGTCGGCTGAGTCCAGCGTGCTCATTGAATGAAGTGATAGGAGAAGGTATTCGGTTTCACAATCAGTTTATTACATAGCACAAAAATAAAGCTTAACAGAGCTCTGGTTCATTCGTTAGTTCATAGGTCACCTTCTCGGTGAACTATTTCCCAAGACTGACTCCCTACTGTCCAGTCTCTTCTGTTTATATAGATCAACATTGTTACATTGACCAAGAGTTGGCTTTCTTTGATAGACTCCTTGCATAAGATTTATCTCAAGCAATTTCCTGCTCTACAATTATCTATGGTGTAAACCTCCTATCTTAATCCCCAAAGCCAGAACATCTTGTTGTTTTGATCAGAAGTCAATCCACACCCCAGATATTTTAATTATTTCTTTGTTCTCGTCTGGGCCATAATCTTCTGTTCTAATCAACACCTCCCATGTACCCTTATGACTCCTCATTCCTACTAATGTAGTTCATCCATTTTGTTCTACTCTAATATTCTTTGTACTTTTCCATGATTACTTAACTCCTTGGTTCCCATAATTTCCAACCTTTCATTTGTCCAGTCCATTCCCATAATTTCCAACCTTTCATTTGTCCAGTCCATTTCAGCACCTGCTTTACTTTCACCCTTCTTCACCCGTGCATGTCTCCCCACTCTGCCGCTCACTTTCATTTGTTCCATTTATCTGTTAGTCCCATTTCAGCATTTTCCACCTTTTTTTATGTTGCCTCTTCCTCAAAATAGTGTCTTGACCTGAAATGTTGACAGTTTCTTTGCATGGATGTTAAATGACGCATGGATGTTAAATGACTGGCTAAGTTCCTAAAACCATATATGGTATTCCAGCCACAACCTTACCAATACCCCACATTGCAGGGAAATGGATGAGTACCATTGCAAGTAGTTTAGTTGGGATGGATTGCAGTAATTTCTCGTGGAGTTTGGTGCCAAGTTGCCACAATAATGAATACAGGTATAATCTAGTGTCGTTTGATGTCCCAAATTAATGGGCAGTAGCCACCAGCTAAATCCCTATGAATGGACTGTAACCAGATATCACAACTCCATCAGTAGAAGAGAATATGATGTTATTTCAAACCCCCAAATTCATGGTCTCAAATCCTGAATTGGTGGAGTGTAATCTGATTTTAAATTGTGTATTAGTCGAGTTTAATCTGATTTCAAATCCTGAATTAGTAGAATCAATCTGGTGTTGTCTTGAATTAGTCATCCATAATTTGGGCTCAAATCTTGATTTTGTTTTATGTAATTTTGTCTGAAGTACAGAATAATTGAATGTAAATCAGTTTGAAGTCCTGAACTGGTGGGGTGTTATCTGGTATCTAGACCCAAACTAGTGGAGTTTGTAGTAAGAATATAAAAATACTGGAGGAAAGATGAAGAAGGGCTCAGAAACAAAGTGCTGGTTATGTCTCTTTGCTTCCTATGGATGCTGGATGACCTGCAGAGAGCCTTCAGCATTTTCGTGTTTTTATTACAATCACAGCATCTGCAGACTTTTGTTTCACCTTGATGAGAAGAGAAGGATTAATAGGCATACTGAATTTAATGCTGTTGAAGTTGTATTTATTTCCTCTGTAATTTTCCACTGAGTTTTGGCATGCTCATTTGTGTGAAAATGATAAGTGTGTCCATATGGGCAAGGGAATTCTTTGAAAATGGGCTCTTTGTATAACTGACGATTTCACCTCTTGATAAGGTGTTGTATGGACAGTCATGTAACAACTGATCATTTTTTTGAGAGATGTTGGTATGCTGAAAGCTTTTGACTGCATGCTTGTAGAAAAGATTCTCTATTTTCATCTTGCTCCTGGCTCTGAGGTTCTTTTTCTCACAACAGATGGCATTTTTATATAGAAACTTCAGAATTATTGACAAGGGAGTGGTCTCTTCAGAAGGCGGAGGAGAGGGGAATGTGAGTCTAGTGGTGGGATCATGTAATAGGTGGGAAAAATGGTTGAGGAAAATATGTTGGATGTGGAGGCTAATGGGTTGGTAAGTATGCTTAAAAAAAATTGGCATACTTACCTCTGGGATGTCCCGATTTGGCCGTTTCCACGGGCAATTTTAGGGAGCTTTTGCACAGCCTTCCTGTGTTGCAGAGTTTGTCAGAGGGGAGGGGGAACGTTGCATTCATTAGGCCTGTTTCTTATGGAGTGGCTGCAGTCAATTTATACTTCAGCTGCTCCATCAAAAATGTGTAGGGTTACGAGTGGGAAAAATGGGATGAAATTTCCATTTAAAAAATTCCGTCCCAACATTTTTACATTGCCAATGGAGCACAAAATTGCCTTCTGCCCACTGTAAAGCTGACAAAAGAGTCGCCATTAGTGCTGCCTGGCACCCCTTACTGTGCGAGAGGAAAAGAAGCAAAAGAGAGTCCCTTCAACGTCATAGATTCACCTCCAGTTCTCCTGCAGTCTTTTCAGCCGGACAGACTCCTATTCAATACGATATCCGAACTCCAGATACAAACCTCCAACAGATTCAGGAGGCCCTTTGAGAGCCTTCTTGCCCTCAACACCCTCTCAAATCTCATTTCCGATACCTGTTTTGCATGAGCCACTCTGCAGCAGCCGGCAGCCGATGAGTGTCCCCCAACTGCAAGTTGCCCTCGGCCTTTGTGGGTCCCTCAGCCTATAAGCAAGCCCCTTGCAAGTCTGCCGCCGTGGTCACCATTATCTCCTCCACTTCTTCTCAACAAGCCAAGCAACAGTCTGCTACTGTTTAGAATCTGCAACCCTTCGTGGCTGGTGCCAAACACAGATCTTGGGCATAGATCCATGGTTGCAA
The DNA here is from genome assembly GCF_036971445.1 of Narcine bancroftii. Classification (NCBI taxonomy): domain Eukaryota; kingdom Metazoa; phylum Chordata; class Chondrichthyes; order Torpediniformes; family Narcinidae; genus Narcine; species Narcine bancroftii. Next base: position 85,785,425 of record NC_091480.1, read on the forward strand.
GATTTAGTTTAAATGCACCGTCGGCTCATCAAACAAGCCATTTAATGCCTTTACGGAGCCATCACATTAGGATCGGAACAGCGCTGCGTCTCCGCTCTCTGTTCTCCTAGGTCCTCACCAGTAGCTGCACTGCCATTACAGCATCCCTGGCAGCATTACCAGTTTTTCCTGTTTTATATTCCTCCTCTCCCTGGTCCCTTGGTAAATTTGAGGTCGCAAAACTAAACCAGTGTCTATGAATACTGATTGGATTTGCCACGTTCTAAATTATTTTTGCTATGGTGGAGTTCAAACATGTTTTTATTATCTGTGGCCTACTATTGTTTCACAAAGGGGCAGAAGCTTTTTTGTTTATTTTGAGGATTTGCCTAGCCAAATAATAATGTGTTTGAAAGTAGCTTTCTTGAACTGATGCAGTATTTCAAGTGAAGATGCTCCCACAGTGTGGTTGGGGAGGGAGTTCCTGCATTTAGACTCTGTGACAATGAAAGACCACCCATACTGTACATCCCCAATTAAGGATGGCAAATGACTTGGAGACTGTGATGGATGGAGAGAAGTGATCGCCCATGCCAAACGGCAAGGCACCTGAACAAGTGATTTGGATGGGTGTTTCTGTTCCATGCTGCCTTTAGCCTTCTCAGTGGCAGAGTTTGTGGGCTTAGGAGATGCTTTTGGAGTAGCCATGGTGAGTGTAGTGCATTTTGCAGATGGTGCACAGTGGAGCCTCTCTGTGTAGGTGAAGAGATTGAATACTGAGTATGGTGAATGGGCTACCAGTTAAGTGGGCTGCTTTGTCCTGGATAGTGTCAAACCTTAGAGCTGTTGACAGTACACTCATCCAGCAAAATGTTTTTCATCATCAGATGTGCCACATGGATATGGAAAGGGGTCTCAGGAAGCCATTCACCCAGTTACTGTGGTACTCTTTCACCACAATATTTATATAGTTGGTCCAGTTGAGTTTCTGTTCAGTGAAGAGCCTGGGAAACTTTACATTATGATGCTGTGGAATCTCATGGTGACTTTTGAATGCTTTAGAGGGAAATACCTTTTAAGACGACTACTCTTCTTTTGCATTAGATATACATGAAGAGATTTTTTTATCATTTAAACAAACACATTTTATAAGTTTGTGATGCCAAATATATCAAAAACAAGAAGTAAATTTATGGATTGCCTGCACCAGTAATATTTTAAAAAATACATTTCTCCCTGACATTGCAATGCCTTTCACATTAACTTTCATTTATTGAACTTCATTCCTATAAATATTTGAAATATTGAGCTCCTTGTCTTGAAAGGTGCAAGAGACACGATCTCTTTCGTTTGGCTGAGCACTTGCCAGTGATCCAAATAAAGAATTTGGATTCGATGTGGTGGCTTTTATTTGGATGGCTCCGAAAGGATTTACAGCATCGTCGCTTTTTGCATTATAACCTTGTGCATTCTGCAGAATAAAATGTAACCATTAAAGCCATTAATTTGAGAAATTAATTATCAAATGTCTTAATGGTAGAAGATGGACTCAATTCATAAAAAGTCATATCTACTTACAAAGTGAGTGAGGTTGATACAGAACTACAACAGGCATTGTTTTGAAACTTATTAAAAAGCAAAGTATTGTAATTTGTAGTTCAATAATATCTTGCATGTGTTTGAGTTCACTGTCCACATTAACCTTGGTTCTTAACAAAATAAATAAATTAACATTTTACAATCTGAAATTGCAAACTTATTTTGTTGCGAAGTGAAACTGTTTTGAAGAATAAAATTATTGTCCAGAAAGCTTCATTGATCTTTTTCACTTTAACTGACTTGCGTAGACTTCATACGGAGTTAAATGAAATTACTTTGCAATTTGTCATTTATTTGTCTTTTGGAAGGACTTTCAGAGATTTAGCATGGCACAATGTTTATGAAAAATTATAAAGTTTCTCTTTAACCTAATCTTGGTGATACTCTTTTAGGATATGAAATGCCCGTTTGTGGAAGGGATCAGAGTGGATGATTCGGATGCAGTTATTCAGTTATTGTGCACACCGGGAGAGGACAGACTTCAGATTTTGGAATGGTTGTGCATCAGGTACTTAATGGTTCCCATTCTTGAGAATCATGAAATGTTTGCTGATACCTTATTGAAGGCAATGAGATAGGGTTAGAAATGTACCACTTGCTTGGGTTTCCAGCAGAATTCCTTTCTTTCATACTGCATTTTGTAATCAGCAATGACAAAAAAAGAAAACTTTAATGTTACACCCTTCTTGTAATTAATGTTGTAGACTGAGTCCTCTGGCCAGATAGTAAATACTGAAGTCCGTATCTCAAACTTAGCTGACGATTACTGCATTTTCTCCTCGACTGTGGAAGATGGTGGAAGCGTTGCGGAAGAGATGAAACAAATAATATTTGATTTGCTAATCTGGTGCTTTTAAAAAAATATAATTAAAGCTAATCTTTTGCTAGTCGATGCTGGAATGGCCTCCCTCCAGAATGGCTCACAAATTTGAAAGCTACACAGTGAGGTCTTCCTGTAATTCAGGAGAATGCATCCTGCTGCCTATTTCATGAATAATCAGAAATGGTGGGTGGCATAAGAGGAGCCCTTATTCTGAGGTTGCATTATTGGAGCAGCATGGAAAGATTTTATTCTGACTAGTGGAGTTCCTCAGGGATCGGTCCTCGGTCCACTATTGTTTGTTATATATATTGACGATCTGGAAGTAGGGGTGGAGAATTGGATAAGCAAGTTTGCGGATGACACAAAGATTGGTGGTGTTGCGGACAGTGAGGAAGATTACCGTCAATTAAAAGGTGATTTAGGAAGGCTGGAGGAGTGGGCTGAGAAATGACTGATGGAATTTAATACAAATAAGTGTGAGGTGTTATATTTTGGAAAGGCAAATTTAAATAGGTCATATGCATTAAATGGTAGGCTATTGAGATGTGCAGAGCAACAAAGGGATTTAGGAGTGATGGTGAATAGTACCCTCAAGGCTGATACTCAGGTAGATGGTGTGGTGAAGAAGGCATTTGGAATGTTGGCCTTCATAAATTGGAGTATTGAATTCAAGAGTAGGGCGGTTATGATGAAATTGTACAAGGCATTGGTGAGGCCAAATTTGGAGTACTGTGTACAGTTTTGCTCACCAAATTATAGGAAAGATATAAACAAAATAGAGAGAGTGCAGGGAAGGATCACGAGAATGTTGACAGGATTTCAAGGTTTGAGTTACAGAGAAAGGTTGTGCAGAATGGGGCTTTTTTCTCTGGAGCGTAGAAGATTGAGAGGGGACTTGATAGAGGTGTTTAAGATTTTAAAAGGGACAGACAGAGTAAACGTGGATAGGCTTTTTCAATTAAGAGTGGGGGAGATTCAAACTAGAGGGCATGGTTTAAGATTGAAGGGGGAAAATTATAAGGGGAACATGAGTGGAAATTTCTTTACGCAGAGGGTGGTGGGAAGGTGGAATGAGCTTCCGACAGACGTGGTCGAGGCGGGATCATTGGTTACATTTAAGGAAAGACTAGATAGTTACATGGATAGGAGAGGACTGGAGGGGTATGGACCGGGCGCTGGTCAGTGGGACTAGGAGGGTGGGGATTTGTTACGGCATGGACTAGTAGGGCCGAACTGGCCTGTTCTGTGCTGTAAGTGGTTATATGGACTTTGCTTGATTGAAGATAACAAACATTTCCCTTTGATCACGAACAGTTAAAGCTCAATCAGTTTTATAGTTTTATTCATTTTTTTAATTTGTTCAGTTGAATAGCATCTGTAGACATGGAAATAAAGCAACTGTTTAATTTGTGCTTTAATCCAAATTTAAGATCATGAGAAGTAGGAGCGGTCAGAATTAAAGGATGTCCCTTTAGAACAGAGATGGGTAGAAATTCATTCAGCCAGAGGGTGGTGAATCTGGAATTCCTTGCTACAGATGGCTGTAGAGTCCATTGGGTATATTTAAAGCCGAGGTGGATAGGTTTCTTGATTAGTAAGGGTGCCAACATTTATGAGGAGAAGGGGTTGAAAGGAAAATTATGTCAGCTGTGATTTGAATGGTGAGCAGACTTGATGGGCCGAGTGGCCTAATTCTGCACCCAAGTCTTGTGCTCTTATACTAATAGGCAATTTCCCATCATGATTTTTGCCCCACCATTCCGTCAAATTATGGCTGATATGATACTGGTTTCAATTCCACCTTTTTGCTTGTCCCCTGTAATCTTTGATTTCCCCTATATCCCAAGTATTTGTTTTTCTGTACCTTTGAATGTATTTGATGGCTCGGGTTCCAAGTCACCTCGAAAAATCTGCGATCTTCTGAGAGAAGAAATTCCCAGTCAAGTGCATCGTAAATGGGCAAATCTTATTCTAAAACTATGTCCCCTTGTTTGTAAATTTTGCTGTGAAGGGGGCAGCCTCTCAGTTCCTGCCTTGTATGTACCTTCAGAATCTTTTCTATTTCAACCAGAAGTGGAGAAGGCACGAAGCGGTGAACATGTAAAACCTGCTTTGCTTTTTTAAAATGTTGGTTCTGTTTTGCTCTTAACTTCTTGATGTTATCCCAGTATTTTACAAGCTAACCTCATTTCCTGCTTTCTTTCTCGAAATGGGGTTTAAGCTTGAGGTGGGAAAATTATGACTGTTGTAAAGCAAAAGCTGTTGGTGTTTGCGAGCATTAATTTAATCCCACATTGCACATAAAACTTCACAGAATGTAACCAAGAGGCCCAGAGGGACAAAATATTTTTATAACCTTGCTGTACTATTGGTGTATAAGTTTTAATGAGGTATTGATTTGTTTTTGGTGTTGATGCAAATTTCCTTCAATTTAAGTATCTGATATTACCACGCTGGTGTCTCAAGACAATAAACAAATCAAATAAATTCTTGCTTGTTTTATAGCTCTGATCCACGGCTCAAAAGAAAATTCGAAGAACTATGTCATCAGTCTATTCACGACTATGGAACAGAACTTGTAATAAAACGTAGGACATTTTCTTTATGTCCCTGGTGCTTATTATAGAGCAGAACACATGGAATTTGAGTTTTAATATTTTTCAATTTTCTAAACTATATAAGTTTACTTTAACAGTATTAGTTTGAGGCCAGATTGTTTGTTGTCATTTTTTAAAAAAAACCCAATTATTTTCAAAATGTTTACCTTGTAGTTTTTCTTCCTGAAGTGGGATAATCAAATTCCTGTATTGTCAACGTAAAGCACATATGTCATGAATTTTGTCTAAATTTTTTTTTTATTAATACTTACTTGGCCACCACTTCTTGAACACAAATTAAAAATTGTAATATTTATTTGTAAAGTATTCTTTCTTCTTTGGCTTGGCTTCGCAGACGAAGATTTATGGAGGGGTAAATGTCCACGTCAGCTGCAGGCTCGTTTGTGGCTGACAAGTCCGATGCAGGACAGGCAGACACGGTTGCAGTGGTTGCAAGGGAAAATTGGTTGGTTGGGGTTGGGTGTTGGGTTTTTCCTCCTTTGTCTTTTGTCAGTGAGGTGGGCTCTGCGGTCTTCTTCAAAGGAGGTTGCTGCCCGCCGAACTGTGAGGCGCCAAGATGCACTGTTTGAGGCGATATCAGCCCACTGGCGGTGGTCAATGTGGCAGGCACCAAGAGCTTTCTTTAGGCAGTCCTTGTACCTCTTCTTTGGTGCACCTCTGACACGATGGCCAGTGGAGAGCTCGCCATATAACACGATCTTGGGAAGGCGATGGTCCTCCATTCTGGAGATGTGACCTACCCAGCGCAGTTGGATCTTCAACAGCGTGGATTCGATGCTGTCGGCCTCTGCCATCTCGAGTACTTTGATGTTAGGGATGAAGTCGCTCCAATGAATGTTGAGGATGGAGCGGAGACAATGCTGGTGGAAGCGTTCTAGGAGCCGTAGGTATTAATGACATGGTAAAATGCAACATTGTCATTTGCTCTGTAAATGGTTTATATGGTCTTCGGCTGGGTTCTCTTCCACAATCAGCTTAGATTGTACTAAAGGAATGATTCTTACATTTTGGGTTAAATTTTTCCATTGTGTGACTTGTTTATATCTCCAGCAGCAAAACAATTTTTTAAAGAAATCACCGCTCAGTACAAATCTGATTAACTTTTTTTCATTGTTGCCCTCACAATTGGATAAACACATTAGCAAGTAAGACCCTGCAAGCATTGTTTTCTGAATTTCTTCACTGTATGCAAGTGAAGACAGACCAGCTGATAATGCTTTAAGATTTCGTGTACTAAATTTAAATAACATCTTTGGTCTGGATGGAATATCAATCTCATGTTAGCTGATTGACCATACTGAATCAAAGTTACTTTATTTTCTCTTTTTAAGGACATAGCAGTTAGTGCCACGCCTTTACAGTGCCAGCGATTGGGACTGGACCGGGGTTCGAATCCCATGCTCTGTAAGGAGTTTGCATGTTCTCCCCGTGTCTGCAGGGGTTTTCTCCAGGGGCTCCAGTTTCCCCCCACCATTCAAAAACATACCGGGGGTATTGGTTAATGGGGTGTAAGTTGGGAAGCACGGACTCGTTGGCCGAAATGTCTAGATTTTTAAAAAATAAATTTCATATGGCATGTATTTCAGATCTGAAGAGAGGTTGCGTAGAGCAAACATTGGTCAACTTTCATCCGAACAGGGTGTTTTAAAAAATTTCACATTAAATATAAAATGTCTTTCACGATTTACTTCAGAATATCTGATCTATCATTTTAGTATTTGCATTGAAAGTGCTTTCTATGGCATATAGGATAATATTTTAAACTACTTAATTGAAATGTTTGAACGAATGATGCATCTATGATATCAAAATCCTTGCAACTCATTTTTACAGAATGGCTTTTAGCAAGGCAATCTTTGGATTAAAAAAAATTCTCTGAAAAATGCACGCACCCCGCAAATGCAGTGTAAAATCTAGAGGGGCACAACGCAGTGTGGTTGTAATATCAGGAATAGACCACTTTAGCTTCACTAACCTACCTTGTCATTTAATAGCAACACCGAGTGCTGGAGGAACTCAGTGGGTCTGTGGACTGAAAACTCTCATACACTATGGCCGATTCACCATTGCAGAGCCTGCACTCAAACTTGCTTTGGTGTTTGGTCCCAAAGTACTCATGGTTCCCTCTACCACTTTTAAAGTGTTTTTCTAGATTGATCATAAATCCAAATATTGTATCCTTTAAGTTTGCATGAAAATATTATTTTACCTATGATATAAAATGCTGAACATTTACATACCTCTATTTCACAGAAATGACCTGGTTTGGGCATAATTTGGGACTGTGCAATGCGGAGGACTTTGATCTCTTTAGGGTAATGTATCCTTTGTTTTTTTTCTAACGTTGGGAAGTTATGTTGATTGATGTACACTTTTATAGCTGGTCTATGAGTTATCTCTCATGTACATTTACACTTTGTCTGGTTTGGAAATTTTAATTTGTGAATTTCTTCAGTGTACAACTTACATTTCACAGTTATATTCCAAGGCCCTTTCAAGTGGGACTCATATTCTCTCACAGCATGGAAGGTCTTTCAGCTCATTGAGTCTATCTACTAGAGGAATCCCATTCATCCACATCTTTCCCTGTACCTTGCTCACATCTCCAGCATCTACAAGCTTTCTTATTTAAATAGGATGCAAGTTAAAAAGGTACAGTGCCCTGAAATGAGGGTTTTGTATATATTAAAAAAAAAGTGCTTCAACATGGTCAAACCAAAATGTTCATAAATAATCTTGAATAAAATCTAGAACGTACATTTTAATCACATGTGAATTGTTTGATTACAAATTTAAAACTGAAGCATAGGGGTAAATAAAGTTTTTTTTTAAAAAAAAGTCTTTGACCAAAACATTATGGAGGGCACTGTATATAACTTGCCCTGGGCAATTTTATTTTGCTCTCCTTGTGTAGAGTTTGGCAGTGATGTATCTCTGGTATGTTGGGAGTCTTATGACGTCTGCTTTATGGACTGTATTTTCTTGGTCCTGACATCATCCTGGCTGCTGTCCTGCCTAATACTTCTCTAGATGCACAGTATTAGTTAGACCTTCTATTCCCAAGGTTTCCAGCAAGGCTAAGTGTCTCTGGGCAGTCAGTGATACTGTGCCCCTGGAATGCTCATTGTCTGTCAAAGGCCTGGTAAGTTTTAAAATGTCTGTGCTAATTGAGAGATATTGAAAAACTGATCAATGCATGTCAGTATTGGGAGGAAAAATAAATAATTCAGAATTAATTAAAACCGATTGAATTGCGCACGAATAGTGAAACATCAAAAATTGACTCTGCATTGTCCGAGGTATGCTGTAGAACAAATAGCTGATTACACTCCAGACTGCCTGGTGTCACTCATCTGCTCAGGCTCACATTTATACTAATCCTCACACTTCCTCTTCTGTGACAACTGTAACCTGATTATTTTTTAACCTTTCAAATTTTCTTTTTTTTTCCCAGTTACAAAATGATCTCAATCCAAACATGCTTTTCAGAATTGACCTTCTCCACAACTGTTGTCATGCCCATAGCATCTTTCTAATTTATAAATTGCTCGCTTGACTTGATAGAATGTTTAAATTCTGTCAGAAGATCTTGTGCTTTAATTCTGTATATTAGTGACATCGGCTGCTGCCCTGCCTAATACATGGCCTGCTTAAAAGATGACATGGCCAGCATTTGCCAGGCAATGTAAAACCATGTCTTCTAACCATAGCTCCAGTTATTGCTATCTTGTACTGTACCATTGACAAAATATGCTTATATTAGTCTGACAAAAGGCAAAGGAGGAAAAACCCAACCCACCAATTTTCCCCTGCAGCCGCTGCAACCGTGTCTGCCTGTCCCGCATCGGACTTGTCAGCCACTAACGAGCCTGCAGCTGACGTGGACTTTTACCCCCTCCATAAATCTTCGTCCGCGAAGCCAAGCCAAAGAGTATTGGTAATATATGAACTAAGTTACTCAGGTAACCAATCATCTCACTTATTTTGGGTTGTTGATTATGGGAATTAATTTTACAGTTGGATGTGCCCATACTTCTCAGAATCCAAGTCAATTTTGAGAAGTTGCCTCTAAAGTTGGTTGCTGTAGATTGAAACCCATGGAATATTTTGTTTTCTTTATTAGGGTGAGGCAAGTGCTTTAAGACAATTGGTGATGATGGATCAGATGTTGGGTGGCCTCCAACAATTTAAGCACATTACTGCAGCATCATCGACAGACATAGAACGCACAAAGTAAGCAGAGCAACGTTGTGCGATGAATTCAGATCGCTGTCTTCAAAATTTATGCCTTAGCTTGGACTTCAGACAAAGTGCAGGGCTCGAACCACTGCTTTCCCAACATGCTCCTATTTAACAATTAAAGAATAAAATTGGGGCTTGAATTACATCGACATCCTTTTCCAATTTACTTGTCCTTAAACCCAACATATCTTGAGACTGCAGCTGATATTAACACTGCTGGGTCACAGGAAAATTTCCAATATAATGATAATAATATCAAATATAATCCCTAGGGCTGCTTTATATAAATTTCAGAAGGAATAAAGCATAGTTTATAAAACAAATTACGACTTGTAATGGTGATTTCAGTATTTCTTTGGCTATTATCCCTTTAGGGTTAAATAAAGCATAGCAGTGGAAATATGAAATAAAAATGTAGCTGAGATTTTAAATAAAATCTAAAAGAGATTGTGGCACTTACTGCTACAACTACCCTCACATATGTCATTCTTTTAGTATAAAGTATGGGAAGAAGCACGGGTGGGAACAATTTGTTTTAAAAAAAATATTCTGTGAGAAATATATTAAATAAATAAAATTAGCTAGTTGATAACATGACTCTTGCACTTTAATGGTAGTTAACATTCATTCATTTATACAAGAGCACAAGTCAAAGGAATGTTGAGAAAATTCACTGAGATCTTTACTTGAAAGTTGAAATATTGTAATCAACTTTGATTTCTGTTTATTTAGGTGTGTTAAAAAAAAAAATGACCAGCTGCTAACTGATGTTCTCAGTGATCCCCATCTTCGCTGGCCAGCTAGTTTGAATTGTACTCTCTCTCTTGATGCGCATCGACTCCTTAAGAAAGCTGAAGCCAACTTTGAATCACGAGGAAAATTGTAAGAGATCTTTCATTAGAATTTTTCTTTGACAATTTGAATTGCCTTTTAATAGATTATGGGCTAAAAAATGAAATCCTATTATATAAATGATCCCAGTGCTTGCAACTGGCTCTCAGGGACCCTGTTCCCAGGACCACATGATGCTTTCTCGAGCCCTGTTCTCGCATGCATTGTAAAACATCTGGTTCACTAAGCAAGATCACTCTGTGACGCTTAAAAAGTGTTAATTAAAATTATGTTGGTCTGTCAGTGGGGATCACATCAAATAGTCTGAAAAATGATCAGTTCAGTAACATCTGAGTTTTGATGAGGTTAAGTCTATAATGTTACAGTATATAAATTTTTCACTAACTAGAAATTGAAAATTTAAACTTTTTCATGAAATTTTCAAGATTCAAATCAAATTTAGTCTTTATATATATATATATATATATATATATATATATATATATATATTAATATAATGTGTGTATATATATTATATATATATGAAACTGCCAAAATGTTTGGCCTGGAAGTCAGCCTGAAGAAAACTGAGGTCCTCCATCAGCCAGCTCCCCACCATGATTACCAGCCCCCCCACATCTCCATCGGGCACACAAAACTCAAAACGGTCAACCAGTTTACCTATCTCGGCTGCACCATTTCATCAGATGCAAGGATCGACAATGAGATAGACAACAGACTCGCCAAGGCAAATAGCGCCTTTGGAAGACTACACAAAAGAGTCTGGAAAAACAACCAACTGAAAAACCTCACAAAGATAAGCGTATACAGAGCCGTTGTCATACCCACACTCCTGTTCGGCTCCGAATCATGGGTCCTCTACCGGCACCACCTACGGCTCCTAGAACGCTTCCACCAGCGTTGTCTCCGCTCCATCCTCAACATCCATTGGAGCGCTTACATCCCTAACGTCGAAGTACTCGAGATGGCAGAGGTCGACAGCATCGAGTCCACGCTGCTGAAGATCCAGCTGCGCTGGATGGGTCACGTCTCCAGAATGGAGGACCATCGCCTTCCCAAGATCGTGTTATATGGCGAGCTCTCCACTGGCCACCGTGACAGAGGTGCACCAAAGAAAAGGTACAAGGACTGCCTAAAGAAATCTCTTGGTGCCTGCCACATTGACCACCGCCAGTGGGCTGATATCGCCTCAAACCGTGCATCTTGGCGCCTCACAGTTTGGCGGGCAGCAACCTCCTTTGAAGAAGACCGCAGAGCCTACCTCACTGACAAAAGGCAGAGGAGGAAAAACCCAACACCCAACCCCAACCCACCAATTTTCCCCTGCAACCGCTGCAATCGTGTCTGCCTGTCCCGCATCGGACTTGTCAGCCACAAACGAGCCTGCAGCTGACGTGGACTTTTTACCCCCTCCATAAATCTTCGTCCGCGAAGCCAAGCCAAAGAAGAAAGATATATATAATATAATGTATATAATATATATAATATATATATATATATACATATAATATATATATATACATATATATGTATGTATATATATATATATATATGTACAGTATATAAATTTTTCACTAACTAGAAATTGAAAATTTAAACTTTTTCATGAAATTTTCAAGATTCAAATCAAATTTAGTCTTTATATATATATATTAATATAATGTGTGTATATATTATATATATATAATATAATGTATATAATATATATAATATAATATATATATATACATATATATGTATGTGTATATATATATATATATATGTACAGTATATAAATTTTTCACTAACTAGAAATTGAAAATTTAAACTTTTTCATGAAATTTTCAAGATTCAAATCAAATTTAGAAACCGTGCATCTTGGTGCCTCACAGTTTGGCGGGCAGCAACCTCCTTTGAAGAAGACCACCTCACTGACAAAAGGCAAAGGAGGAAAAACCCAACCCACCAATTTTCCCCTGCAACCGCTGCAATCGTGTCTGCCTGTCCCGCATCGGACTTGTCAGCCACAAACGAGCCTGCAGCTGACGTGGACTTTTTACCCCCTCCATAAATCTTCGTCCGTGAAGCCAAGCCAAAGAAAAGATATATATGTGTGTATATATATATATATATATATATAATATATATATGAGGACAAAAGTTTATTTTGAATTGGTTTAATTCTATCTATTTATTTAACTTTGTAGGTGTAGAATGTAGCTTTAAATTTTGTTTTTAACCAGATGAAGCTTGAAATAATTTTACATTTAATTATCCTTTGTGGCAAAGTGAAGCATCATTTCTTCTCAATCTGTTCCATTTGAAGCCTACACGGCTCTGTTTCAGGTTTCTGTTTTGCCTTTGGACATCCTTTTCCTCATCATTATTCTTCACAACTTATGATTAGCAACTTGCATCCTATTTCTTCAGCTGAAACTCAGTTTGTTCAGGTTTGGCTGTAACTTCTCAAACTCCTGCTCTGGCTTTGGTAATCTCCATCCAGGGAGGGGATTCAATTATCTCAGCCCTGGGCTCTGTAATGCTCTTTCTAAACTAACGTCCTCCTCTCTTTGCTTGCTGGTCTGTCCTCCCTCTCTTGTCCACCTATTACCTCCTGTTTTGGGGACCGTGCTCCTGCCCTTCTCCCACCCCCTTTACCATTTTGTTCGGGCGTCTTCCAGCATTTTTCCAAACCTTGAAGGGCTGAAGCCTGAAATGTTGGTGATGTATCTTTATCTTTCCTATATCAAGCACACTGGCCTGCTGAGTTTCCTTCAACCATGGCGTGTGCAGACTTTTGTGTTTTACTTTGGTGATTTCTCTTCTTCAAAATCTTTCTCAAATCCCAACTCTGATTTTACAGTTGACATGCCAGTAATCATCGATTACCATTGATAGACATTAACTTGTATATAGTGTGTGAAATACTTTAAATGCCTTATTTGTTGGAAGATGCTTTTTAAGGTTTTGTTGACATTTTCTGGTAACTCACTCAAATATACCATTTCTCTAATTAAACTCTGTACACAAGAGATACACATCCTACAACCATATATAAGTAAGTTTAAAATGCTTAATTTTGTATTGATAGAACATGATGATCTTACTTAACATGTTTAAATGAAATCACCTCATCTGCTTTTGAATGATTTCGTAATGTTACATTCTGGGTCTTTTTAATCAGATAAAAAGTCAGAACTTGTTGGTCAATCTCAAATTAGTGTGGAATTTGTGATTTGCAAAGTAAGACAAACACCTTTTGTGCCCTTTGATCTCCCAAAATGCTTCATGGTCAATTATTTTCAAAGATAATATAAGCCACAGGATGCCATTTAAAAAAGAAACAAGAGAGACCAAATTAACAGTTTAAGTGGTATTGAAGGAAGGACATTGTAGGAACTCACTGGACAATATGATGATTTTGCTTCTTGAACACTTTTGGGTTTATTTTATAAAGTTTGAGCTGCTGATCACGAAAAATCACCTTAAAATGTTTCTATCATGTACTGTTTTTTAGATAATCACCTATTTTGTGATTACGTATAATATTTTAAGTCTCTTAGTGTATTGCCCACAAAACAATTTTTGCCATTGAAAATGTAATTTTCACTATTGGACTTGCCTGCTGATCTTGGTGCAGTCAGTGACGAAAGTTTTCAACAGGACATTACGACCATGGAAAAACAGTATAGGGCAACTGGAATCTGCCTATTGTTGGACACTGACATGAGAGGCATCAGATGCTGAGTACAAACTGAAATTAGCGGCAAAACATTTTTAGGTCAGTTGAACTAACACAGTATGTCATCATCGTTATGTGATTAAACATGCTAAATTCAATAAAAGTTTAATGTTTCTCTAACTTCCTACGTGATAGAGTAAACTTGAAATGGTCTTTGTGTTCAGGCTGAAGTTGTCTATCATAATCCCATTTTTTTTTCAGGAAGCAAACATTTTAGGGGAAAAAAATTGTGGTCCAGTATTATATTTGTTTTGACATTTTACACCCACTTGAGGGAGCTGCTGCATCTTTTGTTTGTTTTATCCAAAAGGTGGCAGCTCCAGCTGTAGGTCTCCCTTGGTGATGCAATGGAGTTTCACTCCAGCCTGCCAATTATCTTATAATTCAGTGACTAGCTTTCCCATTGAAATAAAGTTCATGCTTCGTGGCTACATACTATTTCTTCATTATCCTCAAGATAATTACATAACATAACATAACATAACAATTACAGCACGGAAACAGGCCATTAGGCCCTTCTAGTCCGCACCGAACCAAACACCCCTTTCTAGTCCCACCTCCCTGCACAATGCCCATAACCCTCCATCTTCTTCTCATCCATATACCTGTCCAACCTTTTCTTAAATAATACAATTGACTCCGCCGCCACTATTTCTCCCGGAAGATGATTCCACACAGCTACCACTCTCTGAGTAAAGAAGTTCCCCCTCATGTTACCTCTAAACCTCTGCCCCTTAATTCTTAACTCATGTCCTCTTGTTTTAATCTTTCCTCCTCTTAACGGAAATAGTCTATCCACATCCATTCTGTCTATCCCTTTCATAATCTTAAATACTTCTATCAAATCCCCTCTCAACCTTCTACGCTCCAAAGAATAAAGACCCAATCTGTCCAATCTCTCCCCATACTCCAGATGCTTAAACCCAGGCAACATTCTGGTAAACCTTCTCTGCACTCTCTCCACTCTGTTTATATCCTTCCTATAATTAGGCGACCAGAACTGCACACAGAACTCCAAATTAGGCCGCACCAACGTCTTATACAATCTCAACATCACCTCCCAACTCCTATATTCCATGTAATGATTGATAAAGGCCAGCATACATGCTGGGTCTCTTCTCAAAGGGCGTAAGATATGTTAAATTATCTGATTGAAAACGTCAGAGTGTCTTGAATTATTTACCTGCTTATCTTAAAAAATGATTTCTAGGAAATCCTCTCCACCTTCTTTTGAATCTATGGAGAAATTGTTGACAAAGCTCTCTGAGGAATTAAAAGAGGTAAATAGGCAACTTGAAGAGATGAAGAACACAGTAAGTTCTTTGGTGCATTTTATTACAAATTGATCTATGCTAAATAACTTTTGTCACTTCTTTCTTAAACAAAAAAGGTATTGTTGCTCAAAAACAGTTGATTTGAATCTTTTACATTGATTTTTGTGGGATTTGTTGGGTTTTTTTTTAATTGGGCATTGCTAATTCCCCATAGAACAGTGGCTTCTGTTCATATTTCAAAAATGGATAGCAAATTTGTTCCCCTGAAGAATATGAGTGAATTTTAGATGTTTTCACATCAGTACAGTAGTTTCATGACCATTATTTTTTTTAAATTAGATTTTATTTAATTACATGAATTTAATTTCTCTACCTAGCATATTGGAGGATCAATTTGCTTCTGTGAGTCAGTTGTAAAAACCTCTATATACCACTCCAGTAATTTAACCATTATTCTACTGTACACAAGTGAATATGCATGGTTGCTTGACAGTGTGCTCATTCTGGAAGCAGAATTAAACAGTGTATTAGGTGAATGAGGAGAGGGAAATGTTCTCAGCTGGGGTGAATATAAAGAAAGAAAACACCTGAGCGCTCAATTCATGTGATAGCAAAATATACTTTTTGAGAGGTTGAATGTGCCTTTGCAAATTAGAAAGAAGAAAATAGCATATGTAGATGGATGGATAGATGTGTGAAAATATTTGCATGAGTTTCATATTATATCGTCTTCCAAATGTGGCCACCAACATTGGTAACTGGGATCCAACTCAGATATACACAGTTAAATGCTGAATATTGATTATTCACTTTTTCCCCTAAAAGCTTCCAGGTTATCCATGAAAACATTGACCATTTCTCTCATTAACCAACTGTTCTGTGTCTGTCAAATCAATTAATGACATCATCCCTAACTCTGCTACTCTTAACGACTGTATAAGAGCGGAACTTGTCAGCTTTCTCAACGTTGTTACTAACTTGCACTCACCCTCAAATTCACTTGGTCTATTTCTTACACCTCTTTCCCCTTTCTCTATCTCCATCTCAGAAGATGAACTATCCACTGACATTTGCCATTTGCCATAAAACCTACTAACCTCCACACATGCTCAGATAACACCTTCTGCCATGCATGGATGTTTTTCCTTTCTCTCAGTTTTTCCATCTCTGTGGCATCTTTTCTAGACATGAGGTTTTCCACTCGAGGACATCGCAAATATCCCCCTTTTTCAATCTGCTTGTCCTTCAGACATTCCTTGGTCCTTGCATTTCACCTTACTTGTCTCTGCGTCCTTTACATCATTCTTTGATGTTACTGCCTGCTGCAAAACTATCTTCCTACAGCACTACAGCACATCTAGTCTACAGCCCAATTGTATGAACACTTAATACTCTAATTTCAGATGACCTGCACCCTGTGGTTCTTCTTACTCCTGATCCACCCAAGTCATCTTGTGCACCTCCTTTGTTTCCAAAACTTCCCTTTGTTCCCATCCCTGTTACCTAATTTCCTTCCCCTCCACCATCTGGCTCCATCTGTTCATCACCCACACACTCCTCTCAATATTGGTTCTACCTATTTCCAGCTCCACTTTCACCCCTCCCATCACCTATTTACACTGGCTACCACTATCCTTATGCAGGGGCTTGACCTGAAACGTTGGCCATCTTTTACCCACTGCAAGTATTGTGTGATCCATTGAGTTTCTTCAACAATTTGTTTTTTTTTCCAGATTATGGCAACTGCAGTATCTTGTATCTCAATTAATATCAGCTTTTTATTGGCTGAGACTTTCTAATGTAATTTTTTGATGGGATTTGAATAGCCAAACTGAAGCAGTCTTTGACCATTCAGTGAAAGATACCAACCCATCTTCCACACCTAATATCTTAGTTTTTATTCTCTCTCTATGACCATTAAATTTAAATATATAGCATGGTAACAGGCCCTTTTGGCCCTTATGCCCATGCCACCTACTTGACCTACACCCTGGTATGTTTTGAAGGGTGGGAGGAAACCACAGCACCCGGAGGAAAACCACACAGATATGGGGAGAACATCCAAACTCCTTACAGACAGCTCTAAATCTGTCGTCCTATCAGCGTTGCACTAACAGCTATGCTAACTGCACCACCCAAATTAAATAATACTTAAGTTTAAAATATTAATTTTTTTTTGCCTAGGTTGCCTATGAGGGATCCACGGAAAGTATGGATACTGTCATCCAAACCTTGAAGCTTACACTTTCAGACTTTCATCAGTTGATGACTGTGTTCTCCCTGGCATTCGAACATGAATTTAGCGCAAACTGTAATAAAGTACCACCTCAACTTTGCAACTATGGACCACTTTGTAAAACTGTATATAAGTTGCTAACAGCTTGTACCAATGTAAGTTTCTCACTTTGGTATGTGATTTGTTTTCAGTTCTGAGCTTGTTATATCTTTATCGTCAGGTTGATTGATCTGATGCTTGATTGCATAGTGGTATGACAGCCCTGTCCATCAACTGGAATATGATCTCTGATCCTGACAATATAAGAAAGAACATTTGGGTAATTTTATGATGTTTTCAGAAATTTTCTTTGCAACAATGGAGTGTTTTTGACAGCAATGACATTTAAAATCCAGTCTGATCCTATGTAATGGTCCTTAACTCCTGTTCCAGAAGAAACATGACTGAAATTGAGGAAAATATTGTTGTTTTGCATTAGAAAAGGCTCCAAATTCATCACAATGTAAAAGGTAGATTTGAAGTTTGATTCTGCCGATGCATTGGTTTGGATGTTGTAAAGAATTACTGAATTGCTTAAACATGCAAATAATGAGTTTCCAACAAATAGAATCAGACACAAGTATAAACATATGATTGGTCTATTGTTGATGAAGTGTTTTGACCTAGTCTGGGAAAATTATCACTCTGGCTGGTAAGGGGTCCTCGGTATTGCTTTAACCTCAATGAATATATCTTGTATTCTTGTAGCCATTTCATTTTTCATGGACCTGTACTGACTGTTAGCTCCTCCTAGGTAATTGAGTAAGTCACAAGTTGTTTTTATGATGGTATGAAACAGTGGTTCTCAACCTTTTTTCCCCCACTCACACACCAACTTAAGTAATCACTTACTAAACACAGACCATCTACTTAAAGCAACAATTACTCTCTTTGATAATGTGGATGAAGATGAAGTATTTAGTGGCTGGACAGTATTAAATCTGATATTACTTTATAATCAAACTACTCTTTGTGAAGGAGCTTGAGGGCTTGGCAGAGGTACATGTCACATGCGCAAAGTTGGAGAAGATTGTGAAGGGAGTACAGAATGATGTCATAACCTGGGATGGTGGTGAAGCTGCGACAATGTGTGAGTAACAGCATTGTTTCAATCAACATCTTTTCATATGAATTTTTATGGCATTTTCAATGTAAATTTGTTTACAAATAAGGAAAAAATACTTTAGCTTTTGTTTTTAAAATAAGGGATATAACTTTATTTGTCATTAACAGGTAATTACTGGTAAATATATGAAAAGTTTAAGGTTTGCAAGCTTACAGAAGTGTGGTTTGAATTTTTATCCGTGCAGCTGACATGCATTTTCTTCACTTCCACCCTAACGTTTTGTTTTATTTTATTAATGTTTACCACAAGCTGAGGCGTATCAGGCATTAAAATTTATCTGCCTTGATTTAATGTAAGAATGTTTCTTCCTCCATTATGTTCCAATAATCCAAGTCCCTGGAGTGACTCCTTGCATACTATTTACAACCTATAACAAAAAAATTTACCATGGTATTTGATCTTAGGATTGGTAGGGTGAATGAGATGCGATATGATTTTTCATCTGTTTTTCTATCCTTGTGAAAAAAAATGAGATCACAGATTTTGATGTACAAAGCAGAAAAGAGTCAGATTGGGAAAAGTTGGTTTAAAAGGATCTAGAAATATCCAGCTGCTGGAAGGCAACTTGTATGTTGAATTTATCATTTATCACAGAATATAGGTACAGGAGGAGGCCATTCAACCCTATAGAACTACACCTCCATTCAGTACAATCATGTCTGATCATGTGACCTCAAAGCCCTATTTCTGCTTTCTCTCAATACCCCTTGATTCCTTTAGCCATAAAGGCCATGGAAGAATCAAAATTAGAATTTATTGTCATGAACATGTCTCACAAAATTTGTTGTTTTGCAGAAGCAATATTGTGCATTACAGGTGAAAAATAGCTATAAATTACATTTCCATAAATACATTATTTTTAAAAAAAGTGCAAGTAAGAGAAAAACAGTGAGGTGGTGTCCATTCAGAAATCTGATGGCAGAGGGGAAGAAGCTGCTTTTGTAATGTTGGGTGTTAGAAGAGGGGTGGTGAGTATCCTTGATGATAGAGGCTGCTTTCTTGAGACACTGCCCCTTAAAGGTGTGAAAACTAATGCCCATGATGGCGCTGACTGTGGCCTTTTCCTCTCCTGTGCATTGGCACCTCCATACCAAAGAGTGATGCAAGCAGTCGGAATGCTCTCCACGGAACACCTGTAAAAATTTGCAAGAGTTCATTCAGCTCCTCCTTGAATATACTGTATCTAACGAACTGGCCTTAACAACCTTCGACAACAAATTCTGAATTTTTCTGAGGATGTATCCAGCAGACTGGACAATGGAAACCAGTTGATGTGATGTATTTGGACTTTAAAGAAAGCTTTTGATAAGGTCACAGGCAAGAGATTGGTGTGCAAAATTAGAGAACATAGTCTACGACGTAATGTACTGATGTGGATAAATAACAGGTTGGAAGTCAAGAAATTTGCAACTTTCTGACTGAAGTTTCTTCTCGTCCCTGTTTTAAATGGCTAACCTCTTATTCCTAGTCTCTGTTCTGGAGTTCCTCAATGTTGTGAACATTTTTTTTGCATCTAACCTGTCTAGTCCTGCCAGAATTTTATGTCTCTATGAGATCCCTTCTCATTCTTCTTAATTCCAAAGTATTTTATCCTAGTCTATCCAGTCTTTCTTCATGCGCAAGTCCTGCCATCCCAGGAATGAATCTGGTGAACCTTCACTGGACTCGCAAGAATGTCCTTTCTATAATTAGGAGACCAAAACTGTACACAGTACTGAAGGTGTGTCCTTACCAAGGCTCCATACAACTGCAGTAAGACCTCTCTGCTTCTGTCTTCAAAACCTCTTACAATAAAGAACAACATGTCTTTATGCTTTCTTCATCAGCCATTGTATCTGTTTTCCAACTTTCATGGCACTCAGATTTTATAGCATCTTCCTTTAACCTAATTTGTCACCATTCACATAATAATTTCTCCATGTCTTATTGTAACTGAACTGGATAATCTCTCATTCGTCTACATTGTAATGCATCTACCATGCATTTGCCCACTGTCTGTTAAAGTCACCCTGCAGCCACTTGCAAACCTCCTCACAGCTTGCACTGCCAGTTAGATCTGTCATCTGCAAGATGAGGGATATTGTATGTAATATCTTCAGCTGGATCATCAATATATATTTTAAATTGCTGCAGTCCTTGCACTAAATCTTGTGGCCTGCCAATCTGAAAAGAGCCCATTTATTACAACTCTCTGGCAACTATTTCTTTATCCATGTCAGTACATTACATCATAGAGTGTTCTCTAATTTTGAACACCAATATCTTGTGCAGGACCTCATCTAAAGTTTTTTAAAAATCCAAATACATCACATCAGCTAGTTCACCATTGTTCACTCTATTGGATACATCCTCAGAAAAATTCTAGAAGATTTGTTGAAACTGATTTTTTCCCCCCCTGTGGCTGACTTGGACTGATCTTGTCACTTCTTTCCAAATGCATGGTAATAACATCTCTTAGTTGACACAACATTTTCCCCACTACTGGTTTATATCTCCCTCATTTCTGAAAAAGTGACGTCATAATAACTAACCAATGCAAAGGAGCTGATCCAGAGTACAGAGGATTTGGGGGAAAAAAATCACTTGGGTATCCATCACCTCTAGGCCAACGCAAGTACTCTGGAGTGCATGGTATCGGGTCTTGAGTTTTTTGACTTTGAACACCATTTGACATTTAATTTACTGTATATTTTGGCATATAAGTTGACTGGCACATAATGCCTAATTTTAAGGGTTTTATGCTATATCCAGTGTATAAGTCGACCCCCAATATTTTGGGCTGTCCGGGCCTCCCAGGAACAACTCAAAACATCTTTTTTAAAGACACCCCAATCGCAAGTAACAAAGCTGGGAACACGAACCTCCTCCTACCAGGCAGGAGCGGCAATGGTGAGATCAGGCATGGCGGCACTCAGTGGTGGGGAGGTGAAAGAGTGGCAGCGCCGGTGGAGGGGTTACTTCCAGCATAAACTTATACACTGAATTGACGTCAATCTGGTTTTTTTTTTGGTGAAGTTAAGGTCAAGTACATCCAGCACATAAGTTGACCTTCCCCACCCCGCCCCCCGAGAAATTTTTTAGGGTTTCATGACTGTACTTGTATGCCGAAATACATGGTACCTAAAACAATGTCACAATAGACATGTCAAGGAACAACACCTCGTATTCCGGCTAGCCCAATGGTATAATCATAGATTTTCGTTATTCCTCACTACTTCTGTTCTTCCCCCTTTCCTCCACTGGACTGGACTGGGGTTCGAATCCTACACTCTCAGTAAGGATTCTTCCTTTCTCTCTCTCTTCCCCACCCTGCCCTTTTTTATACTTCTCTCTGGTCTTTCATTATTCCACTATTGACCTCATCAATGAGTTCGTCACTGGCTCTATTTGTATCCCACCTCATCTTCCTCCACCTGATTGTTTCTCTTGCCTCTCTTTCCTTTTGTCATCTGGCCAATCAACTGCTTCAGCAATTTTCCCTGATAAGCCCTTGAGCAGCCCCTCCAACGCTCCTCATTACACTCTCTCTCTCTTTCCTCTGCACGTTCAGTCCTGATGAAGGGTTCTGACCTGTAACGTTGGCAATTCTTTTTCTCCCATTGATGCTGTTTGGATCTGCCGATTTTTTCCAGCAGATTGAGTTTTGCTCCATCTAAAACCTATTGATGATAAAATATCTCTCCATAATTTGGGAGGGAAGATCCTTTGAGCAATTTGGGCAGAACTGTTTCTCCATTATTAGTGGTGTGCACTTTAAACTTGCAAGAGGTCCGAGCTATTGCATGTTGTCCACCTCCTGCTTTCTCATATATCAATAGGACCTATGTTGGCTGTCAGTCCCTGAAGGATAAATGGGAAGTCAGATCTTTGGTTCCTTATCTTCTTTATACGAGTACTTGCCATTGTTGAGCAATTCATAAAGGCTGGATGTTGGTCACATTTAATGGGGTGCAATGGTAGATTCTCAGAAAGGGCTCATTTGGTATCCCTTCCGTTAGAGAAAGGCTGGCTACCAAAAACTTATTTTGGGACAAAGTTGCGGTTAATTCCCATGGGTAGTGTAAGGTAAAAACATCATGAGATGGGACCGGAGGAGGAGTCACCCAGTACTAAGGAGTAACAGAATGCAGATGTGACCTTGTACACTCAAGATAAGCTTGGCACTAACAAGCTGATGAGCAGCAGACTAACAGAGAAGGATAGCAACAGTTTATTCATTGGACAATGTCATGGTATGATCATTTACTAAGTACGTGTCCTGAGGTATAAAAAAAACACCACTTGCTGATAATGGCAGAATGCGCCTTCTCCAACTAACACTGTTAGTTGCAAGTGTTACAATCCGGTAATAAAGAACAAAGAACCTTGATTTCGACTCAGTTTGGTGTTTGACTCACTCATTCATGAACAAAGCAGACCTAACAATTGCTACAATGTCTCCAATTCCTTTATAACCATATAACCACTTACAGCACAGAACAGGCCCTACTAGTCCATGCCGTAACAAATCCCCACCCTCCTAGTCCCACTGTCCAGCACCCGGTCCATACCCCTCCAGTCCTCTCCTATCCATGTAACGATCCAATCTTTCCTTAAACGTAACCAATGATCCCGCCTCGACCACGTCTGCCGGAAGCTCATTCCACATCCCTACCACCCTTTGCGTAAAGGAATTTCCCCTCATGTTCCCTTATAATTTTCCCCCTTCAATCTTAAACCATGCCCTCTAGTTTGAATCTCCCCCTTTCTTAATTGAAAAAGCCTATCCACATTTACTGTCTGTCCCTTTTAAAATCTTAAACACCTCTATCATTCCCCCCTCAATCTTCTACGCTCCAGAGAAAAAAAACCCTAGTCTGCACAATCTTTCCCTGTAACTCAAACCTTGAAATCCTGTCAATATTCTCGTGAACCTTCTCTGCACTCTCTCTATTTTGTTTATATCTTTCCTATAATTTGGTGACCAAAACTGTACACAGTACTCCAAATTTGGCCTCACCAATGCCTTGTACAATTTCATCATAACCTCCCTACTCTTGAATTCAATACTCCGATTTATGAAGGCCAACATTCCAAATGCCTCCTTCACCACACCATCTACCTGAGTATCAGCCTTGAGGGTACTATTTACCATCACTCCGAAATCCCTTTGTTGCTCATTGTCTGTGAATGTTCCCTGGTTGCGCTTCCACAACATTTATAGAAATAAATATTTTGAACTGTTGCGCACAGGAGAGAAGACATTAATTTTCTTGTAACAATGCTCTGCTTTGTGAATTGATACATTGATGTAGTAGCAATGTATTTTTGAAGCTTATTGTTGAGGATGGCACGGTTGGTGTAGTGGTTAGCGCAATGTCTTTACAGTGCCAGCGATCAGGACTGGACTGGACTGTGGTTCGAATCCTACACTCTCAATAAAGGAGAGTCTGCATGGGTTTTCTGTCTCTGGTTTCCTCCCACTGTTCAGAACACGTACCGAGTGTGTTGGTTAATGGAGTGTAAATTGTGCGTGGGCTCATGGCGTGTCAATTGTGTGTGGGCTCATGGCGTGTCAATTGTGCGTGGGCTCATGGCGTGTCAATTGTGCGTGGGCTCATGGCGTGTCAATTGTGCGTGGGCTCATGGCGTGTCAATTGTGCGTGGGCTCATGGCGTGTCAATTGTGCGTGGGCTCATGGCGTGTCAATTGTGCGTGGGCTCATGGCGTGTAATTGTGCGTGGGCTCATGGCGTGTCAATTGTGCGTGGGCTCATGGCATGTCAATTGTGCGTGGGCTCATGGCGCGTCAATTGTGCGTGGGCTCATGTCGCGTCAATTGTGCGTGGGCTCATGGCGCGTCAATTAGACTTGTGGGCTGAAATAGCCTATTACCATGCTGTATGTATGTATGTCTAGGTTTATTCTACATTTGTAGTTAAGTATATCTGATGAGACCTAACCAGTAAATGTTGGAAACATTTCTCTTATTGTAGGCATTAACCAAGAAATGAGTGATATAAACAATTTTTTTTAATAACTTGAGACCGAGGGGCTTCAAACAAGTAGAACTGTTTTCTGATCACAATGTGCATAAATTTTCTGAATTAACGATGCCACTGAAATTTGATACCTTTTTTTTCCAGCAATACGAGTTAAAGAGATGAAGAGGAAATATGCAGATTTTCTGGAAACTGTTCAGAGCCACACCTGATGAAGTTATACTTCTGCATGTATATAATGTACTTTAGCAAAACTTCTTAGCCACTGTAAAACAAAAAGATTAATGGAACATGCTCTAGATTGTAATATTTTTAATATCCTATATGATTATTTAAAAAATTATGAAGTTAAACTGTCTAATTATGATTTTTATTGCACCGTTGCATTTTCAAGTGTAGCAGCAGTGTAACTTTTTATTTGTGTGATGCTGTGTATGTTTAACTGAGAAATTGCTGAGAAAGTGTTTTCCTTTTCTCTTTACTAAGAATTTCATGTTTTAAAGGTAACCATATAACTTTGTACAGCACAGAAACAGGCCATGTCAGCCCTTCAAGTCCGTACACAAGGATGTTTCTCCTTCATGCTCTTTAAACTCGAGGCACT
The DNA here is from genome assembly GCF_036971445.1 of Narcine bancroftii. Taxonomy (NCBI): domain Eukaryota; kingdom Metazoa; phylum Chordata; class Chondrichthyes; order Torpediniformes; family Narcinidae; genus Narcine; species Narcine bancroftii. The sequence goes on from NC_091480.1 coordinate 85,810,518, forward strand.
GCATTCTAGCTGACAGTTGTGTAATTTTACCAGCTCCCCTTACTTTGGACAGAAGGTTGTGGGTTCAAACATCACCCTAGTGATTTGTGTATTGAAAGTTGTCTTGCTTTGAAATTTCAGTTAAGCATTGACATTTCTCAGAAAGTACTGAATAGTTAGTAGATCTCTCATTTTGATGAGATGTTATACTTAAGCTCCCTGTCTACTGTTTCAGGTGAACGTAAAACGAAAAAGGTGGACCTAGTTAGGTAAAGCATGCAGATCCAGTGTTCTTGTTAATATAACATTGCCAAAACAGATTTACCTAGTCATGATGAATGAGTTAGCAGGAGCTATGCATGGATGAATTGGCTGCTTCGTTACCTACATCACCAGAATGACCACATATTAAAAAGTACTTTGTGCTTTGGGTATGTTGATATGACCTTGTGACAACTTTTTTTACACATAGTTAATTCAAACATGAAATAAAGAATTACGTTGTTGGAAAAATGTAATAATACCTTCAGTTCTTTTTCCCCAGTAACTTTTCTTGACTCTTTATTGATTTTTTAAATTCTCTCTCTATTGTAGTTTGTTTACATTTCATCATCTGCTTATATTTCTTTATTTGTTTACATGTGTACATTTAAAAAAAAATTTTTCACATTATGAACCATGTTAACCAAAATACACACAAACATTTTCCTCTTGAATATACAGTGTCATTTTCTCCCCTTCCCCCCTCCCTTCCCTCCCCCCTCACTACCCACTAAACGTTCAACATATACAATAAACCCATTAAACAATGTCATCTCACAATGAAAATAAATAAGAAAATTGTATCATCTACTTTTACACACTGGATCAGTTCATTTCGTCGTCTTCTCATTCTATCATTTTAGGGGGTGAAGGTCCGCGGTAGGCCCTCTCTGTTGTGTTCCATGTACGGTGCCCAAATTTGTTCAAATACTGTGATGTTATTTCTTAAATTATGTTATTTTTTCCAATGAAATACATTTATTCATTTCTATGTACCATTGCTGTATTCTCAGGCTCTCTTCTGATTTCCAGGTTGACATTATACATTTTTTTGCTACAGCTAAGGCTATCATAATAAATGTTTTTTTTTGTGCTTCATCCAGTTTGAGGCCTAATTCTTTACTTCTTATATTACTTAGAAGAAAGATCTCTGGATTTTTTGGTATGTTGCTTTTTGTGATTTTATTTAATACCTGATTTAGATCTTCCCAAAACTTTTCCACTTTCTCACATGCCCAAATTGCATGTATTGTTGTTCCCGTTTCCTTCTTACAGCGAAAACATCTATCTGATACTGTTGGGTCCCATTTATTTAACTTTTGGGGCATGGTATATAGCCTGTGTAACAAATTATATTGTATCATGCATAACCTCGTGTTTACTGTATTTCTCATAGTTCCGGAGCATCGCTTTTCCCATTCTTAATTTTTTATCTTTGTTTAGATCTTGTTCCCACTTTTGTTTGGGTTTACAGCTTATTTCATCGTTCTCTTTCTCTTGCAGCTTTATGTACCTGTTTGTTATAAATCTTTTAATTATCACTGTGTTTTCCCAGTAACCTTGAGCAGAATGCAGGTGTTTTATTTACAACCCCTGTGTAAAAGATTCATATTGATTGCTTTAAGAATGTGGGGATGTTAATAACTTAGGGAGTTTTTAGAAACTTATGAATGGTAGAGGAAGCACGTGTAGCTCAATGCCTTCCAGTTTTAAGTACAAATACCCCTGGTTACATCAGTTCAAGATCAGAAGGCAGACATACCTCTGGTTATTTCAATTTTAACAAAAATACACTTGGTATAGTTTTTCAATACATTTAGTTAATGGTTTGCAAAATGTTTTAATGTGCAAATATTTCCAATCAAAGGTATCTGCATCTGATCGTATTTGCTTTTTTTAATAAAAAAGAAGGCACATTCTTCCCATAATGAGATGCTGGATAAATGGAACATCTTTCGTGAAGTTGGATGTAAATTATGAAATTCACAGTCAATGAACCAACACAAGTCACTGATGTTCTGAGGAAAAGATCAAGACCTTAAACTTGGCACAAAGCTTAGTCAAGTGAGCAACAGTGATTCTTGTCCTTCTGTACATTTCAGAGGCTTGGCCGACCTTCAGAATTCCTTATGTTGGGGGAGAGATGCCACGAATTACACTGACCAATGAAGATTTTGCCTCCTGAACACTTTTGGGTGTATTTTATGGATTTTTGGCTGCCAATCATGAAAATCACCTTAAAGTTTTCCTATCCCATACTTTTTTTTTTAAAGATATAACCTATTTTTGTGATTTCCTATCATATTTTAAGTCTACTTCAAGCAGACAAAACCACGAAGTGCAATGTGTCTTTGAAAATCCATTTTCTGCCTTCGCATTTGGACGTCTTCCCTGCTCATCTGGGTGTGGTCAGTGACGAACACAGTGAAAGGTTTCACCAGGACTTTACGACCACGGAGAAGCGGCATCAGGTCAACCGGAATCCATCAATGCTGGTTGGCTATTGTTGAACACTGACATGAGAGGCATCAGATGCTGAGTACAAACAAACCAGTGGCAAAACAGTTTTAGGTCAGTTGAACTATTGCAGTGTGTGCATCATTATTCAATTAAATATGCTAAATTCAACAAAATGTTTCTCCAATTTCTTACTCGATGCAGCAAATCTGAAATTATCAGGAAGCAAATATTTTGAAAAAAATTGTCGTCCAGTGTTATTTCTGCAATATTTTCTAATTATTGTAATTCTCAGTTGGAGCATAGTTTCTGATTATATTTAGGTATATCTATCACTGGGCAAAGATGCCTATTGTGATGTCATATGTTTTGGGAGGTCAGGTAATTAACTATCATATTATAGGGCAATATATCCATCAGTACATGTAACAACTGTATGATGTAATAAAGACAGTGTCCACAGCAACAACTTCAGACTGATTTGATTTGGTACCTGTGATGGGGATTTTATGACCTCTATCAACAGCCATCTTTTGTACGGGATGATCAGACAAACAGAGCTGCCATGGCTGGAGCAGGCTAAATTCCGTCAAGTTCTTCAAGATTAGAAAACAGTCAAGAAACTAAAGTAAGAGTTTTAAATTGTTGACCATCAAGAGATATATGTTGCAACATATGTTCTGCTTTCAATAGTTTGTTTAAAAATGAATTCTGTGCAAGACCAATTGCATCAGCCACTGTTACATCTATCTACATGTTTCTGACATGGAGGTACTTAATTATGCACTTACAAACAAGTACTCTGCTGTTCCAACTGCTCATTATCAATTGTAGACAGTTGAACTATATTTGCTCAAAGATAATGTGTAATTGGGTGTTTCACTAAGACCATTTTGCACCTTGGGTATATTCTTTGGCATTGGCCACCATTATTTGGATTTGGCACTTAACATGGTATCTTCCCACGTACGTATTTCTACCTTGCAATTACTTGAGAAATATTTATTTCATTGATCTGACACTGATCAATACATGATTTGTATCTGAATCTTGGGAAATTTGAGGAGTTAATATTTTATTTATTTACTGTTTACAAGTGGTCTGAGTCTTCATGGTGCCAAGTACCTCACGAAGCATGCCATTGATGCATTATTTATCAGTGACTATTGGCTATAGAATTAATAATGGCATACAGCTGCAATGTTGGTTCCCTGTGGAGAATCCAGTTATTCTGCTTTTCCACCTTTGACCTGCAACTTATTTCACATCACGTTTTGAAAGGATCTTGTTTCAATATCTCAGAAGATGGACCGAGCTCTTTTATCTTGTCCCAAAAAACCCCTGAAGAATGGGAGAAGTACTGAATTTCACATCACGTTTTGAAAGGATCTTGTTTCAATTTCTCAGAAGATGGACCGAGCCCTTTTATCTTGTCCCAAAAAACCCCTGAAGAATGGGAGAAGTACTGAATTTCACATCATGTTTTGAAAGGATCTTGTTTCAATTTCTCAGAAGATGGACCGAGCTCTTTTACGTTGTCCCAAAAAACCCCTGAAGAATGGGAGAAGTACTGAATTTCACATCATGTTTTGAAAGGATCTTGTTTCAATTTCTCAGAAGATGGACCGAGCTCTTTTACGTTGTCCCAAAAAACCCCTGAAGAATGGGAGAAGTACTGAATTTCACATCATGTTTTGAAAGGATCTTGTTTCAATTTCTCAGAAGATGGACCAAGGTCTTTTACCTTGTCCCAAAAAACTCCTGAAGAATGGGAGAAGTACTGAACACAATCCTATGAATCAAAAAATTAACATTTCAATCCAATTTGTAACAGTCTTCAATGTGAAATTTAATTGCAGAACCAGCAATCTTCCAGAAATTTCTACAAAATACCTTGATGGAAACTTGTCTTTGAGGACAATGAAAATCAAGTTCGGCTGTGAATGGTAGTGCAGCCAAATGCTTAGAATTCTCTATAATGTAACAACAAATAAGCTATCTTCAGTAAAAGCACAATCTGGAGAAACTCAGCTGGTCAAACAGTGTCCTCTAAATAGCAGGTGAAAGAATACATAACTGAAGTTTTGGGCTTGACCACTTCATCAAGGTGTGGAAAATTGTCAGCAGATGTCTGAATAAAAGGGTAGGAGGGGGAGGGGAAGATATGGTTGCAAAGGCAAGAGGTAATATGTGGAGAAGGGAGGGAGGGCCCAGCAGCATACAAGGGGAGGGGGGGAATAGCTAGGTGAATAGAGAGGGAAGGCAGTGGAGAACTGACAGAAGGGAAGAGAGGTGGAAAGGAGAGCAGGTTAGCAGAAAATGGAAAAGTCTATGTTCATGCCATCAGGCTGGAGAATGCACAGATGGAAAATCAGATAGTGCTACTCCAATTATTCAATTTTATTATCTTCAATTACTCATTTGTTAACAGCTATTGTCTTCAGTTCTGTTGATACTACGTCTTGGGCATTCAAAATGGGATATGAACGGTTATCCTTGAATAGTGAACATAGATGGTACATCAATACCAATTGGAAACAACATCTCCTCATTGATTATCGACACAGGAGCACCCCAAGGATGCATGCTTAGCCTACTGCTCTACTCATTATACACCCATGAGTGTGTGGCCAAGCACAATTCCAATGCTGTCTACAAGTTTGCCGATGACACCCCAATTGTCAGCAGTTACACAAATGGCAATGAGGAAGTGTACAGGAGGGAGATGGATCAGCTCATTGAATGGTGTAACAACAACAACCTCGTGCTCAACGTTAGCAAAACCAAGGAGAAGACTGTGGAGTTCAGGAGGAAGTTAGGGGAACACGACCCAGTCGTTATCGAGGGCTCAGTAGTGGAGGGGTCAAGAACTTCAAATTCCTGGGTGTCAACATCTCCAGGAATCTGTCCTGGAACCTCCATGCTGATGAAATCACAAGGCTTGCCAGCTCCTATACTTTGTGAACATCACAGAATGTCATCGAAAACTCTCAAAAACTTCAAGAGTACTGTGGAGAACATTCTGGCTGGTTGCATCACTTCCTGGGATGGAGGCGCCAACTCTCGGGACAAGAATAAACTCCAGAGGGCTGTGAACTCGGCCAATGACATCACAGGTCATCTACATGAGGCGGTGGTCTTTAAAAATGCAGCCTTGGTCCTCAAAGACCCCCACCACCCAGGCCATGCCCTCTTCACTCTGCTACCATTGGGGGGGAAAAAAATCACTCAACGGCACAGGGACAGCATCTTTTCTGCTGCATCAGATTCTTGAATATTCAATGAACCAAAGATGTTGCCTTACTTTCCTTCCACTATTTTATTTTAATTTATAGTAATGATGTAAGATGTTTATAATATGAATTTTTGCATTATGAAGCTGCCATAAAACACTGAATTTCATGACTTGTTCATGACTATAAATTTTGATTCTGATTATTGAATCAAGCCAGTTTTGTTGGTGTTCCAAAATTAAGCTTACACATTTTCTATTTATAACATGATCCTCATTGTAACATTTTAAATGAGGCTTTTATTATCCCTTTACATATTATGAAGTTGTGAAAATAACTTCAGTTTGAATAATATTATTAAATCCACAACAAAGTTGAGGGTGTTTAATTTTTTTTATACTCCCTTGGTCAAAATAAAGCACTTAAGATACTAAGTTTAATATTTTAATTGTCTAACTAAGTTTAGATAGGAAGATTCCCACCTGCTTCAAAAGGACACCAATCATTCTAGTGCTAAAAAGAGCAGTGAGCTGCCTCTACAACTATTGTCCAGTTGCACTCACATCTATGATGAAATGCTTTGAGAAGTTGGTCATGGCATAATTTTTACCCAAGTAAAGGTCTGGACCCACTGCAATTTCCCTACCGCCTCAATCGTTCCACCACAGATAATAATCTCACTGGCTCTTCATTCGGCTTTGGATCACCTCGACAACATTACTTTTCATCGACTGCAGCTCAGCTTTCAACACCATTTACTCTCAGTACTGGTCAGCAAGCTTCAAAACCAGGGCCTCTGTACTTCCCTCTGGAACTGAATCCTTGACCTTATCATCAGTCCATACAAATTGGAAACAACATCTCTTCCTCACTGACATTCAACACAGGCGCACCGCCAGGATGCATGCTTTGCCCACTGCTCTACTTGCTCTACTTCCATGACAATTCAAAAGTCATCTATAAATTTGGTGGTGACGCCACAGCAGAATCACAGATAGCAATGAGGAAGCGTACAGAAGATAGATCAACTGGTTGAGTGGTGTCATGACAACAACCTTGCACTCAACATTAGGAAAACTAAGAAACTGAATGTGGACTTTCGGAGGGAGAAATCAGGAGAACACAAACCAGTCCTCGAGGTCAGCAGTGGAAAGTGTTAAGAACTTAAAATTCCTGGGTGTCAGCATCTCTGAAGATCTGGGGCCTCCAAGTCGATGCAATCACGAAGAAGGCTCAACTTTGTGATGATTTTATGGAGATTTGATATGTCACAAACTACTATTGCAAATTTCTACAGATGTACCGGGTGCAGAGCACTCTTGACTGGTTGCATCACTGTCTGGTTTGGAGGTGCCAATGCACAGGACATGAAAAGACTACAGGGTGTTGTGAACTTGGCCAGCACGATTATGGGCATCAATATTCACTGAATTAAGTACATCTACAAGAGGTGGTGTCTCAAGAAAGCAGACTATCCTTAAGGATCTTGATCACCCCCCCCCCCCCCAAGGCCATGCCCTCTTCTCACTACAACCATCAGGAAGGATGTACGGGAGCTTGAAGCCGAACACCCAACAGTAGAAAAACAGTTTCTTCCGCTTTGCAGTGGTTTTCCAAATGGACAACGAACCACTGACACCACTTCACCTTCTCCTCTTTTGCACTAATCTATTTTAAAGTATGTAGTTTACAGAAAGTTTGCATCTGTAATTCTGTGCAAAACAACGAATTTCATAGCATGTTCATGACAATGAATTCTGATTCTGAAGTACAGCTCGAGCTGTTCTAACAAATTATTTTGTAACAGTTGTGAATTTTAATCAATATGCAAGGAATATCTGACAGAAATGAGGCTTTAAATACAATAACCAAGTATCACATTCTGTACTTTTCAGCTTTCTTCCCCACCAATATCTTGATATTAATGTACACCCATCGATCCTTTGCTATAAGACAGGTTCTTTTGTCTTGGCACAAATAGCCACGTGTTTGAAACTTGTCAGTGCTTTTTTGCACTAGCTTATGGAACTTTCCTTATTTCTGCAACCAAATCATCGGGCTGAAACCAATTACAGGAGACAACAAAACGAAGAATATTGCAAGCAGTAGTAAACTGTTATCTTGTTAGAGTTAGGAATTACAACAAGAACAAAAATACTGAAGAAAATCCTAGTGAATGCAGACAATTGCTGGAGAAACTCAACAGGTCACGCAGCATTCATCGGAGGTAAAGGTATATATTCAACGTTTCGGGCCTGAGCCATTTGTCAAGGTATGAGCAAAAAGCTGGCAGGCACCTGAATGGAAGGGTTGGGAGAGGAGCAAAGAAGGGGTTACGAGCATAGGCCAAGAGGTGGACATTGATAGGAGAGAAAAGCTGAGAATTGTTCAGGGAAGAGAGTAACTGAAGGCAGAACTGGAAAAATGCAGACTTTTAAACAATGTTGGCAAATGTAAAAAGTTTCAAGGATTTTAGAGCAATAATTAGGTAAGTTTGGTATTTATTGATTCTGATTTATCTATTAATTTGACATATTAGGCAATTATTTTACTCTAAGAATTGGATATTACAAAGCATTCCTTAATCTCTGGGAACTGGACCCAAACTTCATGAATACTTGTACTTTTTTTGTGTAGAAAAATCTGAAAAATATGTACAGTGGTCCTTATCGACGGTCCACTTTCCGCAGTTTAAGTTACTTGTGGCCAACCATAGTCTAAAACTGATCTGACTGCATTGCTCTCTTCCCACAGCTCTGTGTCAGCCCCCACACTGATCCCACTGCCCTGCTCTCTCCCCACAGCCCCATGTTGGCCCCCATACTGATCCCATTGCCCCTCTCTCTCCCCACAGCCCTGTGTCAGCCCCCACACTAATCCTACTGCCCTGCTCTCTCCCTACATCCCAGTGTTGGCCCTCACACTGCTCCCACTGCCCTGCTCTTTCTCCATAGCCCCATGTCGGCCCCCATGCTGATCCCATTGCCCCGCTCTCTGCCCACTGCCCCATGTTGGCCCCCCCACTGTAAAAAGTTTACAGGTACACTTATCCCATACAGCTTTGCTAAGTATATAATATGGTGTTCACTCAACCACCACATCACAAAATGCCAATTTCACAGAACGTATTGTGGATGTTAAGCAGCGCATACCGTGTATAGGGTCGATACTATCCACGGTTTCAGGCATCTGCTGGGGGTCTGGGATCATATCCCTGCGAGTAAACGGGGACTATTCTATTTGTGAATGTTGGTGCTTCATTCAATAAAAACTGCATATATATTGAGATCATACTGAAAAGTCCACAACACTAGGTGATGAAAAATAAAACTTATGTGCTGGAGAGTTCTTTATGAGTTTTAAGTTACGAAATAGAATGTAAAAATACAATGTAAAATAAAAATTGGATTTATTTATCATTGGTGTTCTTGAACCTTGCTATGGATTTAGCAAATAAAAATCACTTCTGGAAATTATTTGTTTTAATCCCAGAAGGAAGTATATGAATCTGCAAAAGTCAATACTGCCATGGCAGAAAGATCAGCTACAAAAACAGCCTCCCAGGAAGAGACATCCAACAGGATTAGCAGTGGGCTAAGAAGGTAGGATGTTTGCATTATTTTTTGCTATCCTTTTAACATTTTTTAATACACTATTGTAAAAATAATGAGGATTGTGCCATACTAGGGGAATGCCTGAAAGAGAAAGAGGATTTGTGCCACCATATTATTCCTTTGGAATATCTCATGGTGCTTTATAGTTAATTAGTATCTTGGTGACTGTTCAAATATACAATTTATGTGTTGAGCCTCTTGTCAAATCAAAGGCATCTGCTCTTAGGCAAAAGATAGGTGAAAATGTAACTGAACCTTGCTCCACGACAGAGAAAGATTCAGCAGCTGTTTGCACGAATTTGGCACAATCTCTGTTTCATGTAAAATTTAAAATCTTGAAAATGTTTACATGTCCAGCATGGTTAGATGTATCACAGCAGTAACAGAAAAGTATAAACAGAGCTGGGTGATTATTAAACCAATTTTAAGACTGCTACCATAAAACCAAATTCACAATACTTCACTTATTAGAAAATACCTTGTACAGTGAGAAGGGTTATCAGTTTTTTGATATTATTCATTAGTCACATTTTTATATTGAATTATTCATTTGTTCAAAAGGCCATAGGAAAAATTATAAGCTCAAAAGCTACTATTTTATTCCAGGATTTCTGCAGTAATCTGCTGGAAGGGGTTTTACAATTTTTAATGTCATAATTGACCAATTGAATATGTTCTAACGAAAACTGTCAAGCAGGAAATTATGCTGCCCAATTAAGTTTAAAAGTTCTTAATTTCCAGGAACTTAATTCTGTAGCAGAGCTGTCGATTTCAGTAAATAATTGAAGGTAATTGGTTCATTCACAAAAATAAACTTTGGCACACTTGCTATTGCATAATTTTAATAGAAACAGGAGCTTGAAATGTTTGCCTGAAGCATATGCAGTTAGCATGCTGCTTTTACAGCACCATTGACACTGGTTTGAATCCGTCCCTGTCTGTAAGGAGTTTGTACATTCTCACGTGACCATGTTGGTTTCATCCGGGTGCTCAGGTTTCCTGGGGTTAGTGGGTGAATTGTTTACATGGGTGTATTTTGGCGGCATGGGCTCTTGGGCCAGAAATCTCTAAACTAAAGTAAAAGATTTTGAACATAATGATGGTAAGTTGAATGAAATAGGAAAGTCTACAGATGCTGGGCTTAATGAGGTCACAGCTTATTCTGCTCTGGAGTTTCCATTTTGACGATTAACAGTTCAAATTGACATAAAGTGACAGTTTAGGATTATACATTAGTTTTCAGAAGAGCTTATAAAATCTAACTGCTTAGAATTATATAAATAAGAGTAGCCTATTCTTTTAAAATTCAGTGGCTTATGAAAATGGAGACACGTGAAAGTGTATTGGAAAATTTGAGACAACATTGGATTGATAACTGACTGACAAATGTAGCACTCCATGAAAGTTGTGGAGTGAAGTTTGAAATACTTTGTAGTAGCAAACATTTTAGTAGAAATTTAGAACTCTGCATCAAACAGCAATTTTCACTGAGTCCATTGTTAATGTTATATTTAATTTAGACAACAGCATGGTGCTAGGTTCTTCCGGCCCACGATCCCTTGCTGCCCAAATACCCCAATTATCTTACAATCCCCATATATTTTGAAGTAGGGCACAAAAAAAAACAGTGCACTTGGAGAAAACCTATACAGACATGGAGAGAATGTGCAAACTCCTTACAGATCTTTTCATATTTAGACCGGTTAAGACATTTGAAGTTGTTCATCTAAAACTTGTGACATGAATGAATCCAAAACTTTTGTAACTAAATTTAATTAATAGATGGAGTAAAATTCTGTTATTGTCATCTCAGATTTGTGGCTTTTGTACAGGTATAACAACATTACTTTTTGTTACTATATGTGAGATAGATCTTCCTTTGCTCTTAGATCATTCTGATAGTTTTCTCTGTGAGTAGTATATTGACAAATTATAAGTGCTTCTCATAAATGTCTGAACAGTTTTGCTATACATAGAGTGTACAGAAGATATTGCTCCTGATTATGTTTTTTTAAATTCCAGTCTTTTGCTGTATATTTTAATCAATGTTCAATATACTTAATTATGTAAAATTCTATGGGATAGACTTACCGCAGTACTATACTGTTATTTCTTGAATTGTTTGACCAGGTAACTAATTTCTTCTAGTTCGAAAAGGGGCAGGCAACAGAACGCAGCACCAAAGTGGTCTGGATCCAATCAGACTGTACCCCAAAAAAGAGACACAAGCAAGAATCGGGGAGCATTCAGCAACAGGCTTCAGGTAAGATTCACTTAATGATATAAACCAAACGGATTTTTTTGGAAGTAAACATTAATCCTTACCTTACAATTTCTGCTCTTCAGACCATTATCAGGATGGGATGGTTGCTACTTTAGAAATAAGGACACCTGCGAGAAAGAATACATTCTATATGTTTTAGAGTTTTTATTATGAAGTAGAGTACATTTATCTCTTTATCTGTTTTTATCATGGATGTCACACCCCTGATCATTTCCAAATGTGAGAATTTTACTACTATGTTATTTTTCAAAGATGTCGTGCACAAGTATGGGAGCCCATTAATACTTGTCGTGGAGTTCAAGCCAATTCTATTTCGTGAAATTAAATTTAAACAATCTGGAATTGAGCTTTGATAATGATAATTAATTTATTATCATCTACATAAGTTCAGTATGCACCAAAATTCTCACTGGTTGCATCCAAACTGGTAAGATATATCAAGTGCAGTGCAGAAGATTATAAATATTACCCAATACAGAAGGAGATAATAAACATAAAGGATGGATAAATCAATATTCATAGTTACAGTTAGTGCTAGAAAAAAAGTGGTGTAATACCTAATGTAGGTAAATGGGAAGAAGTTTATGGGCAGGTGTAAGAGAAAATAAGTTGCAGGGATTCAGGGAAAACATGAGAGGGAGATTAGGACGAATGGGGAAGCATCTTGTCAGCTGATATGGACCCATGGGCAAATGGTCCCCTTTAGTGTTGTGAGTAATTTGTGTCATAATTATAGTAAAAGGTGGTGAATGGGCAAAAAATGTTCATTTGGCAAGGCCTCCCTTTCCCAATAAAGAATAAATGCATTTTTGTTTTCCATTGATCCTCATTTCAGTTATTTATTGTATTAGGAAGATGCAAGAATTCATCAAAACATTGAAAGGGGTAATATCTCCCTACTTGAAAGGATTGCTAAAGTAATGAACCCTCCGGGAGGTGCACTTGTTTCAAGTGCTTATAATTTGAAAAGGTAGGATATGATTTGTTTCTCGAATGACTCAGTTGTGAGCTTTTCAGTTGAATGTTAATATTTACACATGACAAACAGAATATCTCATTTTTATAAAAGATTTCCAGCTTTTTTTCCCCCCCATTTATTAATTTGAAGTTTCTCAGGAGCCATGATATCTCAGTAAATTAAGGGGATTTCTATGAACCACGAGAAAACAAAACGAATGGCAACCAAGAGGAGGAAAAATAGCAGCAAGGTGTCATTTAATGTGATTGAATAGTTGCACGTTCCTGAAAAAAAATACTAAGTACCTTTGTTGCCGAAGATATATATTTTATTTTCTTCATGGGGAATTTATCCACAGGGAACAGCACTATCTTTGTTTATTTGTTTCACTCTTGCCTTCGGAAGGCCACCCTCAAATACAAAATGATCTTGATGGATAATGTTGTCAGTAGTGATTGTAGATTCTGTAGTAGAAGTACCTGGCAGAGGAGAAAATCATGTTTCTTCAGGACCAAACTCGGGTGACTTTCAACACCAGGGACCCAGATTCAATTCTGTTGATCTTGTGTGCTGTCTGTGTTGAGTTTGCATATTCTCTCTATGGATCCATCTAAGGAAAGTGAACCAGACTTTATGATTGAGTTTGTTGTTGAGGAGTCTGATGGTGGAACCTAGTGGTTCAAGTCTTGTGGCACCTCTACCTCTTTCCTGATGGGCAGTAATGAAAACAGAGTGTGTGCTGGGGGGGTGTGGATCTTTGATGATTGTTGCTGCTCTCCAACAGCAGTGTTCCTATTGTACTCAATGGTGTAAAGGGTTTTGCCTGTGATGTCCCTGGCTGTGTCCACTACCTTTTGGAGGACTTTACGCTCAGGGGTATTGATGTCCCCATACCAGACTGTGATGCAGTCGATCAGCGCACTTTCCACCACTCCTCTAAAAATTTGCTAGGGTTTCTGGTGTCAGACCAAAGCTCCGCAAACTCCCGAGGAAGCAATTTTCTATATCAAAATATGCACACACGGAAATATAGAACAGTGTACATTTCCTATAGCCACATGACTTTATTTTGCAATGATATCCTCAAAGATGTTGGATGAGATTCTTAGCAGATTTTGTGTATCATTTTCCAAATTAATTTTTAAACTTTGATCGCACAATCCCATATTGAATGATGTTTAAAGTAATGCAAGTTGTATTAGTAAGGGCACATTTAAAATATCTTTGTTTTTTTTCTTCTGTGCTTCTTCCCTGTCCCACCAAGGAGAATCAGTGTGGTAAAACTGCTTAAATGCTTGACAGAACCTCATTGCGACTGTGCTACACATGTTAGGATCTTGTCAGCAATTGTGGCATTAACGCATATAGCAAATTTTGTTCAATTTAGCCCCTAACTTGTAGAGCAGTTGATACCCAAGATGGTGGCTCTCTTTTTTTTCTGGTCTTGTGCCTAAATTGATTGTTTCTACTTCCACACCTTCTCCCCATTGGTATGATGTGTTAAATATAATATTTGGTATTCATAAATTATATCGCTTATGAAAGTCTTGAAGCTTTTTGTGATACTTTTTTGTGCCTTTAGTTGACTGGTTGTACACAGCCTTTCATTTGAAGTTTCCTAGCATTTAATGGACTAAGATCAAAATGCAAAATATGCTGGATATTTTGCATACTTTAAAAAAATTTAGTATGAATTCACTGTTTAACTTTTATTTAAAGGCCACCAAAATTTGATCGTGAAGAAATCAAGCTGAAGCAGCAGGTAGGATATGCTCAGTTCTGAGGTTGTTTAGCAGACAAGAGAGTGATTGGTAGGAGGTTGAAGGGAATCTGAGGGGGCATTTCTCTCCACATACAGTGGGTTGGAGTCTGATTAGATGGTGGAGGCAAATACCCTCACGACAGTAATTACTTGAATTGTCAAGACATGGATGGCAACAGATGGGTATGTGGATGTAGTATGATGTGGAAAACAGCAAGAATGGTGTTATCGATTTTGAACAGTAACATTACACTTTTCCCTTAGTTTATTGACATTTTGTTATATGTGCAATTAACATTATTAAAAAACCATTGATGATGTAATTAGCTTAATACAAACTTGTTGGTGGTGGTGATTTGTCATATGATAAACATAACTTAAAGCATACCATGATTGTACTATCTATTCTGGGAAAGGTTGTCTGCAGTCATGTTAGGGATACTCTGTTTCAATTCCCATGCTGATGTATGTGTCCATGGTCTCGCGCATTACCAGACAGAGACGACATGCAGATTGGAGGAATCACAACACCTCATCTTCCGTTTGGGCACCCTCAAAATCAGATGGCATTAACATTGACTCTCCAGTTTCTTTTAATCCCACTCCCATCTAGCCCAATTTCTCCTTTCTCTGTCTCTGTCTCTGTCTCTGTCTCTGTCTCTGTCTCTGTCTCTGTCTCTGTCTCTGTCTGTCTCTGTCTCTCTCTCTGTCTGTCTGTCTCTCTCTCTCTCCTTTTCCCTCTGTCTCCTTTCTTATAGCTCTGCATTCACAGAGCCACCCCTCCCTCGATCAATTCTCACCTTTCCTCTCCTTTCCATGTCCAATTATCACCTTTTGGTCTGTCCTCCTCCCCTGTCCTTCTCACCAATCTTTTGATTTGGGGGCCTGCCTACTTTTTGCTCATACCTTTAACAAGGGCTCATGCCCAAAAGATGCTGTGTGCAGGGTGGAAGGGACCCTCAATAATTTTGTGTACCCATTTCAGACAACGATCCTAGTAGATCACGTTCATGGTGGGGTGGGGGGGGGGGGTGAATTGTGGGGAAGGAGACCCCAGTGATCCTCTCTGCCACTCTATGGATTGACCTCCAATGCATTTCTCTGCAGCAACTGTACCACACTGTGATGCAGCCATCCAGGATGCTCTCAATAGAGCTCTATAGAAGGTTGTCATAATGGTGGCTGGTAGCCTTGCTCATTTCAGTCTTCTCAGGAAGGGCAGTCACTGTTGCACCTCCCTGACAAGTGAGGAGATATTATGTCCCCACAATAGGTCACTAGTTAAGTGGGCTCCAAGGGATTTGGTGCTCTTTAATCTCTCCATTACACAGCTACTGATGTGGCATGGAGGGTGGTCTTTCCTGCTCCTCATGAAGTCCATGATTATCTCCATCGTCTTGTCCTTGTTGAGACCCAGTTTGTTATTCTCGCACTATATTATGAGACTGCGTTTCACCAAGTATAATGTAAGTGCCAATTGGTCCAAGGTGAGACAGCACATGACCTCTATTTTGAATAACTTTGAAGAAGACTTGCATGAAACTGGCTACAGACTATGAGGATGCAAAATTAAATAATAGCACATTGAAATGCCTGTCACAAAATATCTGTTCATTGTCGACTTCATGGTACATGGTTGTGCAGACCTGGGCTCACAGTAGTAAATTACCTTGGTGTGCCAATTTCTAATTCCATTTGTCAAACAACTGTGTTATTGGTTCCACTTATTGCAGAAGCGTGAGAAGGAACGTTTAGCGATTGAAAATGAAAACCTTGCAATACTGGAGCGATTGGCTACTATAATGGCTCCTCAACCAGGAGGCCCTAGCTGGAATGACTACAAGAAAAGCAAGTAGGTTATTTGGTTTGCATATTAGTGCTAGATCTTTTTGTTATCAATATTCAGGATCTGGAGGCCAGCATTTATTGCTCAAACCTAATTGCCCTTGAGAAGGTGGCAGTGAATTACGTTCTTGAATCACTGCAGTTGCCCTGGTAAAAGCATTTCATTAAAGAATTTATCTTCCTTTTCTAACTGTACTTAGTTGTGAAAATGAAAACTCGCCTGTAGTTCAAGTTCATCTTCACATTATACGTGGTTCAATGGGAAGGTTCCACCAACAGTATTTGAGAAATTCTCTCTTAATCAATATGCTGCAATGATTGAAAGCTTTGTATTGTGGGAGGTGGGGGGGGGGGGGTGTGGGGGGGTGGTGGTGGTGGTGCAGGGGCAATGACTTCAGGCTTTCGTATTTCCCAACCTTGGATCTGCTTGCTTAAAAACTCCATTTTTAAATTTACCTTTCCTCCGACCTCTTTATACATTTTAAAAATAATCTCAGATTTTAATTTGAATCAGAGGATTACTAATAAATTGTTAATTTCCTTTCAAATATGTCTGCTCACTTGTTCAGGAATTATTCAAATCTCTGTCTTCTTTTCCTTATAAATGACCACCTCTCATTCAGACTTATCTATCAATTTGACAATGACGTTGCTCCAAATATATCGGATTTGTTCATATTACATGCCCAAAAGCTTGTGCTGCGGTGCAATATAGTCAACTTTAATTATGCAGCACAATTTGGAGATCCCGAGGACAGTTCTTCATTGAGCACTCCTCCTTGCCAGAAATGTACTCCTTCACCGCCATCCAGGGGATGTCCAGCTATTCCTGACTCTCATAAGTTCAGCAAAGGTCATTGGGGAATCTGCCATGATAAAAAGGACAGATAGAAAATGCTCATCATCCTTAGAATGGACGAAAGTTCATTGTAACTGCACTACAGTGTGAACTGAGGGCATGAAGAAATCTGACTTATCGTAAGCAGGAAATAGAAATTAAAGTATTTGGCCTGAGAAAATGTAATGTACAAGGTACTGCCTATGGATTTCAGTTCAAAAAAAATCTCTCTGCAGTCATATCTGATTTTCTGCTATAGTCATTGATGCTTGACTTTCAGTTCTTTCTTCTCACTGACATATCCGTAAGTTATGTGCTGCTGTTCTCCCCACATTTTGATGAAAATAAAAGCTCATCTTCCTGACGGCAGGACAATTTCTCCTGGAGCTCATGCAAATAATTGCCCCTGCACCACGCCCCCCCCTCCCCCCCCCCACAATTCAGAAATTGGAAGGGAGGTGGGTAGGGAATCTTGAATGTTGATGGCTTTTCAGAACACTTGCTGCAACAAGTATGTTAAGATACACCAGCTACAAGGGTTTACATTAAATTACCCCAGTTTGGAAAGAGATAATAAATATAAAGAATAAATAGTGCAAAAAAAATAGTGCAAACAGGTCAGTTTTAGTCATCACAGAATAGGTTTGGGTAGTAAGGGGAGGTTCAGGAGCCAGATTCTTCTTTGGCTTGGCTTTGCGGACGAAGATTTATGGAGGGGGTAAATGTCCATGTCAGCTGCAGGCTCGTTTGTGGCTGACAAGTCCGATGCGGGAAAGGCAGACGCGGTTGCAGGGGAAAATTGGTTGGTTGGGGTTGGGTGTTGGGTACATTCTTCCTGAATATAACATGAACCAGCTTACTTAGCAGATTTTCCTAGAAGTCCAGATCAAGACCATCCATGATAAGTCAATTGTGCGCATTAGCGGCAAAACACTGTGTGTCCATCCCTCAAAGGTTACTCGTCACTCGCTACAGGATCTTCTGAGCTGTGAAACTTTCTTCTGATGTTGAGGCGTTGAGTAATCGTGGATTTATTTTTATCTCTTCACAGTTGGTAATGACCTACATTCTGGGCATTGATGTCTCTTCTTGATTTCACTATTTAAACACATCTGAAATTTATAAAATAAAAAAAATAATTTGATTCCCCTTCCCATTTGTATTACTAAAGGAGAATCTACACAGTCTCATTGCTGAGCAAAGGTGCAAGGCAATAACCATCTTCCACAAGAGAAAAATGAAGCACCTTCTTTGGCATTGGCTATTGACTAGCACCAATTGGCAGTAAATAGTGGCCTTGCCAGAAATGCTTAGATTCTTTTTTTAAATTTTTTTTATTTTTCACACTATGAACCATATTGACCAAAATACACATAAACATTTCCCTCTTGAATATACAGTGTCATTTTCTCCCCTTTTACCCCCCTCCCTTCCCTCCCTTTTCCCACCCCCTCCCCACCCACTAAACGTTCAACATATACGATACATTAAACCCATTAAACAATGTCATCACACAATGAAAATAAACAAGAAAATTGTGTCATCTACTTTTACAAACTGGGTTTCTTCTGTCCTTTTAGGGGGTGGAGGTCCGCGGTTGGCCCTCTGTTGTGTTCCAAGTACGGTGCCCAAATTTGTTCAAATACTGTGATGTTATTTCTTAAATTATGTTATTTTTTCCAATGAAATACATTTATTCATTTCTATGTACCATTGCTGTATTCTCAGGATCTCTTCTGATTTCCAGGTTGACATTATACATTTTTTTGCTACAGCTAAGGCTATCATAATAAATCTTTTTTGTGCTCCATCCAGTTTGAGGCCTAATTCTTTACTTCTTATATTACTTAGAAGAAAGATCTCTGGGTTTTTTGGTATGTTGCTTTTTGTGATTTTATTTAATACCTGATTTAGATCTTCCCAAAACTTTTCCACTTTCTCACATGCCCAAATTGCATGTACTGTTGTTCCCATTTCCTTCTTACAGCGAAAACATCTATCTGATACTATTTGGTCCCATTTATTTAACTTTTGGGGTGTGATGTATAGCCTGTGTAACCAATTATATTGTATCATGCGTAACCTCGTGTTTATTGTATTTCTCATAGTTCCGGAGCATAGCTTTTCCCATGTTTCATTCTTTATATTTATATCTTGTTCCCACTTTTGTTTGGGTTTACAGCTTATTTCAATGTTCTTTCTCTTGCAGTTTGAGAAATGCTTAGATTCTTGATGTCCCCTTTGACCCTGAAATATTATAGACAACTCACATAGTATTGTGTGTATCAGAGCAGTCCAGAAGTTGGTATCCCATGTGATGTGATGAGTGACAGACCCTTCTGACATGCAAGGCTCGATTAATGGCATGCAAAATTAATCCGTCGTTATAACAGGATGACTCCACTTCCAAACAATGTCTGGCCAACTATATATTGGCCAAGTTTGATGCATAATGTTTATATATTTTCATCATATAAATAAAAAGAAAATGATATTACTGAATGAAAAGTTTTATAGAAGGGATGTCTGTGAAGGTAGAGGGTATGATGCTCTTTACTTTTGTTTAAAATAAATAAAATAACTTCCTTTGAGAACACAACAATGGCCCGTGCTGCTGTTTCAGTGTTGGAACTGGTTGAATTTAAAATTTTAATTTAGACATGCAGCACAGTAACAGGTCCATCCGGCCCACAAGCTCGTGCTGCCCAATTACACTCAATTAACCTGTAACCCCAGGTACCTTTTTTTGAGTGGTGGGGAGGAAACCGGAGCACCTGGGGGGAACTCATGCAGACACGGGGAGAATGTACAAGTTCCTTACAGAGAGCACTGGTTTTGAACCCTGGTCGCTGGCAATGTAATAGCTTTGCGCTAAGCGTCCCACCCCATATTTAACACCTGGTTTCTTACAGATGGGATGGCAAACCAGCACAGGATAAGCTGCCACTAATTTCACAGGAGCCCAGAAGTGTGATGTCCAGAAAACCAGTCCCAAAAGAGCAGAAGGTAAGCAGACATGACTTTTAGCACAAAATGGCAAATAAACACTTGCCACCTTTCTAGCACCACTCATTTATTTAATGCCTTTAATTACTTAGTTTTCATGAGTTTTATAATTTTCCTTCAGAAGTTGGAAAGGTGAGGACCAATAAATAATTTGTAGTCACAAGGGTGATGTGGTTAGTGCGACACTTACAGTGCCACCGACCAGGGTTCAAATCTGGCACTGTCTGAGGAGTTTGTATGTTCTCCGTGTGTCTGCGTGGGTTTCTTGTGGGTGCTCTGTTTTCCACCCACCCTTCAAATCGTTCCAGTGTTGTAGGTCAATTGAGTAGCATGAGCTCATAGGTCGAAAGGGTCTGTTATGTGCTGTATGCCTAAAATTAACATCTAGTTGTTATGACAAAATAACTTCAGACTTTTCCATTGAAAAGATTTTGTCAGATTGCCATGCTCTTTCATGCTCCCACTAAATTACAAGGCAATTCATTTAATATTGTACCAGTTATTGAATTGTGTTACAGAAATTATAATTTTATAGGGTACGTCTAATACTCTGGTTGCAGACAGTATCATTTGAATGGGATGTAGCAGTTTGTGAAGTGTTATAGATCTTCCTTTGGCTTGGCTTCGCGGACGAAGATTTATGGAGGGGGTAAAAAGTCCACGTCAGCTGCAGGCTCGTTTGTGGCTGACAAGTCCGATGCGGGACAGGCAGACACGGTTGCAGCGGTTGCAGGGGAAAATTGGTTGGTTGGGGTTGGGTGTTGGGTTTTTCCTCCTTTGCCTTTTGTCAGTGAGGTGGGCTCTGCGGTCTTCTTCAAAGGAGGTTGCTGCCCGCCAAACTGTGAGGCGCCAAGATGCACGGTTTGAGGCGTTATCAGCCCACTGGCGGTGGTCAATGTGGCAGGCACCAAGAGATTTCTTTAGGCAGTCCTTGTACCTTTTCTTTGGTGCACCTCTGTCACGGTGGCCAGTGGAGAGCTCGCCATATAACACGATCTTGGGAAGGCGATGGTCCTCCATTCTGGAGACGTGACCCATCCAGCGCAGCTGGATCTTCAGCAGCGTGGACTCGATGCTGTCGACATCTGCCATCTCGAGTACTTCGACGTTAGGGATGAAAGCGCTCCAATGGATGTTGAGGATGGAGCGGTGACCATGCTGGTGGAAGCGTTCTAGGAGCCGTAGGTGGTGCCGGTAGAGGACCCATGATTCGGAGCCGAACAGGAGTGTGGGTATGACAACGGCTCTGTATACGCTTATCTTTGTGAGGTTTTTCAGTTGGTTGTTTTTCCAGACTCTTTTGTGTAGTCTTCCAAAGGCGCTATTTGCCTTGGCGAGTCTGTTGTCTATCTCATTGTCGATCCTTGCATCTGATGAAATGGAGCAGCCGAGATCGGTAAACTGGTTGACCGTTTTGAGTTTTGTGTGCCCGATGGAGATGTGGGGGGGCTGGTAGTCATGGTGGGGAGCTGGCTGATGGAGGACCTCAGTTTTCTTCAGGCTGACTTCCAGGCCAAACATTTTGGCAGTTTCCGCAAAGCAGGACGTCAAGCGCTGAAGAGCTGGCTCTGAATGGGCAACTAAAGCGGCATCGTCTGCAAAGAGTAGTTCACGGACAAGTTTCTCTTGTGTCTTGGTGTGAGCTTGCAGGCGCCTCAGATTGAAGAGACTGCCATCCGTGCGGTACCGGATGTAAACAGCGTCTTCATTGTTGGGGTCTTTCATGGCTTGGTTCAGCATCATGCTGAAGAAGATTGAAAAGTGGGTTGGTGCGAGAACACAGCCTTGCTTCACGCCATTGTTAATGGAGAAGGGTTCAGAGAGCTCATTGCTGTATCTGACCCGACCTTGTTGGTTTTCGTGCAGTTGGATAGTCATGTTGAGGAACTTTGGGGGACATCCGATGCGCTCTAGTATTTGCCAAAGCCCTTTCCTGCTCACAGTGTCGAAGGCTTTGGTGAGGTCAACAAAGGTGATGTAGAGTCCTTTGTTTTGTTCTCTGCACAGCTCCAAGAAAAGTGTTATAGATAGGGCATTGATAAAGTAGTGGTGCTGGAAGCATGAAGCATACCACTGGAGGACAGCCAGGTCATCCAGCATTGAGCCATTACCACCCTGTCACTGGTGCCTGAAGCAATCTGGTAAGCTGCTGGAGAGCAGAATGTTAGACTGCTGTGAAGCCCTAGTGCATTAGCATGTAGAAATGTGATGATAGCAGTCTGAGCTTCCAAGCAGCGAACTGAAATTGCATGAAGGCTGACTCAACTTCCACGGCAATCTGGGAGAAACCCACACGTTCACAGAGAAAATGTGAGCAAACCCTATATAGTCACCACTGAAGGTCAGAATTACCATCACAGGAGATGTGAAGCAGCGGTTCGACTTGAGATTTAGGTGTTTGGTAGATTTTGTCCAATTATCATCGTATTCTGCAGGAGTATTCAAAAATCAATTGTAAGAAACTCCATTTTGGCCAGAAGGCTTTTACTTCAAATCTTTGGCCAAAACGAGCCAGAATTCATATTTCAGATTCAGATTTAGATTTATTGTCAGCGAGTGAGGCAGAATTACCAATTTTTACATATTTTTAATCAAATTTTCTCAATTTTTGTGATAAATAAAACCACATTTAAACGAAAAAAAAATCTGTACTCAATGTACACAGGCACGCAAATGAAGAAATATAAATGGTGCAATACAGAGAGAATTTTTTAAAAAAAGAGTCGCGAAATGAGTCCCTGATTGAGTTTATTGTTAAGGAGTCTGATATTCAGCTGTTCCTGAACCTGATGGTGCAAGTCTTGTGGCACCGAGACCTCTTCCCTGATGGCGTAATTTATTCTTCTCATATTTTCTGACAAACTGTCAGAGCAATCCCATCAATCCAATCCCCCACTTATTTTCCTGTAACCTATTCTTGCACAGATGTTTATAGACACCTCTGATACTCCTACCACCCATCCACATGAGGGTGTGGTTTACATCAGCCAATTAACAAGCCAATCAGCATGCATTTGGGAGGAGGGAGGTAACGCAACATCTGGGAGAAACCCACACGTTCACAGAGAAAAAAACTCTACATAGTCACCACTGAAGGTCAGAATTCCCTTCACAGGAGATGTGAGGCAGCGGTTCGACTTGCTGTGACTCTTCCACTGACAAATGGTTTTATTTATCATATACTTCACAAAAATTGAGAAAATTTGATTAAAATTTGATAATGTGTGGACAATTAACATCTACTACTGGGAAAACAACTAAACAGGCTAATTTGGTTACAAAAACCAATATGTTGGTGGAGTCTAGAAGGTCAAATAGAATCTACAGACTGAAGAGTTAACTTTATGGATTATTTAATTTTCATCCATTGCCCTGAAATGTTAAATGTTTGTTTTTCCATTTATAGGTTGGCTCAGGGTCTGAGCATTTGTAGTATTTTCTATCTTTGTTAGTTTTTCAGCATTGACAGTATTTCAATTCTGTAAAATTCTAATGTTGCCTGAAGTTGAAATATTATAGGTAGAGTGGTTGGAACCTCTCAAAAATGTATCCCTCCTCATGGAACAAAACTTTTTTCCTTGATGTTTGAGTCACTGATGTTTCATTGCACATGGCAATGCTTATTTTAAATTTTAATTTAAGTTTATGCATGATTTTCACAGACAAGGGACTTGGCTAAAATAGAGGCAGAAAATGTCAATATTCTCGAAAAGCTCGCCACAATAATGACTCCAAAACCAGGTGGCGCTACTTGGGGAAGCTTTGATTTAAAAAGGTATGAAGCTTGAGCTTTTGTGTTGTTCCGCTATCCGAAAAACAATTCAGCAAAAAAAATAGTTTGCTAGCGAGCTTGACCTTCAAGCTTTTACAGCTTAAGTGGACAAGTGCTCGTGCCTGACCGATGTTAAGATAGGGTGACAGCTATCTTGTTACATATGCTGCCCTACTAAAAATGATTTATCTGAGAAAGTGACAGATTTTTTAATCTGTGTTTTTCAATAAATCCAGTTTATTGCGATTGTGTATCTTTGGCTTGGCTTCGCGGACGAAGATTTATGGAGGGGGTAAAAAGTCCACGTCAGCTGCAGGCTCGTTTGTGGCTGACAAGTCCGATGCGGGACAGGCAGACACGATTGCAGCGGTTGCAAGGGAAAATTGGTTGGTTGGGGTTGGGTGTTGGGTTTTTCCTCCTTTGCCTTTTGTCAGTGAGGTGGGCTCTGCGGTCTTCTTCAAAGGAGGTTGCTGCCCGCCAAACTGTGAGGCGCCAAGATGCACGGTTTGAGGCGTTATCAGCCCACTGGCGGTGGTCAATGTGGCAGGCACCAAGAGATTTCTTTAGGCAGTCCTTGTACCTTTTCTTTGGTGCACCTCTGTCACGGTGGCCAGTGGAGAGCTCGCCATATAACACGATCTTGGGAAGGCGATGGTCCTCCATTCTGGAGACGTGACCCATCCAGCGCAGCTGGATCTTCAGCAGCGTGGACTCGATGCTGTCGACATCTGCCATCTCGAGTACTTCGACGTTAGGGATGAAAGCGCTCCAATGGATGTTGAGGATGGAGCGGTGACCATGCTGGTGGAAGCGTTCTAGGAGCCGTAGGTGGTGCCGGTAGAGGACCCATGATTCGGAGCCGAACAGGAGTGTGGGTATGACAACGGCTCTGTATACGCTTATCTTTGTGAGGTTTTTCAGTTGGTTGTTTTTCCAGACTCTTTTGTGTAGTCTTCCAAAGGCGCTATTTGCCTTGGCGAGTCTGTTGTCTATCTCATTGTCGATCCTTGCATCTGATGAAATGGTGCAGCCGAGATAGGTAAACTGGTTGACCGTTTTGAGTTTTGTGTGCCCGATGGAGATGTGGGGGGGCTGGTAGTCATGGTGGGGAGCTGGCTGATGGAGGACCTCAGTTTTCTTCAGGCTGACTTCCAGGCCAAACATTTTGGCAGTTTCCGCAAAGCAGGACGTCAAGCGCTGAAGAGCTGGCTCTGTATGGGCAACTAAAGCGGCATCATCTGCAAAGAGTAGTTCACAATCAATATATTGCACATTTGTCTGGTTATGGTTTTTCATTCTGTTTCAGTACGACAAGTATGGATGCTGAAATAATCTTCCAGGCCTAAATCATCCCTTCAGACCTAGGCCTACACTTAGTGGCCTTGTACAATGGAAAACAAACCTTTTAAAATCAAGAATTATCTGTGCTGGCTGGATTAAGTTGCTGCCTTTAGTAAATTGCAAAAAAATAATCCTGGCAAATTGGAAATGGCAGGAAATTAGCAAGCCCTTTAAAAAATTCGTAAGAATCAACAATATCTTTGACGATACAATTTGCATGTTCAACATGATAAAAATACTTTAAAGAAGTTCATAGGGATTAAAGAAGGAACTTTCCTACCAAGTTGAATAGATATTGGAACAATTTAACAAAAGTTTGATTTTAAAAAAAATGTATATGCCTAATAGAGGAGGAGAGAGATGTGATGTGATTTTGAGAGAAATTTTAGGATAATTGGAATTCTGCCAGTTTTATGTATCACTCTTTTGTCTTTACCCCTTTGTCCTCATCCTGTTATCAAACACTATTTGGTTATCCTGTGGCATGAATAAAACTTTCAGTATTTGATTCATTCCTCAGCATTAGAAATGTCAATCCATTTTGATATTAACTGCAGTATAGAGCAAAATATAGTAAAACCTCCAGTATCCAGCACCTATGGGGATTGGTAGATGCTAGATAAGTGTATTTGCTGGTTGCCTGAGATTGTGTGTTGTGTGATTGACAAACTAACCGCTTGGGGGGTGGGGGAGAGCTGGCGCCAATTTTAAACTTTCATATTTTTTACCTATCGTCCACATTTTTTTTTTGCTTAAGGCTGCTAAATGCTTGAAATCCGGATAATGAGGATTTTACTGTATAAGTACATATAATTTCTGTGGTCTTGAAATGCAAATTACAGAGCACGCTTCTGCAGCATCATGAGATGAAATAATCACGTTCATTAGTCCGTTTAGGCAATTGTGTATTGGTGATGGGTGTGCAGGAACCATTGAACAGTTCTGGTAAGATAAATGTTTATTTTTGCTCTGAGATATGAAAATGAGCTGTGATTATAATTTCAAAAAGTCATGTGGAATCTTATAACATGATTAAAATAAATTGTTAATTTGTTTATGCGAATCAAATGAACTTGTTCTTCATTAAATTGCATGGAACTATTTATATTGAACAATATTTTGGAATATTTAGGTTATTTAGTTTTAAAATTGGTGGCGAACATTTTTGCTTCATCCAGCATTGATTATAGTTTAAAAAGATGCAAGGGTATGTGGTATTTAATCGTTAAATGGAAACTAAATACCTTCAGAATGAAAAGAAAATTGCCCATTTTTTTCGCTGCATGAAAGTGTTTTAATTTTAGAAAACAAAATTCTTAATCAGTGGTCCATTTTCATTATTTCTCGCAAGTCCCGTAAAACCTTTGGTCTCTGAAATTCAAGTAACTGGCAGCCTTAAACAACTGGCAAAAAAAATACAGAAAAATAAAGAAAGAAAATAATTAAAAATTAAATATAAAATAACAGGTAAAAATATGTAAGTTTAAAATTGTAAAAGTAAATGTTCTCTGAAGTAACGCATAAACTTTGAAGATGGCAGCGAATATTCAGCCAGCGGAGTGCCTTGGTTGTGCTTTGCTGTTTAAATACAGTTGTGTAGAGGACCCATGATTCGGAGCCGAACAGGAGTGTGGGTATGACAATGGCTCTGTATACGCTTATCTTTGTGAGGTTTTTCAGTTGGTTGTTTTTCCAGACTCTTTTGTGTAGTCTTCCAAAGGTGCTATTTGCCTTGGCGAGTCTGTTGTCTATCTCGTTGTCGATCCTTGCATCTGATGAAATGGTGCAGCCGAGATAGGTAAACTGGTTGACCGTTTTGAGTTTTGCAACCGTGTCTGCCTGTCCCACATCGGACTTGTCAGCCACAAACGAGCCTGCAGCTGACGTGGACTTTTACCCCCTCCATAAATCTTCGTCCGCGAAGCCAAGCCAAAGAAGAAGAAGAAGAAGAAAACAGTTGTGTGAAACAGCAATGGTGTCACCCAGGATGAAGAGCTGGTTGATGCCGCTCACCATTGGGGTCACTCTCTTAAAGTATTTTCTTATCTCTGCTTAGTGAGAGTCTCTCCGATCAGAAGCTTTATCTGTAAACTTGGGGGAGAGGGTGTTTATTATCCATAATGTTCTTATTCGTCTTTTGGGCGACTCCGTGGAGGGGGAGGAACCTCCAGATGCAGCAACAGTTAAGAGTTTTCAAAGAATATGACTGATAATAAAGTAAAATGCTTTAAAGTTTATATATTCATGCAAGTAAAGTTTGTTCAGTGTAAATACAGTATAGTGTTTTTGTCTTTTGTGTTTTTAAACTGTTTATTCTTAATGCAGGTGTATTAGTTCGGCATTGTAAGAGTAAGTCTTAAGCAACTGGAAAATAATTGGTATCCAGCATCTATTAATCCCCATAGGTGCCGGATACCAGAGATTTTTATTTCAGTACTTCTATAGTTAACTAAAGGATCCTTTTTTTTCCCCAACTTCAGCACCCCTAAATTTGTTACCAAGATGCCAAAAATTTTACCAAGTAAGGCGACAGTAAATAAGAGTAGTGGTCGTCCACGGGATATGAAGCTTAAGGTAATGAATTCGCCATTGCAAATTTAAACTGAAGGTTCAATTGTTGCAATAACGCTGGTCAGATGAATTTGCTGATCAATGGCTAGGGTTACCTGTCCAATATGGACACTGCAACTGAGGAAGGCAACAGGAAACCACGTAAGTATTTTTCCCTGGTATAATCATGAACTCAACATTGACTACGGTCTCAGCTCAAAGATGGATCCTTCACTGAAGGAGGATGGGGGAAGGCGACAACTACAATTCAGAGGATCTGAGATCATGATGGATGAAGAGACATGATCACCCACGACAAACAGCAAGGCACCTGAATGAATGAATGAATGTTTCTAGCATTCAAATGCAGTGAATTTAAGAAAGTATATTTAAATAAGATTTTACAAACTAAGCTTGACTTGCTATCAATGTCAAATAACACGATGTAGAACATTTATAATGAGGAATGGGGGTTGTTCATACAAGCAACATTGTTTTGGGTTTGCAAATTACACAAGATCTTAATCAGTAACAAAAGCATTGAGAAATTCAGCTCCATATTTTTCATAGAAGAGATCAATCTTTTTCATATTTCATAGAAATATCCACATGATTATTCATTCACTGTGTTAACAGTACTTATTTTAACAGGAAGTTCCAGTGAGGCAGAATAGTATTGAAATAGCTAATCTTGCGATGCTGGAAAGACTAGCTAAAATAATGGCCTCTCCACCAGGTGGACTCAGTTGGAAGGACTATGAAAAAAAAAGGTAGGACATTGTTTTATTTTGCTTTTGTCAATTTATGTTAATTAATAGAACTACACACTTATGTTCATTTTTGAATATTTTAAACACTTTAATAACTTTTTACAAAAATTGATTTATTGCCCCAAATGAGATGCAATTTTTATTTACATCCTGACAAAGCCAGAATTTATTGAGCATTTCCAATCACTCCCAAACAGGCAGGGATGAGCTACCATTGGAACATTATATTTTAAGGGACTTTGGCCATTGTACTTTGTCAAACCACCCTGCTCCACTTTTTCCTGTCTGTAGAACTATGTGAACACTTGAAATATTTTTCTTTTGTTATTAACAGAGCACTCTGCATGTTTGTAAATATTTGGTGTTTAAATATTTTACATTGTTTAATTCAAATGCACATAATCTCTTGTGAAAACTGCGGATTAAATGATAAATATTAATCCTGTGTTTTTCCATTTCTATGAAAAAAATGCAAAAGTTGGAATCAGCATAAAAATGAAAATTCTGGAAACACTCAATGAGTCAGGCAGCATTAGTGGTTAAAAAAAGAATCAAGGTTAATATTTTGGGACAAGACTCTTCATCAGACTCTTCAGAACTTTCTGACAGGGTCTCTGTTATGACATAGACCAACAGCAATGGAAATTCACCAAGACAATGGCATCTTCAAAACAATAATTTTTATTAATAACTAATAATATAATATTTCTTACTTAACTCTTAAGTTTAACTGTGTGTGTGTGTGTGTGTGTGTGTGTGTGTGTGTGTGGCAGACTCCAAACTATTGCAGTTTAGGCACAATTCTGAAGAGACAATTTGTATTTAAAGTTCATTCTTAGAGATCTTTTGTGTTGAAACTCAGAGTCTTTAAGCTGTTGTTCAAAAGTTCTCAAAACTCATGAATTCTTGTAGATTTGCTCTCAGGGAAATATTTCTTTACATGAATGACTTTTCCACAATTCCGCTCTCTTGCATGGAGGTTACGAAACTTGTGATTTTCACGATGATTTCACAAGCCCAGGCAAAGGTTAAACAAAGTGACCTTGGGTGTAATGGCCACAGTAGTACTACTCTTTCTTGTCCAGGAGAAACAGTTGAAGTGGCCCTCTTCTTTGAAGCCACTGATTCTATGTTCCTTCCCTAACGAGAGAACACACCAGCACCTTTCTCACGGAAGGTTACTGCATTGCTGACCTCAGATTAATCGGTTCATTATTAAAGATGCTTTCTTTAAAGAGTCATAATCACATGACATGACATAATTGCTGGTTCTATTTAAAGTTTCATTTATTCAGAAAGATGAGTCAACAAGCAAATGGTCTCTGACCTGTCTACATAGGTCATGAAGCAAATGGCTGTTTATTTACACAGGTGCCTTGTCTTCAATATTTTTATGGAACAATCAAAAGTTTTTTTATGGCTGTTTACAGCTTTCAACAGAACAATGATACAAGCTTGTTTATAGCTGGACATAGGAGACACAGAGTCACTGTGTGTAAGTGCCTTTGCATGTGTTTCAATTTTCAATCCACAAAATACCCCTGTAAAATATATAATATTTTATCATAAAGATTAATAATAGCACAAGTCTGTCACAGTATCCCATAAATCAAATTGGTGAATCTTCCTTGCACTTCCTTTATTGCAAGTACATTGTTCCTTGGATAAGAGGACCAAACTTGCACACAGTATTACAGATGTAGTTTGAACAGCGCTCCATGTAAATGGAGCAAATTGTCTTTTCCTCGTAGTCAAGATCCCTGTCAATAAAGGTCAGCATACTGTTTGCCCTCTGAATTGCTTGATGAACCTGCTATTAAATTGCAGTGATTTATGTACAAGGATACCTCAGTTCCACAAACTTTTTTTGCATATTTATTCCACCCTTTTATTTTTACTGACAAAGAGGATGACTTCGCATATTTTAACCACATGTTCCATTGACCATGTCCTTGACCTGTCACTCAACCTGTCTATATCACCCTGAAGCCTCTGCCCTAACAGCTCTCACTATCACCTAGCTTTGTATCTTAAAATTCCCTGGGTTCGGAGAAGATTCCATTAGACTTTATTTAAAAAGAGAAACACAGTAAGCTATAAAAAAAACCCTGTCATTGAGAATATGTTAGAAGAAGCTATTATTAAATATATTTCAGCATCGGACCCCAACTGCGCTGGATGGGTCACGTCTCCAGAATGGAGGACCATTGCCTTCTAAGATTGTGTTATAAGATGAGCTCTCCACTGGCCACCAAGACAGAGGTGCACCAAAGAAGAGGTACAAGGACTGCTTAAAGAAATTTCTTGGTGCCTGCCATATTGACCACCGCTTGTGGGCTGATATCGCCTCCAACCGTGCATCTTGGCGCCTCTCATTTCGGCGGGCAGCAACCTCCTTTGAAGAAGACCGCAGAGCCCACCTCACTGACAAAAGACAAAAGAGGAAACACCCAACCCCAACCAACCATTTTCCCTTGCAACCGCGCCTGCCTGTCCCGCATCGGACTTGTCAGTCACCAACGAGCCTGCAGCAGACGTGGGCATACCCCTCCATAAATCTTCGTCCACGAAGCCAAGCCAAAGAAAGAAGATGTAACAAGTGGTGTGCCACATGCATTGGTACTAGAGCTTCAGCTTTTTTCCCAATTTTTAGAAATGACTTGATTGTAGGAAATGAAAGCATAGTTTGAAATAGATCACAAGATATTGGAGCAGAAATACACCCATCGGCCTATTGAGTCTGCTCTGCCATTCTAATCATGAGCTGATCCATCTTTCCACTCATCCCCACTCCCCAACTTTCTCCCTGTAATGCTTGATGTCTGACTAATCAAATACATGTCAATCTCTGCCTTAAATACACCCAATGACCTTGCTTCCACAGGCTCCTGTGGCAACAAGTTCCACAGACTCACAACCCTCTTATTAAAGAAATATTTCCGCTTCTCTGTTTTAAATTAATGTCCTTTTATCCTGAAGTTGTCCTAGACTCCCTTACTATGGGAAACACCCTTGCCACGTCTACTCTGTCCAGACCTTTCAACATTCTAAGTGCCTCTATGAGGTCCCCTCTCATCCTTCTGTACTCCAACATTTCTCATATGCTAACCCTTTCAATCCTAGTGTAATTACAGTAGATCTTCTCTGAACTCTTTCTAATGCCAGGATACCTTTTCTCAAGTAAGGTGTCCAAAACTATATGCAGTACTCCAAGTGTGGTCTCACAAGTGGTTGATAGAGCCTCAACATTACATCCCTGCTCTTGTATTCTATTCCTCTATGACTCTATATGACTGCCAACATTGCATTCACCTGCTTCACCACTTTAAGGTTAACCTTTAGCGTGTCCTGCACAAGGATTCCCAAGTCCCTCTGCACCTCAGAATGTTGAATTTTCTCCCCACCTAAATAATAGTCTGCCCGTCTACTACTTCTACCAAAGTGCATGTCCCTACACTTTCCAACATTGTTTTTCATTTGCCACCTCTTTGCCCATTCTCCTAATTGATCCAACTCTCTGCAGCTTTCAGTTTCCTCAGTGCTACCCATCCTACTACCTATTTTGGTGTCCTCTTCAAATTTATCCACAAAGCTAATTATTTCAAGATTCAAATAATTTCTACAGCATAAAAAAGAGCAGTCCCAACATAGATTCCTTCGGAACACCACTGGTAACTGGTAGCCAACCAGAATGGTTTATCCTTGCTCACTGTTTCCTGCCAATCTGCCAGTGATCTGCCCGTGTAGATATCCTTCCCATGATACGTGGGCTCTTAGTTTGTTTCACAGCCTTATGCGTGGCACCTTGTCTACGGCCTTTTGAAGTTCAAATGCATGGTATGCACTGCATATCCCCTTGTGATTGCTTCAAAAATTTTCAATTTCAATAATTTTCCTTTAAGGAAACCGTGATGACTTGGGCCTATCTTTTCATGCACCTTTAGGTATTCCATAACCACATCCTGGACAATCGACTTCAACAGCTTCCCAACCGCCAACGTCAGGCTAATAGTGCTATAATTTCCTTTCTGCTGCCTCACTCCCTTATTAAACAGTGCAGTGACGTTCGCCATCGTCCAGTCCACTGGAACCATGCCAGAATCCATTGATTCTTGGAAGATCATTACCAATGCCTCCACATTCTCTACAGCTCCCTCCTTCAGAACCTGGATGTATTCCATCCGGTCCAGGAGACTTATCTACCCTTAGACCATTTAACTTGCCACATACTTTCTCTCTCATGATCTTGACTGCAAAGACTGATTCAGAATATTCATTCAGTTCCTCTGCTATCTCCTTGTCTCCCATTAGAATTTCTCCAATGTTGTTTTCTATCAGTCCTCTGTCTATTTTGGTCACTCTTTTTCTTGATCTATCTGTAAAGCTTTTTGTATCCTCTTTTATATCATTTGCTAACCTTTCATAATTTATCTTTTCCTTCCTAATCACCTTCTCAGTTGTCTTCTCTAAGTTTTTAAAAGTTTCCCAGTCCTCTGTCTTCCTACTTGTTTTTGCTTCCTTGTATGCCTTCTCTTTTGCTTTTACTTATTAGGCTTTAATTTCCCTCATCGTCCACAATTGTCTCATTTTTTTTCATTCTAAAATTTATTTATTTTTGATCTGTACCTGTCCTGCACTTTCCTAATTTTCTAAGCCATTATTGGTCTTCTGTCTTCCCCATTAGTTTTCCAGTCGACTTTGGCCAGTTCCTCTCTCATGCAACTGTAATTTCCTTTACTCCACTGAAATACTGACACATCAGATTTAGATTCACCTTTTCAAATTTTAAAGTGAACTCAGTCATATTGTGATTACTACCTCCTAAGGGTTCTTTTACCTTAATCTCTCATCATCTCTGGTTATTACACAGCACCGATCCAGAACAGCCGATCGATCCCCTGGTGGGTTCATCAACAAGCTGCTCCAAAAAGCCATCCTGTAGATATTCCACAAACTAATTCTCTCCTGAGATCCCGAACCGACCCGAGTTTCCCAATCGATTTTCCTGCTAACGTGCTCCATGATTATCCTAATGCTGTCCCTTCTGACATACCTTATCTATTTCCAGTTTTATTTTGTAATCCACATTCCAGCTGCTGTTGGGAAGCTTGTATATAACTGCCATTAGTGTCCTTTTACCTTTGCTATTCCTTAACTCAACCCATAAAGATTCTACCACTTCTGATCCTATGTCCCACCTTTGCATTAATATTGTTGATTACCAGCAGAGCCACGGCATCCCCTCCACCTACCTGCCCATCCTTGCAATACACCGTGGGTACTTCGACATTCATTTCCCAATGGCATCCATCCTTTAGCCTCGGCTCAGTAATGGCCACATTGAACCCTCCGATCTGTAGCTGTACAACATGGTTGTCCACCTTGTTTCTATGCTGAGTGCATTTAAGTCTAATACTGTACCTTCGCACCAGTTAAATATACTGTATTTCTGTGTCATCCTTCTGGCTATTAGTTTGGCAGGGAAAATAAGCATATTTTTGAAATGATGCAAGATTGCAGTGAGATCTGGGTGTCCAAGTGCATGAGAATAGTAGGTAGTTAGTTATTTGAATGTTGGCATGTATTTCTGGTGGATTGAATACAGCAGTTGTATTCTTTTCTCCAGGCCAATGAGGAGGCTACGTTTGGAGTACTGTCTACAGCATTGGTCAAAATGAAAAAGAAGGTTGAAAATGCATTGGATGAAATTCAAAACAGGTTTACTGGACTTGGTGGGTTATCTTCTGAGAAAATCTTGTGTAGCATTGATTTTCACAGATTTAACCTGTGTTTTCTCTCTCTTTAACTTCCTTCAGTAATTGTTAACTTGATGGTTCTGTCGAGTTTGGGTTCTCACCCTCTCTTCTGGATCTATTGTAAATATGCTTTGAGTTAACTTTGACAGAGAGCAAGTTGGTGTGCAATGTGAGCTCTGATGGTATAAAACAAGTTGCATTTTGTAACTGTTGTAATCTAGGTGATACCATGCAGACCATTTATTAGATTATGTAACATCGTCTGGACATCCAATGATGTCTAATTAAAGATGCCTGAACTGTCGGTATTGCTCTGAAAGTTCAAAATCTTTCCATGTGCGACCATCCTAATAAAACTACTAAAGCTTATTTTAAGCCAGTTGAAAATTATTTGATGGAACTTGTTGAATGAAAACAAAAAGAACAGCATAAGTATTTGCAGGAACAGAAGCTTCTCATTGATTAAATTATACAGAGATGTAGATTTTCACTTGACCATGAGCCTATATTTACTCTTGGCGTTATTGGTCAGTAAGATAAATTATACAATTCCCTGTTTAGGTATGGACCCAACCAACGAGCAACTCAATTGCCCAGCATTTTCAAGGATAAGGATGGAGTGAATAAAAAGAGATATACCGCGAAGGACCAGAATGATGGCTGGAGGGTAGGGTTATAGTTTGTTGACTTTGGTAACATTCATTTGTATTTGTTTTCTTCATCTCCTCAACTGAAGTTTGTTGGATACGATAACCTTCAATCTTCATCTAAGTTCTGAACCTTGGTGTTCCCTGTTATAAGTCAGTAAGATGGCCATATGACAAGCCTGTCCATCTTACAGCCAAGCTTTCTTCTCGCTCAACCTGATGTACACTTTATAGTGGTGATCAGTGCAATGATCAGGGAGCATTGGGCAGATGCTGGTGGAAAAACTAAATGTGAGGTTAAGCATTAATTGAAAGCATGAGCAGAAGCAGCAAAGGTTCTTCACAATTTCAGATCCTTTCTGTGCAAATCCTGTTATCTATAAAGCACAATTATTGAGCTTCTATCATTGTGGACCTGACCTGCTGGAAAGACTTGCCACCCAGGCCCTTGCCAACCAACCACTTTTCCAGATATTTAAATCTGAATGTTGATCCTGTGGATTAGAAAGGTGTCCCATGAGATGGCTGCGTGAGGAGGCCTCATGTTGTAGGCTGTCAAAGTCTTTTTTTTTAAATCCCAAATTAAGACATTTAAATATTAACAATAATTTAAATATTTAAAAGATAAATATAGCTAAAATATAAAGAAAAAAAATAAATACAGTACAATACCCCGTATCCGAAACGTTTGGGATAGATGTTCGATTTTTGGGTTTGTTTCAGTTTTTGGAACAAAACCGAAAAACAAAAAGCAGCACAGAAGCATCAGGAGAATACTTGCATCAGTGGTTAAATAACAACAACATGAAAATTCACATGAAATAATGCTTAATACGTACCAAAAAAACTTGATCTCTCCTGCCAGTCCCCAACACCTCCCAATTGTCGCCACTGGTCCCCAACTACAGAGCCAGCTCTCCAGCGCATGGCATCCTGTTTTGCAGAAACTGCCAAAATGTTTGGCCTGGAAGTCAGCCTGAAGAAAACTGAGGTCCTCCATCAGCCAGCTCCCCACCATGACTACCAGCCCCCCCACATCTCCATCGGGCACACAGAACTCAAAACGGTCAACCAGTTTACTTACCCGGCTGCACCATTTCATCTGATGCAAGGTTCGACAACGAGATAGACAACAGACTCGCCAAGGCAAATAGCGCCTTTGGAAGACTACACAAAAAAGTCTGGAAAAACAACCACCTGAAGAAACACACAAAGATCAGCGTGTACAAAGCCGTTGCCATACCCACACTCCTGTTCGGCTCCGAATCATGGGTCCTCTACCGGCATCATCTACGGCTCCTAGAACGCTTCCATCAATGTTGTCTCCGCTCCATCCTCAACATTCATTGGAGCGACTTCATCACCAACATCGAAGTACTCGAGCTGGTAGAGTCCGCAAGCATCGAATTCAAACGGGGTACTCAACTGTATAACTGAAACACCTGAGAACAAGAAATAATAAAAAACATCAAACTGGTGTAAATTAAATACTTGCCTTTAATCAACTAGTAGTCAAGACTGTAATCAACTTGTAATCAACTTGCCTTTAATCAACTAGTAGTCAAGACTGTAATCAACTTGCCTTTAATCAGCTAGTAGTCAAGACTGTAATCAACTTGCCTTTAGTCAACTAGTAGTCAAGACTGTAATCAACTTGTAATCAACTTGCCTTTAATCAACTAGTAGTCAAGACTGTAATCAACTTGTAATCAACTTGCCTTTAATCAAATAGTAGTCAAGACAGTAATCAACTTGTAATCAACTTGCCTTTAGTCAACTAGTAGTCAAGACTGTAATCAACGTGTAATCAACTTGCCTTTAGTCAACTAGTAGTCAAGACTGTAATCAACGTGTAATCAACTTGCCTTTAATCAACTAGTAGTCAAGACTGTAATCAACTTGTAATCAACTTGCCTTTAATCAACTAGTAGTCAAGACTGTAATCAACTTGTAATCAACTTGCCTTTAATCAAATAGTAGTCAAGACAGTAATCAACTTGCCTTTAATCAACTAGTAGTCAAGACTGTAATCAACTTGCCTTTAGTCAACTAGTAGTCAAGACTGTAATCAACTTGTAATCAACTTGCCTTTAGTCAACTAGTAGTCAAGACTGTAATCAACTTGTAATCAACTTGCCTTTAGTCAACTAGTAGTCAAGACTGGTGGATAAAGTGATTTGTTGGATCCAAGACCATATTGATTTCAGTGGGGATTCGAGACAATCGGGAGAGGAAGCAAAAGGAAAAAAAAATGTTTTAATTATTTTATTTCTGTTTAATGGTTTCATCATTTCTAAAAGTGATTGTGTTTATAATTAATTTAACTTCCCATTTCTTTAAACAAGTGGGGATTTTTTTTAGCAATTATATCTATTTTAGTAGTTTTAAGTGTTCCTGAATGTAAGCTTTTGAAATGACCCGTAGCTTTGACGAAGGGAGATCTCTGCCTCAGGTTTGCTATAATTGAAAGCCTGCTGGGGGTGGTGGAGAAGGCGGGATGGTTGCTTCAGTCTGGGCCCTCTAAAACTTTGTTGCCAAGACCTTTGAATACAGTTGACAACTCTGTCCAATAGACTGGGCCTAGCATCATTTGCTCATTATTTTTAATTCTAGGTTTATTTATTAATCAAGTTAAATATTCTTTTACAGGATATCAACCAGAAATTACCTGCCATCTCCTCAAACAGTAAGAAAAATGGCAAATGAAAGGTCAATGTTAAGGATTTGATAAGAAACTGAAGAGAGAGCGCAGTTCCATCTGTTATTTGAAGTACGTGCTGTATGGATCAAGGTGGTCTGTTTGGGTATGGGACAATTAAGCTACAGTTAATAAAACCGTTGACTGTTGTGATGGAGTCTTATTTGATTCTATGAATGCTCAGATTAAAATAAAGCTATTCTTCATTTTTCCATAAAGTGGGAAGTGACAAGAAAACCGCAATCCCAGTTGCTTCTGTTGTTTCCCTACAAGGAAGATTCCTTTGGACTTTTTTCTTTTTTTACAGCTAAGCCAGATTATGCCAATAATCGGAAGATTATTGAAGTCCCTAAAATGTCTGCACGGATAAATGTCAGATAGATGTTTGTCAGTGACGGTTGGTGGTGGCAGTCATTCCAAACCTCTTAAATACCCGAGCACTCCAGCTAAAAATGGGTTATCACCGTTTTACCCCAAATGACTGAACGGTGTTGCTGGCGATGGAGGGAGTTAGCCTACCCAAAAAGGAGCATTAATCTACATTGTGTGAACAAAATGATAGCTAAAATAACAACCGTCTTCTTTATCTCATAAAATTGATAACCACTTCAGCATTTCATGGGAATATAGTTTAATCCTGAATTCATAAGGCATTGTCAGTAATTCAACCCTCTTTCATAGATTGCTTTGTGCAACCTTTTCCAACTGAATCTAAGTAAAGCTATTGAAGTGATGGTAACTCAAGCTTATTTGAGTTTATCTTTTTAAAAAATATCATGTATTTTGTTACATGAAATCCAAATCCAATTCCAATGTTTAATAGTTCCCAAAACCATATTTCCAATTGTCGAGCTTCCTGTGACTGAATATTTACTTTATGAATAGGTTGCACTTTCTTGAGTTAATTGTTTCAAAATATAATGAATTTCAAAGTAAAATTAAAAAAAAAGCATCTTTAAAAATACTTCGCACCTCAGTTCTATGTGTATGTTCCAGTTTTCAATTGGTACTTTGTGAAATGTTTAAAATATTCATTAAATGTTGTGTTTGTCCTTGCACATTTCCTGTTGGTGAGGACTTTTATGATTATTGGCTTAAACCAGCCTAAAAACACTATACTTCCCTGATAGAGGAAGTCCCCATGAACAGACACATGACAAAAGTCAATGCTTAAGTTCTACACCACAGACTGAGAGGTCTTTGCAGCAAGCACTCATCAGATCATTGCTTACATATGAAGTAGAAGAAACATCAAAAATAACTAATTGAATTAACTTTCTTTTGAGGTGTTATTTTCTGCATTTTAATCTTAATGGTTTACATTGCTATAAATACTGGCAAAAATATCTCTTCCGTTTGTACCCAAAATTTTATGCAGGTGCTTACTTCCTTTCTGCTCAGACCTTGACAAAAACCTCAGGCCCAAAACATCTTTGCTTTCTATGGATGTTGGGTAACCTGCTGAGTTTCTCCAGCACTTTTACGTCTTCCATTACAATCACAGCAAGATTCAAGTCAAGTTTATTGTCATATAACCATTTACAGAGCAGAAACAGGCCATGTCGGCCTTCCAAGTCCGCACTGGTTCACTTGAACAAATCCACTAGCTCAACAGCAGAAAGGTCTGTGAAAAGAACCAAAGAAACAGAAATATCAACTTGTTTCTCTTCCCAAAAAAATGCTGGCTGAGGCTGAGTATTTTCAGCATTTTTTGGTTCAAACTTTTTTTGCTTTTTTAAAATCTGTCCTCATCTACAAGTACAACCCGACTCTGGTTCTTGGAGCAGAAACATGCAGACACACAATTAGATAAAACATACTTATGGACAAATAATACATATGGATTTTATCTGTAATAATTAAATATTCCTTTTGTATAAATGAGAGTATTGGAACGTTATGTGAGCAGTTCCTTTGGTCGTTCAGCCTTCTCACAGACCATGAGACAAAACTGTTCCTCTGCCTGGTGGTGCTGGCTCTGACACTCCTAACTCTCTTCAAGATGTCTTATTGTCATGCAATAAAATAGGTGCAATATTGCATGAAATTGACTTGTGTCTGCATAAAGCAGACAAAGATTCGCCATCGCCAGAAATTTCCTGGGGCCCCCTTAGCCAGAGAAAGAGAAGCGAAAAGAGAGTCCTGCAAAATGACTGAGTGTCTTTGGATTTGCCTCCGGTGCTTCTTCAGCCACACAGACTTCAGTTAACCATCGGCAACCCGAGCTCCAGACCCAAACCTCAGACATGATCAGGAAGCCTTCAACACCCTCGGCACCCTCTTGCATTCTGGTTCCGATATCTGGTACCCTTTCAGCCATTCTCAAGTCAGCCTCCAGCATTCCTCAGCCTGATGTGAGTCCTTTGACCATGGTCACCTGAGCCTGCATGGGCTACTTCTACGTGTCACCAACAGCCCACCACCTGTGTGCTCTTTAGCTACAGAGCCCCTCTGGACCACCACCATGGTCACCGTCGTCTCCTCTGCTTCTCCTTTTAAAACATGGGGTGGCCTCCCTGTTTTCTGGTGCTCTGTGACATTTCTCTGCTTTGGTGGAGTCCGCAACCCCTCGAGGCTGCTGCCGAACACAGGTGTTGCCGTCTTGGGCTTCGACCACCTCGCGGACGCAGGATTTTGAAAATAAACCACTGTTGGCTCCTTTAACAGGCCATTTAAAGCCCGTAAAGAGCTGTTGGTAGTTGGACCTGCTGGTAAAACCCCGCATTTCTGCGGATTTTCCTATTTCACATTGTCTTTTATTATCTCTTTTCACGAAAATAGAAAATTGGGTGAGCAACTTCAATTTTGATTTTCTATAATGATGGAAAGTGCCTGAAAAATGTTATAACTGAGTGATTAAAGACCGTTTTGCATGTAAAAGGTGAGTCTTTGCGAAATAACAAGGCATTGGAGGGAGAAGTCGAGAAAATTTAGGAGGGTTTTGAACCCGTAAAAATTGGCATAATCATCCAGTCCTAAATAATTTCCCAATAATTGAATAATGAGTGGAAATATGATTGACATGTAGTGTCTGTACTCAAAACAAAGCACAAATGTCATAATGGTTTTCATAGCAACCACCTTGGGCAACTAGTTCTGCTTATTGAGACATCAAGAAAAAAAAACTATTGAGTTGGATTTTATCCAAAGATGAATATTAGGAAGAAAGTAAGGTGTTGAAAAGTATTTAAATTGTTGATTATAGGATGGAAATTCACTTTTAATACTTCTGAAAATTTGAATATTGGCAATTTCAGTAATAATAAATTCAGCTAATCCTCTTTGGCACAAAAGCCACATCTTTTTGTATAATCTTTGGCTTTATACCTTTCTTAGCGGCTACTGAAATGTTTATACAGTAAAACTCCTGGCATCTGGCACCTATAGGGATTGGTAGATGCCGGATAGATGTATTTTCTGGTTGTTTGGGACTTAATCTTACAATCCTTAACTAATATACCTGCATTAAGAATAAACCACTCAGAAAAGTCCAAAGACCAAAATACTAAACTGTACAAACTTCACTTGTATGAATGTATGAATCTTAAAACATTTTACTTTATTTTCAGTCACATTGGAAACATTTAACCTTCACTGCATCTGCAGGTTCCTCCCCCTCCACGGAGCCGCACAGAAGACAAACAATAACATTATAGATAATTAACCCCACCCCCTCTCCCAAGTTTATACATAAAGCCTCTGACTGGGGCAACTTACTAAGGACGGATAAGGAGACACTTTAAGAGAGTCACCCTAATGGCGAGCGGCATCAAACCAGCTCTTCATCCTGGGTGACGCCTTTGCTATTTCACAGAGAGCATTTACTCTTACAATTTTTAAACTTAACTTTTTTTCATTTTTAAAATTTAATTTCCTCAATTTTTATGACGGTTGTTTGAATTCCAGATATCAGACTGTACAGGTTTTTTCAAAGTTTGGAGATGAAACCTGCAGAACCTGGCACACAATGTGTTTAGGGCAGGGGATCGAGGGGTGAGCTTCTGGACCAAGTGTTTTCTAGTTATTTAGCATCCTATTTTCTTTAAATAGAATTCAACATAAATTTTAAAATTTTGAATGTTTACACACATTGGAATTAGTGGACATAATTTCACCAATACATCATTTTCTTCATGACTGTTCAAAAATTTTTTTTCTGATTGAATGATCTATTTTGATACAATCTTCCAGCTGAGAGGTGAGAGTACCATTGATTGAATTGTTAAATTT
Organism: Narcine bancroftii; assembly: GCF_036971445.1. Classification (NCBI taxonomy): domain Eukaryota; kingdom Metazoa; phylum Chordata; class Chondrichthyes; order Torpediniformes; family Narcinidae; genus Narcine; species Narcine bancroftii. The sequence continues at coordinate 85,852,300 of NC_091480.1, forward strand.
AAAAATTGTTTTGTGCTACAGGCACATTAAGATAATTAAATGGTTAAAATTAGATTTTATTGTGATAATCTGTATGCCATAACATGGCAGAACTGCAAAATAGTTTAGCATTGATATACTTTGTCTGATATGATGTGTCATAAATGCATTTATGACATCTTTGTTTCATATTCAAGTAAACAGCATACATGGTTTAACCACTGAAATACATCTGAAGGGCAATCAATCTGGTAAGTGTGTTTCAATTTAACATTAGTAATGACTTCCTTTATTAGACAGATTGAGTTACGAGATGAGGCCACAGCAGGAGACCTATCAATCAGCAGAATGTGCTCATTATTCTACTGACAAGAGTGCACAACTGCAGGGTCTAAACCAGTGGTTCCCAAAATTTCTTGGGCTGCTGCCCCCTTGGCTTCTAGGCCACAAACTGAGAGCCCCCTCCCCCCCCCATACAATGGTGCCGGGGAGGGGTGGGTGGTTAGCGGCGTTGCTGAGTGGGGTGAGAGGGTTAGTAGAGGTACTGAGCGGGGTGTGGTGGGGGGGGTGGGGTTAGTGGTGACGCTGAGAGGGCAGTAGCGATGCCAGTACAGCTCGGCGGCCACCGAAACCGGCTCTTGTGAGAATCCGTTGGCGCTGTTTATTTAGCTCACTACTGCCACCCCGAGTCTGGCTGAAAAATTACTGCACTGGCTTCTTCATTAAACTCTGCAGCAAACTGAATGATAAAAAGACGGAAGATTTGGACCCCCACCTTTTTCCTCACCGCCCCCTTTTCCCTCGCTACCCCCTTGGATCTTTCCACCATCCACAGTGGGGCAGCAGCTCTCACTTTGGGAATTACTAGTCTAAACTGACTTTTTGATTCTGTCATTTACCAGCTAGTTTCTGTTCTCATCCACCATTTGACCAGGAGCTATTCAAAAAGGCTGCCCATTGAGGAAAGTGTCTGTCACTCTTTGCTCAGGTGATCAAAATGAACAGTGCTAAATGTCTGCAATAGTTTCCATGCTCAAGTTGAGCTTGTTCACAAGATCATCCTTGTCCTTATTGCCACATGCCATCATTCCCTGTGATAACAGCAGTCAGAAGTACTTGATTTGAACCTCCAGAACTTAAAGGACATAAATGTTATCACTGCAGAAGATTTTTCCAAAGAGTTTATGATCAAAGCTCAGTTAAAAAAAATTAATAAACTAACTTAGTTGTTCATTATTTATTTGGTATGTGATAAGGATTTTAAAATTGGATTTATCCTAAATGGAATGGATTTTTTGTGGGGGGGGGGGCGGGCAGGGAGAAGGATGTCTTTATTTAAACTCATTGATTCATCTTTCTTGAACAGGTCGAGTTTTCAAGACACTTCCTGGCAAGTGAAAGTGTTCCAAACCTCTTGTAATTGAGGATTTGATCAACAGGTATCATAAGATTTTGGTGATGGTAGACTTGGGAGTGGCAAAGATGTTGAACATCAAGGGAAGATGGTCAGGCACTTCCTTTTGGAAGTTGTTATTGTCCGATGAATACATAACAGGAAGGTTATATACCATTGATGGCTACATGCATGGATTGTGCTACACATTAATTTGCACCATAAAAACATCCTTTAATAACAAATTTAGTCCATTATCAAATTTTATTTGCAAGCTGCTATGCTCCCTTTACTATAATTTCCTGTGAAGTTTTTCAGCACCGAAGAGTTCAGCACAAAGATTGCTTCTGCCCACCATGTCTGTGCCAACCATGATGCAAACTAAACTACTCCCAGCTGCCTGTACATGGTCCATGTACTTCCATTCCCCACCTGTTAATGTGTCCATCTAAATCCCTCCTAAATATTGCAAGTGAGTCTGTTTCCACCATCTTCCTTGGCACCACATTTCTTGGCATCTGTATAATAAACACCTCACAAATCTCTTTAACCTTTCCTCCTCTCTCCTTAAACCTTCATCCTTGAGAATTTGACATTCCCACCCTGAGGAAAAGACTGACTGTCCACTAGACATCATTTTATAAAATACCCACTTTCGATACTCCAATCACATATCTGTCCTGCTAACCCCAGCATACATTCTGTTGGCAAAATGAACTAAGAAAATATACAGGGATAGCAGGACAGATATGTGATTGGAGTATCGAAAGTGGGTATTTTATAAAATGATGTCTAGTGGACAGTCAGAGTCTTTTCCTCAGGGTGGAAATGTCAAATTCTCAAGGATAGACCCTAATAGTGCTATAGGACTGATTTGAAACCATGGAATGGAGCTGTTTCAGGGAGGTGGCCATCTACAATGCTTATGTAAATAACAAGGAGCGTACATGAGCTCAGTGAATGGCTATATCAGCAAGTGCATTGAGGATGTCACCGAGATCAAATGCTTCACAACCAGTGTGACCAGATCATCCTTGTCCTCAAGCAACATGAGTAAAAATGGAATTACAGTTTACTAAGAAAATTTCCTCATTGGCAATGTTAGGATCCTTCCTTTTCCAAAGTAACAAATAATCCATTGATGAAAACAGGTTGAGAATTTGAGCTCAGTTCAGGAAATTCATTGGAATTGAGGGTTTTTTTTTTTATTGGTTAGTCCAATAATAGATAGCCATCTATTTCAATCATCTTAGTTGGATGCAGGTTTCAAGGAATGGTACAAAAAAGGTATTCAGAGTTTCAAGGATCTCTTTATTTGAAATAATTTTGCTTCTTGTGAACAGTTATCAAATTAGGGATTTTGTTTAGTCCAAGTCTTTGGATTTTCCACGAATTTCTAGTACCAAGATTCTTGATTTGCTTTTGAACATACGATTTTATTTTCATGGCGCATTAATAGGATGCATTTATAATAATTTACTGGACTTAAATTCAGTCCCAATGACTGGGATGAAAAGAAATTGAGAGACTTAAATATACTCTCAGCTTGATTAATGGTTCCTCAGTTTGTGCTAGACATTGCTTATTCCATAACTCATAAGAAATTACATTTTATATAAATATTTAATAAATGCATATACTAATGCATTAACTATAAATGAGAGTACACCACTGAAACATTTATCTCAGAACCATACATTGTGTGCATAGTTATAATATTGAATGCTGGTGTGTCAACCATTCAGATGTTGCACCATTACTCTAATATATTTCTCATTTCACAGCAAAGAAAATGATTGACAACAAACCATCTACAATTTATGTTAAGAAACAGGGTAAAAAACCCTGGCAAGAAAAGGTAAAGCTTTAATATGCATATTTAAAAATAATCATATTCTCTCTTAGGCCAGCTGGAGAAGTGAATTCATAATGTTGTGTTAATTAATTCTATTTCAATGTAAGGATATTGAAGTTAGATTAAAGATTCAAGAATTAAGATTCAATTTAAGTCTCGTAATGAAGGCAGTAAGATTACTCAAAATCTGCTCGTCTGCTGTAAGGCAAAAAGATTTGCCGTCGGCAGAAATTGCCTGAAGTGCCTCTTACAGTCAGAGAAAAGAATGTCCCCTCAGAGTCAGCTCCAGCTCTCTCGCAGCTGATGCAGCCACACAAAGTCCACTCCAAAGCATCAGACGATCCAATGTTATTTTATTAAAATTGTACAGTTTTTAAAACTTATCAGCAAATTAATACAATGCTTAATCCAGGTCGCACTTGCCATAAATTACCTAAAGATTCCAGCTGTTAAATATTTGTTTTTACGTATCATCGGGTCTCCTGTTTGTGGTGCCAAGGAAGATAGACTCACTTGCAATATTTAGGAGGGATTTAGATGGACGCATTAACAGGTGGGGAATGGAAGTACATGGACCATGTACAGGCAGATGGGAGTAGTTTAGATTTGCATCATGGTTGGCACAGACATGGTGGGCAGAAGCAATCTTTGTGCTGAACTCTTCGGTGCTGAAAAACTCAATTTCACAGGAAATTATAGTAAGCGGAGCATAGCAGCTTGCAAATAGAATTTGATAATGGACTAAATTTGTTATTAACCATATAACAATTACAACATGGAAACAGGCCATTATGGCCCTTTTAGTCCGTGCCGAAACTCTTACACTCTCCTAGTCCCACTGACCTGCTCTCAGCCCATAACAATAGTTAGGAACCTACAAATATTCTTCATACACACCTTGAGAAAGTAAGTGAAAAACAAAACAAAAAAAAATCCTAAATACTGGAAATCTGAGATGAAACTGAAAATGTTGGAGTATTCAGCTGGTCAAATAGCATCAGTGTAAAGATCATCAGTCAATGTTTTGTGTTCCTGATCCTTCGTTTGAATTGAGAGAGAGAGAGAAAAATGCAAGTTAGTTTTCAGTTGGAGAAAAGATGGGATCAAACTAAAATATTATTTGTCATGGAATAATCAATAAAACGACTAACTTGAAACGACAAAGCGGTGACTCTGTCTGCCTTACGGTAGACAAAAGTTAAAGACTTTCATGTATATTACATTCTAAATGTAGCATTGTAGTACATGGCAATAATGGAACCTTTACATATTGGCAATAGTCCTGCTAAGCACTTTCAAACTGCAGTGAGACAGATAGTCGGAGAATTATGGAAATCAAAAATTAAACTTACTTTTTCTTATCCTCAGTTTTGTTTGTTGTGATATTCATATTGATTTCTCAAAAGTAAACTTTAATTTGGAAGTCACTTAATATCACATGTGGGATTCATTTATTTTGGGTCATTGTTACAGTTGGACCAAGAAAAAGCTGCCATTAAAAAAGGTAATATGAAGATGATACAAAGACTGATTCATCAATTGGACATACCCCCAACAGTTGATTGCTGGAATGATAAAAAACGCAGAAAGTAAGTCAGTTGTTTTGAATTTGTTTCTCTACATAAATGCCAAGCAGTACATATTTGTTCTCCCGTTACCAGATTTTAGGCAAGTGGTTAAATGGAAACCACCCAGGAATTCAAAACTAGTCGAAAGATGAGTAATAAACTAATTATGCAATCAATGCAGTGTACGGTGAGGCAGAAATATTTATTGTAAACTTAAGCCCATGCGACCAGTCATGGAGTCATACAACATTAAAACCGGTCCCATAACCTATAGAGTTAATGCTAACCATCAAAATACACTGACTCAGTCCTACATGAATCTCATTTTATTATCTCCTCATAAAAACAGGGTGCCAGACTATTTTGCGCCCTGGGCAAGGCCAACTACTTTCACCGCCCCCAAAAAATTGCCAACTTCCATGTTTGAAAATAGATGTTTTGTGGAAAAAATGAAAAACACAGAACTTGAAACTGCTAAATTTATTTTAAATTGCAAGATTTTGTAATACATCGGTCTTTGATTATCTTTCTCAAATACAAAAGAAAATATTTTGGCACACAAATCATTTTGAACTAAAGGGCACTCGATATAATGCAGACCTCTGTCAAAGGCAACAACATTAAAACCTTTTACTCCACACACCTTAAGTCTATATTTGCTTTCATTGTCCATTTTTCCCACTAGAATGATGCAGTTTGAAAATGCCCCTTTGGCCCATCAAGTTTTACAAATCTGTGCTTTTCCCTTTTATTTTCCCACATTTCTGTCATTTCCCCCCAGATTCTTACAACTCACTTACACACGATAGCAGTGGCCAATCATCTACCTGCCCACAACTTTGAAATTTGAGAGGAAATTAGCATCCAGAGGAAAAAAAACCACACAAATGCTGGAGAAACTCAACAGGTCAAGCAGTGCCTTTATGTAGCAAAGGTAAAGATACATCACCAGCATTTCAGGCTTGAGCCCTTCTTCATGGTGTGGGGGAACATGAGAGATGTCCGAACAGAAGTGGGAAGGAAGATGGTGAGGGTGGGGAGAGCTGCAGGAAGGGGGGGGGTGCGAGCAGTCTAGGCTAGGTGGAGAGAGAAAGGAAGTATGACTGGAATAACTAGTTAAAGGGGGGGGGGGAAGGGAAGACAAGCTATAGTGGAACGCAGTGAATTCGATGCTCATATCCTATGGTTTGAAAAATGAGGTGTTGTTCCTCCAATCTGTGGTCAGGATGGGGTAGTGTGTTTGGCACCTTAGACCGTGGTGAGGGAAGAGGTGTGGGTGCAGGTATTTACACCTCCTATGCCCACTGTGGAAGATGCGGGGGGCCTTACTGAGTGTCTTGCTAGGTCATTTCAAAGGTGTTCAAGAATCAATAGGGCGACTCAGTTATCAAAGTGGTTAGCACAGCTCTGTTACAGTGCCAGTGACTAGGGTTCATATCTGGCGATTTCTGTAGGGTGTTTGTACATTCTCCCCATGTCTGTCTGAGTTTCCTCTGGGTGCTCCGGTTTCCTCCCACCCTTCAAAGCATACTGGAGTTGTAGCTCAATTGGGTGTAATTGGAAGGCATGGGCTCTTTGGCTGAAAGGGTCTGTATGTCTAAATTTTTTTAAATATACACATTACTGCCACGAGTTTGTAGATACCCTCTTTGTGAGTAATTGGGCTTTTCAATAGAATTGAACAATTAGAAATTTATTTTTAAAATAATTTATCTATAATTAATGTTAAATGATTATCATTAATGTGCTATGTACACTGGTTCTTCATTGTTTGATGAGATAATTTCCCATAGCTTAAACAGAGTTGGAAGAAAAAATGAACTGAGAAAAATTGCAGAAGAAAACAAAACCTTTGCAGAACGTCTACTAATGATTGCAAATCATCCTGGAAAATACTACTTTGATCACATAAGACAAAAGGTAACTTTTATCAGCATAAATTCATTCTTCTCCAAATCCGTGGAGTAGAAACTTGTTCTCTGTTTTATACACCCATTTTTAAAATTCATCCATACGTTTTAATAAATAAAAAAAATCCATAATGGTAGTAAATTGAATGCAAGCCCTAATTAATGTGCAATATCAAGATAAGTTGATCAATCAATCTTTTCAAGAATGGTTGCCACCCCTCCACCATCCAACTCCTCAACAACCAACTCAGTGAGGGACTCATTTTGCACTTTATTAATTTTTTAAAACTTCTTTATCTTTTGCATAGTCAGTTTGCTTACATTTCTTTATCTTTGCATTTCTTTATTTGTTCACGTGTGTACTTTGTACACAGTTTTTTTAATACTACGTGATAATTCTGGCTCGCCAGCAACAAAAAGAATCTCAGGGTCGTATGTAATGTCATTTGTGTACTTTGACAATGAATCTGAAATCTGAATTTGCTGCAGACAAAATTAACTCCTTCCATTTTCATTTTTCTTACATTGTTCCACTTAAACTGTAGGTGTAATTTCTGTTTCAGACTGACTGGTTTGGATTTTTGACATTGGGGAAATGCAGATTGGTCAAAGAACATTACTGTTGTTTGTCCAACCGGTTTTGGGCAAAGCTTTTTAAACAAAAGACCAGAGTTGGTGGAAATCTCCATTGTGCCCAGAGGGTGGCATTGAAGAGAGTGGCAATGGCAGTTTTGTGGCTAAATGCCAGCTCTTGGATATAACTCATTGGGACAGGACAAGGACAGTCAGCTCCACCTGCTCGTTGTACCATTCAGTTTCTTCATGGACAACCTTCAGCTTGAAACCATTACCCCCTTGCTCCATAACAAGTCACACCCCCACCAACCCCATTAAAAAAAAAAGCCTTGACTGTTATTTTCCTATTAACTTGCATGACATCAAAATATATTCTAAGAACTTATTTTGGGAAAAAATAATTGTGTCTTTACAGATGGTATCATGGTGAAAGTTGTGCTGGGAATAATTGGTAAGTTCATGTTGTCTATTGACATTTTGGGTCAATTTAAAGCAAAATTGTCACCTCTAATGCTACAAATTGTATTAATGTGCAAAATAGGCCAAAATGAAAGTAACTATTACAATTTTTTAATTTACGTGTGGGCACTGATAGGACAACAATTTTTTTTTCAAAAGGTTTGTTTCCTGAAAAATCCTGAAGCTTATGATAGACAACTTCAAGCTGAACTCAAAGATAATTTCAGATTTGCTGTATCTTGTTGGAAATTGGAGAAACATTAAATTAAATTTTATTGAATGTAGTGTGTTTAATCGCATAATGATTCTGACACATCGTGTCAGTTCATTTGACCTAAAGATGTTTTTCCGCTAATTTTTGTTTGTACTCAGCATTTGATGCCTCCCATGTCAGTGTCCATCAATAGTTGGCCAGCATAGATGGATTCCATTTGCCCTGATACCACAGGGAAAAAGTCCAAGTGCTAATCGGAAAATGAATTTTAATGAAGTTGATTTTGTATGCCTGAAGTAGACAAAATATGACAGGAAATCATAAAAACAGGTTATATCTAAAAGATGGTACATGATAGGAAATTTTTATTGATCAGCAGCTCAAAATCCATAAACTATACCCAAAAGTGTTCAGAAAGAAAAATCTTCATTGTCCATTGTAGTCAGTGGTAAGCATTTATTATCTGCCCTAACCCTGCATGAAAAAGTGGCTTTGCAGTTCTTGGCCATCTTGCTGGTTAAGGTTTTGGGTGTCGGAGGTGCTATTGGAGTAGCATTTTGTAGCTGTGTACTGCACCAGAGGCAGAGAGATGGTGGTTCACAGTGGTAGATGGAGTGCCAATCAAAGAGGCTGGATGGTGTTGAACTTCATGTTGTTTTATTTATGTGGCTGTTCCAGCTGAGTTTCTGGTCAGTGATTGGACCGACATTGGTAACGTCACTGACAGTCAAAGGTAGATGGTTACAATCTTGGAGATGGTTATTGTGCTGCGAACGTGACTTGCCTCTTATTAGTCCATGTTGTCAAGGTCTTTCTGCTTGTCCAGGTCATTTGCTGAGGTGTTGCAGTTGTGAGGTTAAGATGGAAGGAAGATCTTTGGTATAGTAGCTGAGATGGTTGGGCCTAGTTCATTGGCCTGAGAAATACCTGCTGTGAGATTCTAGGACTGTGATAATTGCCTTCTTCAACCTCTCTCTGCGTAAGGTGTGAATCCAACCATTGTTAGGTATATTTTTAATGTAAAGTCCACTGAACTTAGTCTTATATGGACAATATCACACTTGATCAGTTATTTACTTGATGTGAAGGGCAGTCACTCTCAACTCACTTTTTGGTACATATTATTTAATATTAGATACACTGCTGTTAGATGTCTTAAGTCAAGTTTATTATCATCCGATGTCCAAGTTCAACCCGACATAAGTGTTCTCCGGTCCTCAGTGCAAAACATGCAGACACACAACCAAACATAGCACACTTACAGGCAAATAATACATAAGCAGGACAAGTATTCATTAATATAAATAAATATATAGAAATAGATTCTCGGATGGTTGGTGTGAGCAGCTCCTTTGGTTGTTCAGCTTTCTCACTGCCTGTGGGGAGAAGCTGTTCCTCAGCCTGGCGGCGCTGGTTCTGATCCTCCTGTATCTCTTTCCCGAAGGGAGCAGCTGAAGGATGCCATGTACAGCGTGGAATGGGGTTTCTTCATGATTTTGAGCACCCTCTTAAGATGACAATCCTGGTAGATCACGTTGACTGGGGTGAGGTGGGGGGGGTTGGGGAGAAGAGGGAGACTCCACTAGATTGACAATCGTCGTGAAAAGTGAAAGTTACTTAGTTGATGAACATTCATCTTTGTTCTCCTTATAGATACTAATAAATCTCTTCTGACCATGGGCATGTCAGACTGAAATCTATTTTATGCCTGTTGGTGGGCATTACAGGGTTCAAGAATTATTGACTTCCAGATAAGGCATGGGAGAAAAATAGAGTCTGATGTGAGAAATTTTATTTCAAACAAGCCGAGCATGTATATTATTAACATATGTTCACTGATGCAAATGACTCCTGTCACCGTGTTGGACGATTGTGTTATGGAGGACCAAAGCTCTAGATATTTGTTATAATAGGGTATAATTGGAACCAGAATAAACAGTGCTCATAAGATATTGGTATCGTTAACAAGGTTAGTATAATTGCCCATGACTCAACTGCCACTGAATTGATTATCATACCACTTTATCTCAAAGGAAAGTTGAGAGTTAACTACATTGAGGTGGGTCTGGAATCAAATATAAGTGAGAGCAAATCAGCAGATTCGGACATTACTGAGCCAGATGTGAATTTAAATACTGTATATACTCATATAATAGCTGATTTTTTTGGGGGGGGAGTCAATTTTTCGTGTCAAATTTGGGGGTTCAATTATTACACAGATACTATTTTTGACTGCAGTAAGTACCCATGTATTTCAAGGCGTCAGGAGCTCAGATGGCTGGGACCAAGTGATCAGTTCACGATTGGGGCATCAGGAGATCAGATGGGCATTGCAGCCGAGGCGAAGATCCACTGTCAGGGGATCGGGAGCTCGGATGGGCGAGCAGCTGAGGTGAGGGTTCACGCTCAGGGCTCAGGAGTTGGGATGGGGTCGACTTTTACATGGGATATACGGAAAATACGCATTTTTGGGACCAAAAAAGGGGTGGAGTCGACTTTTACATGGTATCAACTATTACACGAATATATACGGTAAGTCACTAGTCAGGTTATCACCATTGGATATACTCGCTTTTTAATCTGAGAATTTATTAACAGGATTTTATATTTCCCAATTGTGTTGGACACAATATAAATGGAGAACTTGAAATACTCAACAGGTCAGGCAGCAGCTGTGAAAGAGAAGCAGATATAACTTTTCAGGTCTAAATCCCTTTTTTCAAGAATGGGAAAGAAAGAAAACAAGTTTTAAGTTGCAGAGAAAGTGGGGAGGAATGGAAAGGATCTGGAGGGTATATCTGAACTCATGAGGCCATTTGTCAATGGATTAATGGGCTGTTGAGGAAAGATGAACTTTTCTTTCAACAGCCAGACCTCTGGATTCCTCATTTTTCAACTGTTTTTTGGCTCCTTCTAGATGTAAAGATCAATGTCCTTGTGCCATCTTTTTGAGATTTTAATTTGTGCCCTGATTTATTTTAATTTCAATCCCTTCAGGTACAGAAGACACACAACAGTTTACAATTGACTTCTTGACATCAGCTTTGTTTTTCTCTCCCTGTCTTTCTCCCTCACTGATGCTATTTACTATTTGCTGTGTTATAAATTCTCTTTGTTCATAACTGTGGTGCTGGCTTTGAGTCTTGTTGCTGCTCAGAAATAGAAAAGGCTGCCTGCTTCACAGATACCACTCCCAAAGGAAGCCTGTTGTAGTAGCTGACAAGAAATCCCAGAAATGATAGACAGTAGCTAAGAGGAAATTCAGCTTGAATATTTCCATTACCACTAAAATGTCCCTGCTGAGACAGCAGGATGTTGGCAGCATCCTACATGTTAAGAGAACGTGGAAAAGAGGATCAAACTGAAGGGCAAGATCATGCAGAGATATGAAATCAACAAATGATTTAAATCAGGACTCAGGCCTCAATATTAGGGCGACACAGTTAGTGCAACACTGTTAAAGTGCCAGTGACCCCATTTGAATCCTGTGCTGTCTGTAAGGAGTTTGTACATTCTCCCCGAGCCTATGTGGGTTTCCTCCGGGTGCTCCAGTTTCCTCCCAACTCTTCAAAACATTCGGGGGTTGTAAATTAATCGGGAAGCACAGGGCTCGTGGGTCAGAAGGGCTAAATTTAAAAAAAATATTCTGGGTTTGTATGAGAAACGGAAGGTTAACCCTTTCTCCTCTGTCATCAAGGTAAGCACATATTTTTAAATTTAGACATAACAGCATGGTAACAGGCTTTTTTGGCCCAAGAGTCCCTGCTGCCCAATTTACACCCCATTATCCTACATTCCCGGTGTGTTTTTTGAATGGTGAGAGGAAACCAGAGTCCCCGGAGAAAACCCACACAGACACCGCGGGATTCAAACCCAGGTCCAGTCCCGATTGCTGGCGCTGTAAAGGTGTTCCGCTAACCGCTACACCAACCATGCCACCCCTAAATAGATAATAAATAGAAGGTGGCCAAATTTGAAGCTCAGAATCATTGCAGATGATTGCACTGGAATGGAAGGTTAAACCATTAGAGAAAATTCAATGGTAGAACAAAAGCAGAAAAAAAAATTCCTAGAACAGACAACAGAAAAAACTTACTCTTCTCCTTAAGCACTCCCTCCCCCTCCCACCTACAGTTGAAATTCCATATGGAATATTTTGGAAGATCAAGAACCAATTAGATTAGCACTGGAAATGATCAAAAAAAATTATTGGGTGGGGTTTTCATTGTGGTAGCTTGGTTGTTTCGTGCATGTGATAAGTGAGAAAGCTATTGGCTCGTGTTGTTTGGTCAATAGTACAGCCTAATAAATCTGAAATCTGTATCCTAAGTGTTTAAATGTAAAAACCAGAAAATTATTATACAAGTAATTTAGCAAAAAATATATTAATTTTTTGAGATAAAAATTCAATCTTAAATGTTTGCTAATCATAAGTCTTTATTGATGCTAAATTAATGAATACACCAAACAATTTGATAACCGAGAGTTTATTACTGTAAACCTCATTCAAAAGTGCTTCAGATACATTTTTTTTGCCCTAATGCTACATATCCACGCTTCTCATAACAAAAATTAAAGCAACACAGGTGCAAAAATTGTATACTTGCTTTTTAAAATATGCCACCTTTTAGTGTTCAATATATAAGAAAATAAAGATTGGTTTCTGTTGTGAGCTGTGGGTTACTCCATGCTTATTTAAATGAACTAATATTACATATTAATTAGAATTATTTATTAATTAGGGATAATTCTGACTTTAAGGATGGTGTAAGTAAATGATATTACACATGCCACAACATATATCCTTAGTGCATATTTTGCCACACAACCCAAGGTGCTTTTGTAAAAACTATTTGATTAATGACTATAGGAAAAGTGAGAATTGTGGCCTTGGTCCAAACGAAAACATTTCTAGTTTGTATCAGAGACATCAGATGATACAGTGGTTTACAAAAAAGAATTTCCATTGTATTATGAAGTGCTCGGTTGTATTTTTTGGTTGCAAAAAGAAGTCCATCGTAGTTTAAAAAAATACTTCGTTTCTAAAAACTAATCAGTTGTCACAATCATTCTTCTGTATAAAATGTTTATTGTCAACATGCAAAGTGACTGTTATTTTAAAAATTATTCATTCACAAGACATAGATAGTACCAGCATGTATTGTCCATCCTGAACTGAGGAGGCGATTTGAGTGAATAGGACTGGTGGGTGTGGAGCCCAACAAAGGCCAGACTGCGTAAGGATTGCATATTTTTTTTCCCTGAAGGAAAACAGATTGTCATAATAAACTAGCAGGCATCAAGGTCACCTTTACTGATATTTACTCACTTGCTAGCTACTTAATTATTTCAATTTAAATCCTCCATCTGCCCTTGAGATATGATCCCCTCATCAAGTCAAGTGTATTGTCATCTAATTTCACGAGTACAACCCGATGAACCAATGTCCTCTGGTCCTCAGTGCAAAACACGCAGACACACAACCAGACATAACACACATAGAGTCAAAGAATACACATGCGGGACAAGTATTCATATATACTAAATAAATATTGTTTCACGAATATGAGAGTCTCAGATGGTTAGTGTGAGCAGTTCCTCAGATTGGCTCTGATACTCCTGTTATCTTTTTCTTGACAGTAGCAACTGAAACATCCTGTGTGTGGGGTGCAAGGGGTCCTCAATGATTTTGTGCAGTCTTCAGACAACAATCCCAGTAGGGGGGAGGGGGTTGTAGGAGGAGTGGTCTAAAACTCTGATTGTGAGACATGAAAATTGTCTAAATTCCATTTCTACCTTCATAATTTGCTTTCATTACAATCTACTGATGCCAATGTCATCAAATTTTGGATGTAAAATACAATGTGTTGCCACAGTTGGGAGCAATGACCAAGTGCAAGTTCCTGCCCTTCAATGCACAGTTTACAAGCTGGCATGAAAATTTGTGCTCAATGGCCTTCCCTGCTGGGAGAGCAAATCCATGTGACCAGCTGCAGTTTTTTTCCATTTATTTTTACAGTAGTCTATTACAAACCTCAGGATTATTTTACTTTGACACCTTTGAATTTTCTGAAATAGAACTCTTCAGCATGTTGAGGATATGTAAAATTTACATACCCATTTTGCACTCCAAGTAAATGAGGGAATATTTCTCATCATCCCCACTCCTCCTCAACCATACAATCCCCAAAGTTAAAACATTAAACTTGAAATTCTTTACTGGTTAAATACCGCTAATAAAAATATTTATTTTAACCAATGAGGTGCTGATGTATTTGTAATAATAGGGGTTTATATAAATTTCTTGTCAGCAGATAAAACTAACTCAGATTCAATTCTGACATTTAAGAGCAGATTAGATAGGTACAAGCATTGAAGGCCTACGTTCTGGGTGCTGGTCGATGGGACTAGGCCGAATAATAATTTGGCACAGACTAGATGAGCCGAAGGGCCTGTTTCTATAGTGTAGTGTTCTAAGAATTGAAAAATTCAATTATACACATTTGCTGTGCTGGCTAGTAAGATAATTGCTAGTGTGTAAACAATTAACACATTAACAAAAAAAAAAATTATTTCAGATAATTTTTTTTTGGAGTTGCACAAAGATCCGAATCATACAGCTACGAACGAACCCATCTAGATGGCACCCACATTGGTTCCCTCTCTAGATTATCCAGAATTGCTTTTAATTCATTGCACGCAGTTTGAAGGTCGCCTTTCACCAAGACTTTATCGATGAGATGACCGTACTTCTCTTCAATGTAGACTGCTGACTGAAACATTTCCCGGTACTCATCCTCCTACAATTAAAGGGTAAAAATAAATGTACAAGGTAGGAGAGTGAAATACCTTTACCACAAATGTGTAACAGACAATTAACATGCTGAGTTTCACCAGAACTAATAATGAGGGGGAATAACAATTACTCTTATTTCACCTGGGAATTAACAACATCAGAAAATGACCTATTTAATAATCAAATCACGAAATCACTGTCTGACATGAGATGTTCATTCAGTTTTCTGAAATGGCATCTAATTGTCTCAATCTCCACTCTAATAAATTGTCAAGCTCATAATCGACTAAGCTCATTGGGGGAAAGTTGCCCTCTCTCTAGTGTGTACCTTTTTGGCTTCATCCTAAGCCAAACAATCTATTGCTCATTTCTCCACATTGAACTTGCCAGAAACTTAGTAACACTTCAATAAAAGTTGTTTGTTTTTTTTTAAACTTTTCCTTTTTCTACTTGTCCCTGAAGAACATCGTGAAACACACAAATGCTGGAGGAACTTGGCTGGTCTTGTAGGGTCTGAGGAATATTGGTACATGTACCAAGCATTTCATGATCACAATTGGGGATAGAAGAATTTTATTTCTTAAATTTCTCAGCTGGCACAGCAAGATTCAAACACAGGACTCGATGCTTTGCAATTCATTGCCAAAACATGCCTTTCTCAGCTGAATGAGTACTGTTGAAGATTTACTTAAGGTTCTTTTATTGTCGTGTAATAAAACATAACATTTAATATTGCACAAAATTTTTTTTAGCCTGGAATAAGACAGACCAAAAAAAATCTCCATCAGTATTACCCAGCGCCCCTTACAGTCAGAGAAAGAAACAAAATGGAGACCCTTCAGAGATACTGAGTTTTTATGGATTCTCATCCAGTGCTCCCACAGCCTCTGCAGCCGCACAGACCCCTGTTCGATCCATCGACAACCCGAACTCCAGATCCGAACCAGATCAGAAAGCCTTCAGTGCTCAAGGCCCCTTCTTGCCCTCAGCACCCTCTCAAAACCCAGTTCTGATACCTGGTCCCCATAAGCCCATCTCCAGCCCACAACCTGTCTGGGTCCTTTGAGCACATGTTCAAATTTATTGTCAGAGTGACATGACACCACATACAACCCTGAGATATTCTTCCTGCAGGCACAGCAGAATTACCACTTATTGGTAGTGCAAAAAAAACTTTACTCAACGTACACATGTAAATAAATAAAGAAATGTAAACAAACTGACTGTGCTATACAGAGAGAGAGGAAAAAAACCAAAGTCCAAAAGTAAGAGTCCTTAATTGAATCCCTGATTGAGTTTATTGTTGAGGAGTCTGATGGTGGAGGGGGAGCAGCTGTTCCTGAACCTGGTGGTATGAGTTGTGGCACCTCTACCTCTTTCCTGGTGGTAGCAGCGAGAACAGAGCATGTACTGAGTGGTGTGGATCCTTGATAATTGCTGCGTTCCCTTTATGTTCTCGATGATGAGAAAGGCTTTGCCTATGATGTCCTGGGCTGTGTCCACTGCCTTCTGCAGGACTTTCCACTCAAGCGAATGGGTGTCTCCTTAGCAGACTGATTAAAATAAAAGACCTACAGCACGGTAACAGGTCATTTTTGCCCACGAGTTCATGCTTCCCAATTTACACCCAATTAGCATACACCTCTGGCACATTTTGAGCGGTGGGAGGAAACTGGAGCTCTCAGGGAAAACCCACGCAGACACGGTGAGAACGTACAAACTCCTTACAGACAGTGTGGGATTCAAATCACAATCACTGGTCCTGTAAAAATCGTTGCCCTAATGACACCAACTGTACAGCCTTGTGATGCAGCCAGTCAGCACACTTTCTACCACACAGTTTGCCAGGGTTTCCGATGTTATATCAAACCTCCACAAACTCCTGAAGAAGTAGGGACAAAGATGTGTTTTCTTTACGGTGCCATTGGTGTGTTGGATCCAGGAAGGATCCTCCAAGTTAGTAACTCCCAAGAGCTTAAACTTGCTCACCCTCTCCACCTCTGATTCCCCCAGTGACCACTGGATCGCACACCTCTGCTTTTCCTTTCCTGAAGTTGCCATCAGCCCACAGCCTGTGTGGGCTGATGACCCTCTCGCTGGTCCACTGCCATGAAACCAGCAAAATATTACTTCTATATAAATTGTTTTCAAAAACAAATGACAAAATTACAGGTGTACAGTTTGGAAACACCTGCCCTGCACTCTGCCATTGAAAAATGCTTAACAGAGGCATTTCTGTGTTTCTCTGCTCTTACATTCTTTGAAAAAGAGCAAGTGATATTCATAACAAAACCTTGCAATAAAATTTAATTTGAACTGATTAGACTTACTCCTAATTCCTTAATGACATCATTCTCCAATGTTTTGGCTGGTGTTGAGTTTGCCCTTGGTTCCTGAATAAAAGGCTTGACAAATATCACATACGGTTTAAATTCTGATCTCCTCAAGTGTTTGATTGTCTGTAATTCAGGCAAAAGAGAAACTGAAGGAACTGCTGAATAGATAGAACTATAACATGAATATCATACAAGAGTTGATTTTACACCAGAATTTTAAATATAGCCCTGCAGCACGGTCCTCCACCCTCCTCCCCCCACACCCACCCACCCCCTGCAGTACATTTTGAAGGGTGAGAGGAAACCAGAGCAGACACAGGGAAAACGTACGGACAACGCCAAGTTTTAATAGTAAAGAAATGAAAACAGCTCATAATTTCTCAGAAAAAAAATCTCAAAAGTGCAAATTGTAGCCATTTTATGCACAATTAGATCTCGCAAATAACCAATGAGATAAATCATTAACCAATTTCTTTCTAATGGCATTGATTTGAGATAATATTGTTTTACACACTTCCCTTTTCTTTCCAAACTTTCTGTCTGAGTTGCTGCACGTATTCTTCCAGCATATTCTACTTTGATTTAAAATATTAACCATTCACTCATACAATTTCAATCAGATTGACAGTCTTGTTGCAGTTCTATTATATTTAATAGTTGTCAGTTGAGAAAGAAATCACTCTAAATTACATTAGGTAGAAGAGGTTAAATGCTGCTTCAAAGTCGATTTATATTTGATCACAAAGTAAGATGTACAAAAACGATCAGTTCTAAAGTCAGTAAAGTTAGTCTATAAGTTAGCCTGGAATCACACATCTGGGAGGAGTTCGGGAAATGAATGCATCAGTTTTGACACTGCAGCTTCTATTAAGGCAATCGCCATATTTATTTTCTCTCTGTTCCATTAAGTAGGTTCAGTGAGTTTGTTGGCTGGAACTATATTCAGTAGGCAAATTCCCCTGAGTCTACCGAGAAGAACACTGGACATTTTCAGTTGTTCTGCATACAACTGTATCAGCACTGGTGAGTCACATCTATGCCTTTCATTATTGTTGTTCAAATCTCAAGGAAATATAAGTAATAAAAACAAATTGATGGAAACACTTATCAAGTCAGGCAGATCTGTGGATAGACAAAGTCCGTGTTAATGTTTCAGGTCCAAGATCCAAAATGGTGGATAAAGGATTGGACCTGAAATGTCAACTCTCTTTTTATTTCCATAGGTGTTGCCTGATTGGGTCAATGTCTCCAGAAATTTCTTTTTTTTATCCTAAATTTCTAACACTTACAATTGTTATGATTTTATCTATATTAAAATTAAGAGTGGCATCATTATCTGACTGAGAGGGGACTTGATGGAGATATTTAAAATTATGAAAGGACTAGACATAAACAGATTCTTTCCCCTAAGGGCAGGGGAGGTTGGAACAAGAGGCCATGAGTTTAGGGTAAGGGGGAAACACATTAGGAGAAATATTAGAGGTGGCTTTTTCACTCAGCGAGTGGTGGGAGAATGGAATGAACTTCCGAATGAGATAGTTGCATCAGGGTCCCTTCTGTCAGTTAAGAAAAGTTTGGATGTGTACGTGGAGGTAAGGGGGTGGGAGGGTTATTGGCGGAGAGCAGGAGGTTTGAGCTCGTGGAGTTGTTCAAGTGAACCGGTGCAGACTCGAAAGGCCGACATGGCCTGTTTCCGCTCCGTAAATGGTTATTTGATTACATGGGTATCACTGTGACCACTTATGCAGTGTGAATTAACTAATACACTATTGCATTCAAAGTTTTCAAACACTCCGTGCTATGTTACTGTAGCTTATAATGTGCAAGTTAATAATTCCAAAATCAAATTACTTTCTTTAATGAAACCAAGCAAAGAACTGCAGGGGCTGCCAATCAAAAAACAAAAATGCACGAACACTCAACAGGTTCAATTTGATAATTATCCATTTCTAGGTAACATTGCCTCTTCCTTATAGATTGGAAGCCACCCTTTAGTGAAGGCAGAAATTGGTGATGAAATATTCCATCACTGTCAATATACCAACATAGCCTTTAATCAATTGAGGAAAAAGACGTTTGAAGATCAGGATCTCAGACTTGGCATAAAACTCATGGTTAACCGGACAGGAGAGCTCCCTGCCTTTGTAAATGCTTTGAGACCAGGACTACTGATTGGGAGACACCTCATGGCAGTGGAGATATACCACCAACTTGTCTCCATAAAATTCTCCCAGATATATCAGTGCTTTGTTTTGAACCCTCAGGGAAAGTGATTGTCTGACAGAAGATTTAAAAGTGTAGTCAAAGCCTCTGTGGGGAGGGGAAAAAACAATATCCTCACCTACTTCTGAGAGTCTCTAAGGTATGGCTGCTCCATCCAGAGGAGATTTGGAATGGAATTGAGTCAGTGCACTGGGCACGCCTAGAAAACTTACACTCAGACTACCTGCTTGCCCATTTGAGCTGCAGGACATTGATGGGGAAGGGGATTGAGTGATCGCATTGCCAAATACTCATTCAGTCTGCAGGGATGAGTCCAAGCTTCCTGTTGCCTGCCACTTTAACTCTCCATCTCACTCCCACTTGGAGTCTGATCTATCAATCTGAGGCCTCCAGTCTCAGTGAGTCTCAAGGCAAGCTTGAGGAACAGCAGCTCAATTTCTATCTAGTCCAGAAGGTGCAGCCTTCTGGACTCAGTACTGAATTCTACAGCTTCAGGTAACTTGATTTCTTGATCTGCATCAGACATCCATCCATGATATTAGCTCAACATTTATTTTTTTCTTCAATTCTTTTCTGTCTGGGAATGCCCTGCTGGGCTTTCCTTCTCTCCATTCACAATTCCCATATTCCTTTGTCCATGTTCTCCCTCTCAAACAGCTCCCGTTCACTCATTGACCAGATAACCTGGTTTACAGTTCATCTCCACTGGCTCCCCAGTTTTACTCCATCATAGGCGTCCCCTCTCCCACACACCCTGCACCTTTAAACACTTCTCGTATCTCTATTTCAGTTCTGAACTTGCACTGGAAATACTGATTCAGTTTTATTACCCACAGATGTGGCCTGATCCACTGAGTATTTCCAACATTTTCTATTTCTGCTTTAGATTTCCAGCATCTGCAGTTTTTAAAACTTTTTTTTCTGGCCTGAGATGCTTGATTTATATACCAAGGATAAATAGTAATTTCCATTTGCCTTCCTCGTTGATTTTATCTGCAGACTCTCTTTTCTAACGATGATTGCAATATGTGAAGATGGAAAGGATGTACAGCTGGAAGTAATCTAATATTTAAACACCACATTCTCATTTCCAATCAATGCAACAGCAGTACAGGATCAAGGAGATCACAGTGCCTTCATCTTTCAATTTGCCTATAGAAGAAGCCGTTCCATAGACTTGGCCCTTCACTCCATCCTGCCCACCTGGAGAATGACACCTCATATGCCTGGCTGCTGTTCATCGACTTCAGCTTGGTGTTTAATATGTTGAGGCTGGTGGTAAAGCTGTCCTCGTTGGGACTCAACACCCCTCTCTGAAACTGGATCCTAGACTTCTTAACTGAAAGACCACAGCCTGTCTGAGTGGGTAGAAGAACGTTGAGCACCACCCCACTGAGCACTGGCAGACATCAGGGTTATATGCTCCACCCACTCCTGTTCACGGTGATGAACCAAAAGTAGTTGTCCTCGTCAGCCACAACAATGAGTCGAAATACAGAGCAAATCCCGTGAAATGGGGTGAGAGTAACAACCAGATTCTCAACGTGGACAAGAAGACGGAGATGATCGTGGACTTCAGGAGGACCAGGAACCACCACCCTCCATTACACATCAATAAATCTGTGTGGAGAGAGTAGAGACCATCTGGTTCTTTGCAATCCACTTAATTAGTGACCTATTGTGGACAGAAACATCTCCTCACTTGTCAGGAAGGCGCAACAACAACTGCACTTCCTGAGGAGACTGAAGCGAGCAAGGCTACCGGCCACCATCATGTCAACCTTCTACAGGAGCTCTGTCAAGAGTGTCCTGGCCAATTGCATCACAATGCGGTACAGTTGCTACAGAAAAATGGATCGGAAGTAAATCCACAGGATCTTAAGAGTGGCAAAGAGGATCACTGGAGTCCCTATAATCTACCAGGACACATGATCTACCGGGATAATTTTCTGAAGAAAGTGCACCAAATCGTTGAGGATCCCTATAACCTAGCACACAGCATCTTTCAGCTGCTCGATCGGGAAAGACAGAGGATCAGATCCAGCACCATCTGGCTGAGGAACACCTTCTTCCCATTGGCAGTGAGGATGTTGAATCACATGTCCTGCATATGTATTGTTTGTCTTTATGTGTGTTATGTCTAGTTGTGTGTCTGCGTGTTTGCCCTGAGAACGCTGGTTTGCCAGGTTATACTTGTGCAATCAGATGACAATAAACTTGACCTTCTAATATAGAAAATGGGAATGCTAGTGCTATAACGTGAACTGGACTTATGATATCACTACTGCTTTCAGGGCCTTTAATTGTTCTGCTATGTTAATGCAGTGAATCTGGAATATCACAAATGTAATTACAAATAATCTCTGGTTTATAATAACCTTGTCCCAAAGCTTTATTTGATTAATGCCTTGACACATTTGCCATTGCTAACACTCCAAATCATTTGTCTCACCATAATTACTGTGACTGGAACCGACAGCAAATATTATCAAGCCACTTACTTGAGGATTTGCTTCCACTAAGCACATCTTCTTTTTTAACATCATTGTGCGGATGGAATCTACATTTATTCCATACAGATTGTCTTTGTACGCCCCATGTTCAACAAATCTACAACAAATGAATATCAAACATCAAATCAGCCTTCTGAAGTCAATATTTTGCTTTCTCAGACTGAAATATTTTTGAAACAAAGAACAATTTTCATCATATTTGAAGAAGAATAGACTTTAATCAACACTGAGGCAGAATTACCATACATTCAGTGTCTTTGGAACTTAGCAAGCACACTTTAAATTATTCTTTTCCCTCATAATGTGGTAAACCACCATATACATGTTTGGATGTGCTGTTACAAGCCCAGAGGACCCCAAAACCCAGCAGCAATAGATACTCACCAAGACAAATGGTTACTTCAACAAAAGTTGCTTTTAATTATCTTTGAACATGATAAAGAGGATCACATCACGATTAATTTAACTAACCTAACATAACCCCCTTTTAATTCTAAGCGCACATGTATATAATGTGTATGCAAGTTCAGAAAAGTTCTTTGATTCACAGTCTCACTTTTTATTCCTCCAAGTTCACTGGTTGCAGGCAATTCTTATGCTATGCACAGAATTTAACATTTATGAAGTTCACCAGACTTTGGTGCTTGAAAGGTAAACGGTTACCACACATGAAGGTTCTTGTCGGTTTTCAGAGAGCTATTTGTTGTTCGCTGGATACTCACAACTTGTAACCGGCCACTTCAGTGTCTTGCCGAAGCAACTTGCCCCATCAGGGTTCTCCAGATGATAACCTCTTTCTTTCAGGCCACCAGAGTTCCTTTTATTGTTTCTCTTATTTCAAGTGAAACATTGGACAGCCAGTCCTCTCCTCTTGTATGAACCACAAGGGCTTTGACTAGGCTGAACTAAGCAGCCACAACCTGTCTTCCGAATGGGGGTTTTCCACAAGCTTTCCAGCTTGTCCTATTCCAGTCCCAGCTCCTGCTGCTGCTGACTGTAAAACTGCAGAACTGAACTCTCTCTCTCTCTCTCTCTGAGAGAAAGTCCTGTTTTACTTTCTCTGCTTGCAACCACATGACTCTCTTAGTTCCACTCCTGTGGCTCTGATGAGTTTTTTTTTCCCCCATCGGTTGCCTTTTTGTAAACAACAATCCATTAGTGTAGTCTCTTGGGCACTCTCTTTGCAAAGGTTCTTGGAGCCAGCCTGTTGAGCATGAGCAGAGCTCCAGTCTTTTAAATAAGATCAGTTTTAAAGTGTTTGTATGTGACCTACACTGAAAAAACCTGCCCCAATTTATCTCCCAAAAACATATCTATAATCTGTCACATGTTATAATCTGATGACAATAAACTTGACTTAACTGTCAGCGTTCTGGAGTTATTGTTAGAAAATATTAATCAAGAAGAGAAGTTCCAGGTGGATTGGTTGCCATTGAAACTTGCAAAATTAATTTGTTTTAATTCTTATTGTCAAAAATAAATTGAATTGGAGGACTTTATTGTAGAAGTTGGAATGTAACATGGGGTAATTCATATTGACCAAACAATCCTACCTGTTCTTCTGAATATCTGCTTCAAATGAGGGTTTGCTGACAAAATGATACTCCATTCCTTGCCTCTCGTGGGGTTTCTTCTGCCTTGTTGTTGCTGAATTGAAATAAAATATGCTGTCACACACATTGAAAACTTTCCATTCAGATTCCCAGCCTTTGAGTTCAGTTGATTGAACATCACCTATCAATCTATAAAGTCTTGGGTTTAAATCCCACCAGAATTCCTCGAGTATTTTTATGACGCATAATACCGTGAAATCCCCGCCGTCCAGAACTGAAGCAACTGGCAAAAAAAATTGCGGAAAATAAATAGATAAAATTGGCGCGTCTCGCCATTCGTTCACCAATCACGAACACACCATCTCAATACACTTATCCGGCATCTACCAATCTGCATAGGTGCCATATACCGGGGTTTATAGGTGTAGAAAAAGAACTTAGGCCCACATTGTTAACATGCCTGATAATAAACACTCATGGAAATATCATTGGACCCAGCAAATATCTGTCCATTATGGGGTAACCTAAACTTTAGGCACATTTACACTGACACCAATTTGGGTCTCCCTTGCTTACTTGAAGATCCACTGACTGCCTATGCAAACATTATAATTGTATCAACATCCACTATTTTCTCTGGTAGCTTGACCCAAAATATTCATCAGCCTGTGTGAAAATGGCATGGTCAATGTGAGTGGTGGGGGGACACGGTTAGCGCAACTTTGATACAGCGCCAGTGACCGGGTTTCCAATCCAACAGTGTCTGTAAGAAGTTGGTACATTCTCTCGGTGTATGTGTGGGTTTCCTCCAGGTGCTCCAGTTTCCTCCCACCCTTCAAAACATACCAGGAATGTAGGTCAATTGGTTGTAATTGGGTGGCATGGGCTTGAGGTCTGAAATTGTGCTGTATGTCTAGATTTAAATTTAATTTTTTTTTAAAAACCAACCCCTCAGATCTTTCTTCCAAGTTCTCCACAGAAAGAATTTGAGAAGGGTTTCACATTTCATTAATTAAATGTGAGATGCAAGCCACTTCACCAAGAACCAAGCAGTGATTCGATTATTAGCTGGTTGATGTAATGAAAAAGTACCTGCTGCAATGTTATTGTCAAATGAATTTGACCCTGAGTTTGAAAGGCTTTGTTAATGCATAGTTGAGGCAGGGAAACTGAGATTTACTGGGAAAATCAGCATGAGGCACAAGACAGAAGTGCTGCTGCTCTGGCCTTACAAGGTAAGTCTGGCTGCGGATCATGAACGTGAGGTACTGTCAGATGGAGAGGGGCTTAGATAGCGATAAGTTGGGGGAATAAAGAGAGGGAGGGGGGACCATACAGGAAGGATCAGGGATCAATAAGAAAGTTCCTATGTTGAAAATGGAAGGGCAGTTAGTTGGTCAGCAACTCAGTGCAGTCGAAGTCCCAAAATCCGGACGGCTCAGGGATTGGGTCATTCTGGATTCTCTGGCAGTACTTTTAAAATTCAAACTTAAGGAGGAATAAAGAAGAGATGAACAGGTAAATTGTGATATCCTATTCATGAGCAAATACAGCATGCTTCAATTATCAAAGCGAGCAGTTTTAAAGAAGAATAAAGTGCTGCTTGTTCCTGCGTGCACACACACGTGCACACACAAAAGCCCACTAGATTTTAAAAAGTTTGAGAGTTTTCATAAAGTCGGATTCTTGGGTACTCCGGATATTTGGACTTCTACTGTAGATTTTCAATTAGCAATGGAATGGTTGGGACATCAGTTGTCAGGAAGTGTGGGTCACACATTGGTCATGGGCGATTGGACGAGGGTTACAAATTGGAGAGAGAGTGAAGTGAGTGTGTAAGGGTCGAAAATTGAGAGAGAATTTGAGAACATGAAGGTGAGCCAGGTAAACATATTTATATGGTGGACTTACCCGAGAGTGACCCCAGCACTCAGAGCAGCAAGGTCTGGGATGTGCTCGGAGAAGTCCACTTATTTAATAATCTTACTAAACTTGAAAAACATGAGGGTATGGGACCAACGCACAAGACAAGGTTCAGAGAATGCTGGATACTCCATCTGATTGTAACAGATCTCCCTAAGTCATGATGGTCACCTAACTACAGGAAAGATATCAAAAAGAGAGAAAGAGTCCAGAGATTTATTAGGATGTTGCCCGGACTTCAGGAACTGAGCTAAAGGGAAAGGTTAAACAGGTTTGGACTTTATTCCCTGGAGCGTAGAAGAATGAGAGGAGATTTGATAGAGGTATTTAAACTTATGAGGGGTATAGACAGAGTAAATGTAGATAGGTTTTTTTTAAGGTGAGATACAAACCAGAGAACATGGGTTAGGAGTGCAAAGGGGAAGGTGAGAGGGAGCTTCTTCACCCAGAGAGTGGTGGGAGTGTGTAATAAGCTGCCAGTTGAGGTGGTGAATGGGGGCTCAATTTTAATACTCAAGAAGAATTTGGACAGGTACGTGGATGAGAAGGGTATGGACTGGGTGCAGATCAGTGGGACTAGGCAAAACATGGTTCGGCACAGACTAGAAGGGCTAGTTTCTATAATCTGTTGATAGTGTATGGGTACAAGGTATCAGAGATTGTTCTTTGAATAAATTTAATAGTTACCACTAATTGTAAGCGGTGTTTCTGAAATAAAAGTGAAAACTTGTTGTAAATATTGAAGGGTTCTATGTGAATTTTTTTTCCGAATCAACTTTTGGACATTGCCAGTTAGTGTACATCACCCCAGTGACAAACTCTAGTTGAATCCACTTGTCTAACAAGCTCTTACTTACAAGGAACAGCCACATTGTACCGATTAGGATTTTCTGAAAATAATCTTTGCCTCATCTCATTTATTTTTGCTCCAAGAGAACCTGCAAAGTGTATAAAGGCAAGAAACAAAATACAAGATCTGAACAAATTATGAACTCATTGTATTTGAACAGATTACAGATACACGATCTTTTAACCAGAACCCTTGGGGGTACAGTATGTTCCGAATTTCGGATTTGTCCAGATTTCAGAACAAAGGCTAGCTGCCCCAGATTTAAGCCCACCTGAATTGTGCTGCCATCTCTCTCTCTCCTCCCTACCCTTCATGCTGCTATCTCTCCCCCGCCCACCTGAATCGCGCTGCCATCTCTTTCTACCCCCCACCCACTGCCCACCCGAGTCGCGCTGCCATCTCTTTCTCCTCCCCACCTGTCGCCCTGCCGTCTCTCCCCCTGCCCAGCCTGCCTTCCTGTCGCGCTGCTGTCTTCCTCTCTCCCTCCCTCCCTCCCTCCCTCCGCTGTACCAGCTCCAGAAAAAAAATGCCGGTATTTGGAGCTTTCCGGATTTTAGATGTCTGGATAAAGGATTGTGTACTTGTACTAAAAAAAATTTATTGGTAAAATACCATTAAATTTTCATTCCAAGAGTTTTATTTAAAATTTTAACACCTTAAAAAGTGTTCCACCAAGCCGCGAGTAGTAGTATGAAGAACTTTGAAGTAATGATATTTATCTATCCTCTTTGAGTTTTACGTCTACTCCACCCCCACTCCGTGCATGGAGCTCCAGAGTGTGGAAAGTGGGTGGTTGGTATGATTGTGACATATTTAGTGAATGATGGGTCTCACCAACTAGGACCACCAGTCTGTGAGAATCACTGGGATGACGGTGGTAGATGGCCACTTCCTCGTAAGTTCGATACTCTGTGCTCTCATTTTGCTTCGTCTGCTTTTTCTTGTTTTGATGAGTCTTTTGACACTTCCTGCTTAGCCTAAAGCTTCTCTGAATGCCAGCTGCAACACAACATCAACGAATATAGATTACTGGGGCTTCCGACGTAAACAAAATCTATCACTATGTAATTCATATTTGCAATACACTACTGTAGTGATATGTTTTCTCCTTGTAAATTATTCCCTACCTGTGTGCTGTTGTATGCATGAGGCTGGCTCACCCACTAGTGATTCGTCTCCTATGTCTCCTCCCCTTATGACCTGGCCATAAAGGTTGACCTCCCTCCCAACTTCTGACATTCCTGTACCTGGATCCGGGCTAGCCAAAGTCTCATATCTATTAAAGCCTGTTATTCCCCTGCTCGCCACTTCGTGGTTATTGATAGAGCCTGTCAACTACTCTATGATGTATTATATTCACACAATGCAAACTGATGACTGTTTCATAAGAAATAGGAGTAGGCCATCCGGCCCATCGATCCTGCTCCAGCACTCAAAGTGATCATGGGTGATGACAGGCTCATCTCCACCAACCTGCCTTTTCCCTTAATGTAAAACTATGGAAAAAATCTATCCAGCCTTGCCTTAAATATATTTACGGAGGTCGCCTCCACTGCAGTAAATATATTCAAGTCTAGGTTGGTTGGATAGATTTTTTACATAGTGGGGTTTGCTTTAAAATAAAGGCTAATTCTATTGGATACGTTCACTTAGAGTCTCATGGGCTTTCCAATTTTACAGTACTTTTTGCTCTGAGAAAAATGCTCAATTTCATTCCTTGTGATCAATTTGATTATTTTCACATTAGTTGTTATTATTGCCTGTTATATTTTGGAATTCTACAAATGAATATCTGCAGGAGCTGGGGTCGAATGCAATGCACAAAAGTGCAAGGGAAACTCAACACGTTAAGCAGCATCCATAGGAGGTAAAAGGCAGTGGACATTTCAAGCCTGGGCTCTTTGTCAGGAATCTGGAAAAAACAAGTAGTTGCCTGGATAAAAAAAAACATGAGGGAAGAGGAGGGAGGAAGGGTAAGGGGAACGAGCACAGGCTAACAGGTTGGAGTGCAGAAAAGAGAAGCTGGAAAGTGGATGGAGGGGAGTCTCTGATGGGAAAAGGAAGGGAAGGGGGTGGGAGCTCAAGGACACCTGTATCAATAAAATGGAGAAGCTGTTAAAGGTTTCATGGTTGACACAAATAGGATAGAGTCAGAGTGAGAGAGATTTGCCAAAACAGAACTGATGTCACATCGTTTGAATAAATGCAAGAAGCCAGAAGCAAATGTAATTAATTAAATTCTGCAATCGATAAAAGCTATTATTGGTTTCATGTAATAAATTGGAACATAAATCTCGTGAACTTTGTGAGAACTATTACATTTATAAAAGGGATGGTATCTGGAAGGACATGAAAACAAATTGGAAGTTTTAATTTGCATTTAAACTAATCAGCTAAGTGCATAAAAGAATGTAGCATTATTTTGATTACTCACTGGATTTAACATTTGCTGAAGGTGAACTCATATCTTGTATTTTCATTTACAATTTAAACTAGTACGATTACAAAATCTGGACCTCATTTTCTAAACTGACAAGTAATGAGCAGTTATTTGGGGAAGTTACTGAGAGTTGTGTCCAGTTTTTAAAAAAAAAAATACACTAACAATAAGTGGTAATTCTGCCAGCCGCACAGGAAAATGAACCCCATGGTTGTATGTACTCTGACAATAAATCTGAAAATGAAAAAAAAATCCGAGTTTTTGCCATCCATGATACTGTTGTCCCTTGTGCCTTTGATCAGAGGGGAAAAAAGGAGAGGGAATTGTACAGAAAAGAACGAAAGTATTTACACTGGATTATACGGGCACGATTCATAGTTTTACAAGTCTGTCACAGACACTACTCTAGTACACAGGCATCAGATTGTACACAGGCCAAGGAGAAAGATAAACATGAATTGAGCTACAACTCATGCACTTCAACAAGCAGGAACTTAAAACATTGTATTTTTTGAAATGAGTTTCATGGTCAATCTATCAAACAGCACAAAAAGAAAATCTAAGCAAGACCATTGTTTTATCATTTTGGATAAAGTAAAATCCTCTTCACATTGCAAGTATTCTGACATTTTCCCTGGGCAGTCACTTTCACTGTTTCCATTACCAAATCTTTGGTTTGTATCCCTGCTGAAAGATTATATTCTAATTTCTTTGGAAATTCCAAGATTTTGCAATTAATTTTGCATTTTTTTTTCTGCAAGGGATTCTAAAACAGTGATCTTTATTTAAAAAAAACATGTTAGTTTAGCAGAATATGGACTCTCACCTATATAAAGCCCATTCAAATACCCATCACAATCACAGTCCTCTGAGGAGGGAGAGATGCAGTAAATTGAAGAGGAAGGATGACTGAGGTCAGAAAGTAAAACGTAAACTGATCAATGTTTGAAAACAACACATCAAAGAGCAGACCACGTATGGTGTAAAAATAGCAAGTTAACATCTCAACCCATGTTTCTGAGAGTTGTTTAGAAATCCTTGATAAATTATCTTGCTTATTCATTAATCATTTATAAAGTTACCACAATTCCAAGGTTATTACATTTTTTTTTTAAAAACTCAATTACTGGCAGCTTTTCAGAAAATGAGACCCAATCTATTACATTTTGAAGTAAAACATAAAAGTCTGTAGATGGTGTGATTTAAGTAAAAGCACAATTCTGGAGAAACTCAGCAGGTCAAACAGCATATTTTACACAGCAAAGATAAAGAAACCAATGTTTCAGAGCTCATCATCAAGGTCCAAAAATACATTTGACCTGCTGAGTTTCTCCAGCATTGTGTTTTTATCTTAAATGTGGTGATATGTTTCCTCCATTGTATATAGTTATCATGGTTGGTTGTATATATGGAGCTGGCCTGCCCACGGAGGACTCATACCCCATGGCTCCTTCCCCGTGGTCCTGGGCCAAAAAGGACAAGCCACCTTTCCCTTGCCGCCATTCCTATCCTGGGATCCGGGCAGCAAGATTATTCAATGTATTAAAGCCTATCGTTCCCTCAGCTTGCCTTTTTGGTTACTGGTGGTGCCCTGCAAGCATTTTATTCCTTTTAGAACCTACTCTTCTCAGGCTGCAGTGCATTATTCCTATATTTCTTCACAGTGACTCCTTAATTCTGAAGGACAAAGACAGCAGGCTCAGGGAATATTAGCCACTTGCAATTTCTACTCCATAACCGGCAGCCCTATCGCTGGAACTTATCGCTGACCCTTCACTGTGGCCGAAACAAAATCCTGGCTCCCCCTCCTTTGTGGGGATACACAGATAACAGCAGCTCATGATTTTCCCTGAATCAATACATGTTATTTCCAACCAATCTAATTATTATCTTCCAACTGCCTTATCACCCTGCCTTGAAATTAGATTCAGGTGGTGGTGGAGAGGAACAAAAACAAGGAAAGGAAAATAACCATAGTAAAGGCCAGAGACGCAAATTCAAATAAAATATACTTTTCCCATATAAAAAATGTTTCTTTTGAGGTTGGCTTTCTTGATTATAATTTTTGCTCCAAGATCATTCAAAGGCGTTCTTTTTTGGCTCACTCTCATTTAAGCAGTTGGTGAAAATTCAGTCTCAGTACATCCACTGATTTATTCATTTTAAAAGCACACATTTCAATTGGGTCTAAATTAAAAACAGGCTGATTAAAGCAACTGGCTTTCCCTTCTGCGTTGGAGACTCCATTCCCATGCAATGAATTTTTGGCTTCTAATCAAAGTCTTCATTGACAAAATACAGTGTGCAATTGCTTCTAAAAGAGATGGAAAAAAAATCAAGCCTATTGTTTGCAACGGTTCAGGCTGAGATGCAATTCGGACCCACAACTTACACTAAACCAGCCATTCTCAACCTTTTTTATGGTTTAAGGGGTCACTTCCCTGTGAAGCAGTCAAGTTGGTTTCTTACTTCTCTCCCACCGAATACATAAAAAAATTATTTTATGATTTCAGTCCATGGCCCCTCTTGAAATGTGCTGTGCCTGCCGGTGGGGCCAAATGGCCCCTGTTGAGACTGACTGTTCTAAACTGCCCTGTGAAGTGCATTGGCTCATCACTCTGTCCAATTAAATAACACAAATGTCTGTGAACTCCAAAACTGGAAAGTTAAATAAAGTCCAAGGGAGAGATTGTGATTTTTATGATGTTCCATCAGATAAGTTCAGGAATCAGAATTATGATATAAATGATATTAAAACTGTTCAGATAATGTTAAAAAGATTTAATCTGATGAATCATTAACTGCATTCTGTTATATTATTATAACACCTTTTACAAGCTACAGTTAATCATTCAAATTTACATTTTAAAAAGATTAGTTTTCTTAATTCAACATTTTGGACCACATGACAATAAATATAAAATAATTCATTTCAGGACTCATTTTGTGTGCCTTGGCCCTTCTGCACTCTTGGAAACAAATATTTCTTGTTAATAGAAGTAAAAATACAAAATGCAGGAGAAACTCAGTAGGTCCAACAGTGAACTTTATGTAGCAAAGATAAAGCACATCACAAAATTCTATCGACACTGTGGATGAAGTAAAAACACAAAATGCAGGAGAAACTCAGCAGGTCCAACAGTGAACTTTATGTAGCAGAGGTAGAAATATATAACCAATGTGTCAGGCTTGAGCCCTTCATCAAAGTATGAGAAAAGTTTTCTCACACTAGATGAAGGGCTCAAGCCCAAAATGTCGGTTCTGTATTTCTACCTCTGCTACATAAAGGACACTATTGGACCTGCTGAGTTTCTCTTGCATTTTGTGTTTTTACTTCATCCACAGTGTCCACAGAATTTTGTGATCTACTTTATCTTTGCTATATAAAGTTCATTGTTGGACCTGCTGAGTTTCTCTTGCATTTTGTGTTTTTACTTATATAAGCAAAGATAAAGATGCATAGCCTACATCATGTTTAATATGAATATATGGATAAGGTTTCTACTATAAAAAAGTATTGAAGATTTGCCATCATGGTCAGATTTTGTAAAATATTCATGCAACTTACAGACATGAAGCACCCACCTTTCTCACAACTTTGGTCATCTGAGAATAGAATAATAAGGAAAAAAGAAAATATTTAAAATATATTGTGTGAAAAATATTGATCTGGCTGAGGTTTATATAGGATATCAGTATCGAATTAATATGTTAGGGTATTCAAAATCATATCAACAGGAAGTTCCTTTTCAACAGAACCGTGCTGGAATTGTAGTGCTGGAGAAATGGCTACGGACAGCTTAGTGGTTAGAGCAATGTCATGTCAGCACCAGGTTTGAATCTGGTGCTGTCTGCAAGGAGTTTGTTTGCTCTTCCCACCTCTGCGTAGATTTCCTGCCACTGTTCCAGTTTCGTCCAACCCTTCAAAACACACGGGGATTACGTACATAGAACATAGTACATTGCAGCACTGTACAGGCCCTTCAGCCCACGATGTTTCGCCGATCCATAGATATACCTACCAATTGTTGGCATAGTGGTTGGCCCAACGCCTATCAGCGCCAGTGATCGGGACCAGACTGGGGCTCAAAACCCATGCTGTATGCAAGGACTTTGTTCGTTCTCCCCATGTCTGCATGGCTTTTCTCCAGGAGCTCCAGTTTCCTCCCACCCTTCAAAACCTACAGAGGTGTAGGTTAAAGGGGTGTAAATTGAGCAGTATGAACTCTTGGGCCAAAATGTCCTGTTACCATGCGGCATTTCTAAATTTAAATTTAATTAAAAATACTAAATACTCCCTTCCTCATAACCCTATCTTTTTCTTTGTGACTGTCTAAGAGTCTCTTAAATGCACCTATTGTTCCAACCTCCGCCACCAGCACCAGCAATGGATTCCAGGAACCCATGACTGTGCAAAAAAAAACTTACCCCTGATGTCTCCCCTAAGCTTCCCTCTCTTCATTTTGCGCAGATGTCCTCTGGTGTTTGCTCCTCCTGCCCTTTGAAAAATATGCTGACTGTCTACCTTAAAGCCTCTCATAAGGTTGTAGACCTCCATTAAGTCACCTCTCATTCTTCTTCACTCCAAAGAGAAGGTGATATAATAGCTTAATTGGAGTATTTGGGTGGCATGGACTTGTGGGCCAGAAGGATCTGTTGCGGTGAGGTACGTCGAAATTTAAATTTGGAAACTCAGCAGCTCACGCAGCATTTAGAGGAAGCAAAGTATTAATTTTTATTTAATTTTGACATACAGCACATTAAGTGGCCCTTTTGGTCCACGAGCCCGTGCTGACCAATTACACCCAATTGACCAAAAAACCCTGGTTCGTTTTGAATGGTGGGAGGAAACCAGAGCACCCAAAGAAAATCCACACTGACACGGGGAGAACATACAAACTCCTTACAGACAGGGCCAGATTCAAACCTCAGCTGATGGCACTGTGAAAGCCTCACATGAACCGCTACACTAACTGTGCGGTCCCACCTTCAAGATGGGAGCAAAAAGCAGGCAGGCACCCGAATAGAAAGGTGGGGTGGGGGGGGTGGGGAGAAGAGGAAAGGAAGGAGGAAGGGGGGAGGAGGCAAACACAGGCTAACAGGTAATAGATGATTATGGATGGGAGGGTGGAAGAGAAAAGGAATGAGGTGATGGGAGAGGGGTTAGCTTTCTATCCCGTGCAATAATAGGGAACTCTTCTTGGCCAACATTTCAATTCCCACACTGCCAAACTGAGGCTACCTTTTAAGTTAATTACCTGCTAATATATCCATCTGGGTACTCTCCAACCAGAGGCCATTAACATCAACTTCTCCGGCTTCTGTTAAACAACGTCCTCCCCAAGGCCCTCGGTCTTCTTTCCTCCAGATTCCCATCCCCTTCCTTCCTCTCCATTTTGCTTTAAATTTCAATTTTTTTAAATTTAATTTTTGTTTTGTTTTAAACTCTCGTGCTGGAAAGGACGAGAGTTATTTTTACTTAGAAGGTTGTCAAGAGTTGAAATATTTTAATTAGTTTAGTTAGTTTCATTTATTGTCACTGTACGAAGGTACAATGAAAAATGTGCTTCCAGGAAGTCTATCTGTACCTAATTACAACAGAATAAAACACAGTTTACAGTTCAAACAGAATAAGGGCAATGTTAACTTGCTCCATTCCAGCTGAAGGAGTGGTAGAGACTAATACATTGGATAATTTTAAGTGGAGTTGGATAGGTACACGAGTTATTACTAGGTTACAAACAAAAAGCAGGGACGGTGAACTTTGTATGATTAGTCCTTTAAAGAGCCAACAGGCTCAAAGGCCTCTTACATTGCAGTTTGTATCATTCTACAGTGGAAGCAATAACGGTCACAATTTCTAGTGGGTTTAGTCCAGTGGTTCTCAACCTTTTTCTTTCCACTCACATCCCACTATAAGTAATCAGTGCTCTGTGATTGGTAAGGGATTGCTTATGGTGGGATGTGAGTGGGAAGGGAAGGTTGAGAACCACTGGTCTAGACCCAATTGTAACTGAAATATTTTGCTTGAGAAAAATTGTCAATGGCCCATTTGAGTTATCAAACCGTGCACAGAACAAGTACAATTAAAACTGTAGTTTTCACACTTTTTTTTTTTCACCCACATACCACCTTATGCAATCCCGTACTAATCACAGAGCACCTATGGCATAGGGATTACTTAAAGTAGTATGTGAGTGGAGAGAAAAAGGTTGAAAACCACTGTAATCCAAAATGGAAATGTGTCATGGTGTAATGCAATCTTAGGGCTTTCTTGCAGGTGCCAGTAGATTGTGGCCCAATGTGGTGAAACTTGGTGAACTTGACATTTTTAAATTTGGATTGTTAGGGACCTCAACTTTAGATTTATCATCTTGAATTACGACCTAGGTCGTGAAAATATTGAAAATACAAGGCAAACTAAAGCAAGTTTATTAGGTGTGCTCACATGATGGTCTTCTGCTATTTTTCTCTTGTTCCAAGGCAATGCGTTTCTGCCGATAAGCAAGTCGTCTGAAATTGAGGGAGAGAACGTTTAATGGAGGAAGAAAATTATTTAATTAAGGTCACCAAATTTTTTTCAAAAAAACTGATCTCTCCAAGTACCCAGCTATTTTAATCATCGATCCACTGTTAAAGAATTTGCTTTGGGACTTACTGAGAAGCCTGTTTATAAATGTACCATTGTTGTCCAGGAATATATAAGCTTTGTGATTTAGTAGTGAGTAGAAAAGACAAAGGAGCGTTGGTGGATGTTGTTTATTTGGATTTTCAGAAGGCCTTTGTCAAGTTGCCACACACAAGTCTGCTAAACGTGGTATGTTGATAAAGACACTAGCGTGAATAGAAGGTTGACTGACAGGTAGAAGACAAAGAGTGAGAATAATGGGAGCCTCTTCTGCCAGTGACTAGTGGTATTCCGCAAGGGTCGGTGTAGGGCCTGTCAGTGACTAGTGGTGTTCCGCAGGGGTCGGTGTAGGGTCTGTCAGTGACTAGTGGTGTTCTGCAAGGGTTGGTGTTGGGCCTGTCAGTGACTAGTGGTGTTCCACAGGGATCGGCCTTGGGTCTATTATTTTTCACATTATTTGTAAATAATTTAAATCAGTGGTTTTCAAACTACCCCCCCCCCCCCACCCCAACTCACATTCCACCTTAAGCAATCCCTGTGCTATAAGTGCTTGGTGGTTAGTAAGGGATTGCTTAAGGTGGTCTGTGGATGGGAAAGGAAGATTGAGAACCACTGCTCTAGACCCAATTGTAACTGAAATATTTTGTTTGAGAAACATTGTCATCGATCAATTTCCTTTGGAGTTATGAAACCATGCACATAACGAGTCTAATGAGGTACGATTAAAACAGTGGTTTTCATACTTTTTCTTTCCCCCCCCCCCCCCCACATACCACCTTAAGTAATCTCTTACAGAGCACTTATGACATAGGGATTACTTAATGCAAAGGAAGTTGAGGGGTGCAGTTTGAAAACCACTGATATACGCAACGCAACTGATGGCTTTGTGGCCACCTTTTCCAGTGACACAAAGATACGTGGAGGGGGTGAATAGCGTTGTGGAAGCAGGGAGTCTGCAGAGGGACTGGGCTGTTTGTGAAAATAGGCAGAGAAGTGACAGATGGAACGTAGCTTCGGTCACAAAATTTGTTAGAAAGAATTTAAGCATCTCAAACAAATACACATAGATACCTACTTTTCCTGAAACTTCTTTGATGGAATAAGCCCAGTCCGGAGATTTACATCTCCCACACGCTTTGCTTGCCACCACACAGAGTCATCCTGGCTTACTACTTGAAGAATGTCTCCTTTCCTAAAAGGTAACCCTGCCTCTCTACAGGGAATTGCTTTATCCTCACTTGGGTCATAGTCAAACAAGGCTCTCATGTGCACCTGTAGAGAAAGGAATTAAATTAGAAGTGGATTGGTCTATTAACATTGATGCAATCTTCCCAAGCTAATTATGCTCTAAATCGAAGTTGAAGAAAAAAGTTACTTTAATTAATTGTAGCATGTTCCCTGATAGCCAAGATGTTCAGTTCCATGAATAAATGTGGAAATTTTGCACTGGGGTACACAATGATGTTAAATTGGCCAAAAAAAATCTTTGTTCCTGCTCCTTTGTTTTAGAAGATCACAGCTAATCTCAAACTAAAAGTCAACTCTGCACCCCGACCTAACCCCAGTAACCATTTTGTCTACCCAGTATAGTGAAACCCTATGTTTCAGAGCAGTTACATTAAAAAAAAATGTATTGCAACTTTCCACGAGATGAGGTAGAAGGGAAAAGCTTTAGACTAATTCTACAATTTCATGTACCAGCTCTTGGACTTTGGGAGATCCAGTTCAGTAGCCCATTTGCAAACTGGCATGTTCCCAATGATGTCTATTGTATTCCCAAATTGTTTAATCAACACAATACTTTACTCATACTTTATGACTCCTTACCTTAGACTTGAGTCTTCGACGAGGGACCTTGTGAAAGGTTTTCTGAAAATTTAATAATAAAATATCAATTTATAATTCTGCCTTACTTGAATCTTGTTGCAAATCTGTCCACAATCAAAAAAAAAATGATCTTCCTACTTTATGTGATTTGACTATAATTTCAGCCAGCATCAGTTTTCACTTGATGCATGTGGCCTCTTACAAAGAGTTCAGCTTTTGTCTCCACCTACCCATTCTCATGGGGTTTCTGGTTCTGTAACTAATTGGACGGCACGGTTAGCGTAGCGGTTCGTGCATCACTGTTACAGCACAATCAACTGGAGTTCCAATCCGGCGCCGTCTGTAAGGAGTTTGTATGTTCTCCCATGACTGCGTGGGTTTCCTCCAGTTTCCTCCCACCATTTATTCTATAAATCTTGAAAATAATTTAAAAAAACCCAAAGAGAAAATGTTATATTATTCATTTTAGTTGAACACCTGATTTTCTCTAGAGAGAGGGGGGAACCACCATCAAATCCAATAACCATTGAAGGGACAACACTTTCCCACCGCAGCAAAAGGTGCCTCCTCGCAATCAGGGAAGCAAAAGCAACCACATGGGATTGAGATGGAGTCAAAATTAAGTCCATTGGCCCACTCTTTCCAAAGAGAGCAATAAAAGGAAAGAGATTTATATCAAGAATTAAAGATAGTGTAG
The DNA here is from genome assembly GCF_036971445.1 of Narcine bancroftii. Lineage (NCBI taxonomy): Eukaryota > Metazoa > Chordata > Chondrichthyes > Torpediniformes > Narcinidae > Narcine > Narcine bancroftii. The sequence goes on from NC_091480.1 coordinate 85,890,040, forward strand.
TAACTACCTCTTTCCAGTAGTTCCAAAGGGAGGGACGTCACCAGAACATATGAATTAAAGTATCTTCCTGAGTTGTGCACTTATCACATGTAGAGGATATTTTGGGGTAAAATTGACCTCATTGAACCTTGGAATAGTGGCCCCCATGGACTACTTTAAATTGTAACAAGGAAGGTCTAGCACAGAGAGAGGATGATTGTACATTTTTCAAAATAGATTCCCATGTATTGGCAGCAAACATTTATTGAAAGTCATGTCCCCAAGCTATCTTGATGTTAGATAAAGAATTATCGCTAAATCTTAAAAATGGTTCATAAAGGGCTGAAAGCAGTCCTTTCTGATTAGGTCTAAAATTATACTTCCCAGATAAGATTAAAATCTAAGTCTTGGGAAAGCCTCAACGTTAAGGGTTTAAGAAAATCCTAATCCGTAAATGGCGAAAGAAACATTGATTAGGTAATTTAAATTTGGCAGATAATCACTCAGAAGAAGCAAAGTTTTGGTCTATATATAAGTCCACGAAAGATTGAAAACCCAACCTGCACCATTGAGTATATCCAATGTCTTGATCCGAGGGTTAAAAAAAAGGAATTAGATAAAATTGGACTAATTCATAAAAATCTATGATAAACAAAATGTTTTCTAAATTGGAACCAAATAAGCAAAGTATGTCTAACAACCAGATTATCAGTTAGTTTGGAGAGTGATAAAGGCAAATGTATTCCCTGTATTGAGATATGAGAATGTCTTTTAATGGATTTAATCTCTAAATTAATCCATCTTGTATTCATTATGTTTCCTTTCTATTAATCCCAGCCCTTATGCTTGTAGGCAAACATTTGAGATGAATTAATATTACAGTGCAAGTGCTCAGATAATTCCTTGCAAAAAGCTTTGGTTAAGCCTTGGACCCCTGCAGTATTACTGAGCAGATTACTGAAAAGCAGGGGCAGCTTGAGCTCTCCTTACCCTGTATTCATTCAGATGATCCTTTTCCTTGACTGCTGGGATTAACTTCAGGGTTATTGAACCCTGACATTGGGCCTGCAAAATATGCAGAAAGATCACACATGGGATTCATTTGCTTTCAATCATTACTGAATTCAGCACTCAACGTTCGGCTCTTGCGAATGTCAAGCCTCTCCGTGGTTAAAGCCCATTACATTTAAAGTTCTGAAATGAATCAAAACAACCTTTGGCCCACCACATCCACCTTGTAGAACACTACAGCACAGCCCTTCTACCATCTTTACGAATCCCATTTACCAGCAATTGATCTGTAGCCGCCTTTGCCTCAGCAAGTTGTGCTTCTTCCCACGTAGACTGGTCCAGACGGTTCAATATTATGATATCCAGGCCGAGTTAGTTGGATGGACACAAAAATGGCTTGGAGAAAGTAGTGTGGGTGGGGGGGGGGGAGGTCTGTGACCAATAATTTCTAGCAGGTATCAATCACACATACATTCAATGCAGTAACAGGCCATTTCTGCCCATTAATCCATGCCACCCAATTTATACCTGTGGTGATACACCACTAGGGGGCGATCTCTGCACCTGCAGGAAGATCACCGGAGGACAGACCACACTGGCCAGTTGTCAATTAACCACCGCCCAGGATATAATCCTGAGCCGGCCCCTCCCGAGCCACTCACTCAGGAGTTACCAGTTCAGCTATCACTGTAGCAGACTTTTAACCGAATAAAGCCTGTTGTACAGTCTTTCTGGAGTTTTGTGTCTGCTTACTGCTGCAGCCGTGCATCACCCCCAGTACATTTTGAATGGTGGGTGGAAACCAGAATCCCCAGAGAAAACCCGCGCTGACATGGGGATATTGTACAAACACTTTAACAGACAGCGTGGGACTTGAACCCCTATCCGGTTCTGATTGGTGCCGCTGTAATGTATTGCACCAACCGCTATACTAACCGTGCCGCCACAGCAGTATGTTCCCTACTATTTGTCATGTACGTCAACGACTTGGATGAAAATCTAGCTAACGTGATTAGTATGTTTGCAGATGATGCCAAATTGGTGGTGAAGTGGACAACAAAGAAGATTGTCTAAGGTTACCAACAAGGTCTAGATTAACTATAGCCGTGGTCAAAGGAATGGCAGATAGAATTTACCTAGATATGTGGGAATCGTAAAATGATACACCTTGGGTGGCACGTTTAGCGTAGCAGTTAGCACAATGCTGTTACAGTGCCAGCGTCCGGGATTCAAAACCAATGCTGTCTGTAAGGCATTTGTACATTTTCCCTGTGTCTGCGCGGGTTTCCTCCGGGAGCACTCTGGTTTCCTCCCACCCTTCAAAACATACCAGGGTTGTAGGTTAATTGGGTGTAAATAGAAAGCATGGGTTTGTGGGCTGAAAGGGCCTGTTACTGTCCTATAACCATCTAATTTTTTTTTAATTGTGGAAGTCTATCCAGGTCAAGACTTGCAAATAATACTTGCTCAGAGTGGTGACATAGGGAAACAGGATAGTGAAGAAGGCATTTTCTGGGTGTCCTTCATCCGTCAGGGTATTGAGTACAAGAATTGAGATATCAAGGCTGCTCAAGGCATTGCTGCGATTGCACTTGAAATATTGTGTGCAGTTACGGTTGTCATGCAACAGGAAGAGATAGATTAAGCTAGAGATGGTACAGAAAAGATTTACAAGGATATTGTTAGGACTGCACATATCCTACATCTTGGGCACGGAGCTCTATGGTTTTGGTGCATGGCTGGGTAGCGAGACCCCATGGCAGAATGCTGAAAGACATATTTCCACTCCCCACTCTCCCCAGGTCTGCACCAAGGGCAGTGCTGCCGTTACAGCAGCAGGTGCCATCATTTTATCTTACCAGATCCCAATTTATCTACTCATTTCATAACTTTACATGTGAATCCATATACAAGAAATGCCCGACATAATTTTAGAATTCCAACATTAGTGGCTAAAAGATGTTAATGCTAATGCAAAAAAAACATAAAAATAAGTCATTTTTAAAAGTTTCATTCAAAAGAGAAATCATTTACCAGAATCTGACTGATTTCTTCTGGTGTCTTGTCCTCAACTGGGATGTCATTGACTTCTTTTAGTTCGTCTCCAATGTGAACTAAACCTGTGAAATAAAATCAAAATAATAATCTATTTTAACAAAGGATTATTTAGTTTAAAAAGGAGAGGTAATCCTGGGGACCCAGGATTAATATTTCAGACCTGTGTTAGGTCCCAGTGAGGTGATGACAACGGTGCAGTGTGGCAAATTTTATAGCTTCCAGTTCTTGGGTATAAACATCATTAATGACACGATCTGGGTCAAGCACGGTGATGTGATGGTCAGGAAAGCACAACGATCTCTTTACTTTCCCAGAATTTTGATTTTATATTTTAAAATTTAAATATTCAGTATGGTTTTTGTTCATAACTTTATTTATTCGTTCAACAAAGTTATTACATACAATAAGAAAAATACATATTATGAACGATTTAAAAAGTTCTTTATATAAAAAAGAAATAAGAAGCCCCCCACCTCCCGCTCTCAGCCAACTCTCTTTAGGAAAGCCAAAGAAAGAGAAAAGAAAACTGAAATATATTTACTAAAATCTAATCAAGGTAAATCTAAATGTAAATATTCTAAATATAAAGACCACTTATTAAAAAAAAAGAATAATTATCGTGTAAAACATACATAATTTTTTCCATTACTAAACAAGTTTTCATCTCATTTTGCCATCTATTAATATCAATCACATTAGCATTTTTCCATGTACTTGCTGTACATTTTTTTTGCAACAGATAAAGCTAACTACACAAAAGCAATCTGAAATTTATCTAATCCCAAATCATTCAAAGGATTCAACTCACCCAACAAAAATATTATCGGATCCAGAGATATTTTAATCTTATACAAATGTTCCAAAAACAATTGAATTGCTTTACAATAAGATTGTATATGTACACATAACCAAACAGCATGAAAAAAGTTCCAACCGAATTACCACACCTAAAACAAGAATCTGATTCACTAAAACCATATTTAAAAAAAAACTTTTCAGGTGTTAATTGATGTAAAAAATTGTAATTAACCATTGCATAACGAACTTTTATCAATCTAGTAACATTATCATGACAGATATCTAACCAATCATCCTCAGAAAAAGGTTAATATCCTTTTCCCATTTAATCTTTGATCTATTCCATCCCGGATGTTCATTATGGTAACATTCCCTTCAGAACCACAAGCCCATGCCACCCAATTAACCTATAACCCCTGTATGTTTTGGAAGGGTGGCAGAAAGCTGGAGACATGGGGAGAACGTACAAACTCCTCACAGACAGCACTATATTTGAAAGCAGGTGGCTGGCGCTGTTACAGCTTTGCAGATTAAAAATTTAAATTTAAATTTAGACTATTTCAGTCTATAAGTCCATGCTGCCCATTTTGCGCCCAATTAACCTACAACCCCCCAGTACATTTGAAACCAGAGTCCGCGGGGAAAACCCACTCAGACACGGGGAAAGCTTACAAACTCCTCCCAGAGAGCGCGGGATTCAAATCCCGGTCCTGATCTCTGGTGCTGTAAAGGCATTGAAAACTACTTGGCCAAGGGCCCTGAGTTTAACATAGACAGTAGGAACTCTGCAATAATCGTCACTTCACAGAGATTACAGAAAACAAGGAGGGGTGTAAAATTCTTCAATATTCCACTTTTAGTTCATTAATACACTTCCAATCGTTGCCAATGCTTGTCTAAACATGGAACATGTTCAAGAAGTTGGAGATCCTGAGATGGTGGGAAAGGGAAAGGAGCTGACCAATAATAACTGGAGGGAGTGAGCTTCTGGGAAAAAAAAAGAACATTCGCTCTTCTTTAATCCCACTCTGGGTTTAAAAAAAAAAGCAAAATTTAAAAAAAAAAGCAAAATAATAGGAACTTAGCTGCAACTTTATAAAATATCACATCCCCAATCCATGTAACAGGACGTTACTCCTGCTTTGCTGAATCTTCCATTATTTTTAGGGTACATTAAAATCACCCATGGCCAAAGGACTCCCTTTTTAAGCCCCTTTAGGTTTAAAACTGCTCCCCCCTCTGCTACCCCAAAGATGCCAGGAATACATTGCGTGATTAAGTGCTCTGGGTAATGCCTGCCCATCATCTGGATCAGTATGTCCTGGCCTTTAATAGCATGGACATATTCAGCAATCAGCACACTGCTGCCAGGGAATCTTCGGCTTCATCCCATATCCAGATCTGCAGCAGGGATGTGGTGTGATTGTGGTGGGTGACCTGGGAAAGTGCACTGCCGATGATCGGAAAGTAGAGAATGCAGCTCAGAACATAATGAAAACCTCCCTCCCCTCTGCGGACTCTATCTGCATCTCCCATTGCCCACAAAAGCTACCCAATGTACTGAAAAGCCCATTATGAAAGACCCTTCCCTCAGTTCTGGTCTCCAGATATGGCAAGATGATAGATTAGATATGAAAAGAAAATTGGTTAAATGTTGAAAGGTGGTATTTGCAAGAAGAGGTGGAGGTGAGGAGCACAAATTGGCTAGATCTTCCAAAGGATCAGCAGGAGAAATTGGGACCAAATGGCCTTGCTCTTTCCCAAGAAGGGTCGAGTCCATCATTATAGTGAGAAGGTACTTACCACTACGGTCTGCGGCTCCATCCCGCATGATCCGAGCTACAACAATTGCACCTGTGTGCTCAATCTTCCTAATTGTGGCCCCCTGTTGGTGAAAAATAGTCACTGTTAAATTGCCTTGATGAAGGGCTCAGGCCGGAAATGTTTTATATTGAAATTTTAGGCATACATCACAGTAACTGGCCCCTTCAGTTACACTCAATTTACCTACAGTCCAGATACATTTTTTTTGAACGGTGGGAGGAAACTGGAGCACCCAGGGAAAGCCACGCAGACACAGGGAGGACATACAAACTCCTTAGAGACCGTGCTGGATGCGAACCCCAGTCACTGGCACTGTAACAGCATTGTCCTCACCGCTACGCTAACGGTCCCGACCCCTGTTAAAAGGTAATGTTGATTACCCTTTACCTCCTATAGATGCTGTATTACCTGCTGAGTTTTTCAATCACTTTTGTGCATTGAATTGCTAAATTATGATGTTTGTTCTGGCATTTTGACTTACTTTTTTGTTATCTAAATTTCTTTTAATCATGGACATATTCATGCACTGGTTTGACCACAATGTGGTATGACAGGTACAAATAACTTTTACTGCCATTGGGTAAATTTGTTTTATTATCATGTTAAAAGACCATATTATGAAATTTAAAATACAACCTTAGATCCATCAATATCATACAGTGCTTCAAGCATCAGCACTTGGAAGAATATTACCTTCTTTAAAAAGAGCAGTGACATTTTTTAATATCATTCGGGGTCAAAATTAGCATGTTACTGCAAAATAAATCTTCATTTCAGTCAGAGTTTGATGTCATTCTTAGGTACAATAATTTAATCTGTCCTCAGTCCAATTAAATACAAGTAAAAGCTTTTTTTTATGTTATCTAAAATGCAAACAATTCGTCCTTATTTGTCCAGTGTCTACTGGCTGCTGTTCATTTAATTTTTATCCTATTCTGCAAATGAGAGAATTATGCATTGAAATTTCTTCCAGGGAAAAAAAAACACAGTTGTTTCAATCATGCCAGAAATTCCGGAGGAACTCAACAGGTCTCACATCATCTATAGGAGGGAAAGATGTTTCAGGCTTGAGCCTCAAGGTACACATAAAAAGCAGGCAGGTGTCTGAATTAAAAGGCTGGGGTGAAGGACAGAGAGAGGAGCACAGACAAATAGTGATAATTGGACATGGATAAAACAGGAGCAGAATGGTGAGAATATGGGGGGGTGGGGGTGTCTTTGTGAATGCAGGTCTGGAGGAAAAGAGACGGAAGGAAGAGGGAACAGAGAGAGACAGAGCCAGAGGAAAGGAGAAACACGGATAGATAGGGGCATGGGTGGGGGGTGGGGGGGGGGGGGGAATGGGGAGGGGAATTGAAATAGGTTGCCAGTGGGAGAACTGGAAATCGCCAGTCACTGGAAGAGGTGGGAGAAAATAGTTAACAATAGACACTGATGGGAATGTATGGATATGACACGAAGCAGGTAAAAAGACCTTGAATGGTTTTCTTTCTATAAAAGACTTATTGTGAATAAAGTCTACCTTTGGGGGAGAAAAATTCCCCCACTCCCTATACGCTGAGGTCCACGTGTTGGGGCTTGGCACAACCAACGCGAGGGCTTTGTGGGTAAGGCCCTCTCGTCTCAGCCCTTCACACAACAAAGAGGTGAGTAGCTTATAATGGCCCACACTAATGGCAATGGCGCAACGTAGTTAGACAATTAATTTATATTGGACAGTAATGGAAATGTATTTCTAAATAGGACATCAAGGATGCAAAGAAGCCAGCACTGTTTAAAAAAGTTTTTATTGTGGTTTATCTTTAGAAAAAAAATCCCATACTCCCATATTGGTCTTTCAGAAAAAGTTGTCCAAGTCATTTTCCAGCAGTGTCAAAAGTAAAGACACGTCATTAATCATGATTTAAAACTGCACCACTTAGAAGCCTTTTTAAAGACTGCTTTCTTAAGGTAAAAGGCAATACTGTTCTTATTGAATCCATCAATCACAGCTTTCGACATACATCTGCACTTTCAAATGCTTTAAATATTCATTTGATTATAAATCATTACACAATTGAATTATTAACCATAATTAATTATTCAGCAAGATCTTATTTTAACCTGATTCGCTGTGGAATCTGGAGTAAGCTAGATAGATGAAGGAAAGGAACAGGATAATTTTGATGGGATGCAAGTGTTAATTTGTTGGTTTCATTAATGTTTTAAATCTAAAGTTATTGTGTTCATTTCTTCTGGGTGCGGATTTTCGTGTCAAGAAATTTGCTCAACGTAGTCAATTAACTTTTTTACCTGATAGTCATTAAAAACCCAAATAGTTCACTTATCTCCCTCAGGAAATTCCTTTCTCTTGATGCAGCGACTGACCCACCAATATGTTGGAGTTGAGGGATGGCCTTTGCCAGCCTTCTACATATCCTGTGACTGAACATAAACTATTTCAGTCAAATGAAAATGATTAAGATTCCAAAATGGAAATCCTCGGGTAAATTCTGCATACCAGCGGTTCTTTATTTTTCACAAGATGAACAATCCTCATTGATTCCTCCTTGTCCTCAACTTGCAGATCATCTGGCATTGGCGGTAGCATCGGCCCAAAGGCCTTGCACGCTACTGTGTCATGCGCTGAGAGGACAGCCTGTGAACATGAAACATAATTTGCTTTTGGAACACATGCTACAGCATATCTTTATCAATGTATTCCACTCTGCATTGTGTGCATTTGGAGGCAACTAACTGAACAAACTCATCCAAATACAGTAAAACCCATAGTATCTGGCACTTGGTAGATGCTGGATAAGTGAATTTTCCAGTTGCTTGAGATTGTGTGTTGTGTGACTGGCGAACTAACGGTGAGGTCTGTTTATTTTCTGCAGTTATTTACTGGTTCCTTGAATTCCAGATAATAGGGATTTTACTGTATTTACATGCTTTTTAAAAAAATTTCTACATGCTTTCATTTAAGAATCTTCAACTATTGATTGAGTTAACTACAGTACCATGATTGTATCTCGCTCATGAGTATTTTAAAACTTTGTGCATCAGTCTGACAGTGGTCACAGACAATCAGCAATGAGAGTGTAAAATAGCCAAAGACAAATTAGATTAAGGGCATTATTACAATGGAAAGCCTAGAATGGCTCTGACTCCGTCATGTGATCCTCCTCTCAGGTTTAATTTGATGATTGATAATTGCTTTATATTTGTTCTTGGGGTTAGAATTACTGATGCAAACTGTGAGCTGTGGAAGCATTTTGGTGAGATATGGAGGGATTTTGTGTGTGTGTGTGTGTGTGTGTGTGTGTGTGTGTGTGTGTGTGTGTGTGTGTGTGTGTGTGTGTGTGTGTGTGTTATACGCACGCATACATTTGTCTTCAACATTTGAGAAAGACAGAGAGTTATGAATGCCTGAGCCCACAAAATTTGTCAGGAAGAGAGCAGGGTTTGCCCTTTATGCTACCTTTCCCTAAAGAAGAGATATTATCAGCGTTTGGGTTGAAATTTTAATTAGCAGAATTGCTGCACGTACTTAGCAGGCAAAATGCATAATTCCTTTTCCTTCTATTCATCCACCCAGAAAGGCTGACACCAAATGAGAAATGTAGTTTGGAGGCCAAGAAAATGAACTAAATTAAGGCTTTTAGTCATTATCAACACCAATTAAAAAGTTATACTCTACTGCAGGCACAATAGAATTACAACTTCACCCTAAAACTTTCATGATTGGTTGAACAATGGAAAAAAAGATCCTTTGGTCCTTGATCCCATCCATCCATAACGTACCATCCAAAAACCACGATATGCACTTCGTATATTGACATTTTAAGTGTCGTCAGGCAGTCCTTTGTAGAAACATTTAGCTTTGTGAACATGGATCTTCCTGTCCCCTTCATCTTTCATGGTGGGAGGTTCTTGTCTTGGGCTTTGTTTCTGTCTCCAAGGATGCTGACCTGCTGAGTGTTTCCAGAACTTTTTTTAAAATTTTTTAGGCTTTACATGAACTCAGAACTCCAGGTAAATTGCAAAATGAGCTTGTGCATTTATGTACCCCTGATACATTTAATATTCCAATGGTATTTCTTCCTCATCTCCAGCCGATCCTTCACCTACAGTTAACCACAATACCGTGGCAGACATTACATTACTCTGATCCCATTTTACTTTGCTAACATTTTCCTGTTGTATCTGTGCTCCCAAAAATATATTACATGTCCTGAACCTTCATTACTTGTTTCTACAGAGACCGGGATCAGCTAAAATAAAACAACTGGAAGGTCAGGAATAATCTGCAAGGAGGTTAAGATGACATGAAAAATCAAGAAGCTAGAATTAGGAAGGTGCAAGACCTGGAGCTAATTTCAAGAGAATATTGATTTTAGGTGACCATTGTTTTCTGACTATTTAGAGATAATGGCCACCTACCTGTAATGATAGAGTGCTAGTGATAATTCTCACCACTAGAAGCAGATGACTTGTTTGGATGCCTCCATGAGCTTGTGTTTACTATAGCTAATAAAGTATACCAGGAGTCTGCAGAGTGAAAATTAGTCAATAGCAGCAGAAAAAATGGAGAGTGTAAAGCCTCCTGATGCTGAAAATTGGGCTGGAAAGGTCAACCATGTGGAGGTTGTCCAAACAACAATTTATGCTGTACCTGCAAGCCATTGACCTTGATAGCAAACCTTATGAAGAAGCCAGTGAAACTGAAGGCATAGTCATAGCCACAGTGTCTGGACACACACATATAATAAATGAGACAAAAGAAACAGCAAAAAGATGGAGAGACATTCAACTGCAAATGATGCACCAAAACAATGCCCAGCCTATGGAAAACTCTGTAATGTGCAAAGGCAGAATCATCATGTAAAGCAATGTTTTTCCAAAGGAAAACAAAAGAGAAGTGAAAGTGTGCACACTATACACACTATAGAAGAAATTGTTCTCAGTGATGCACTCTTCATGCAAGGTAGTGCAGAAAGACTATAAACCAACAGACACTGAAGAGTCAAGCATGAACAGAGTTGAGCAGGATAATGGACTGTGTCATTGGTTACAAACGGAGCAAATGTTCCTTTCAAGCTGGACACAGGGACAAAGGTCAATTTGATCTGTGAGTGCGACATCAGTGCAATAAAGATAAAGCCAGACATCCATTCAAACCCTGTTCAGCTCAAAGTCTACAATGGACAGAGCATCAATATGAAAGGTACATGTAAACTAAAGGTGAAAGTTAAAGATAAGGAACACCACCTCAGGTTTACAGTAGTCCGAGATGGACATGAATCACTGCTTGGTGACAAAGCATGTGAAAACATAAGCCTAATCAAGAGGGTGTACACACCAGGGAAACTTATTGTATTAGCTGATGTGTTATCCAGGGCAATGATGCAGAGTGAAGCACACAATGAGAGTTCTATAGAGACAGAGATGAATCTCCACATGAATCTGATCATTGAATCTCTTCCAGTGATAATGGACCATGATACAGCTGTAGAGAATGCCACAACTTTGCAGAAGAGTATGATTTTTGGCATGTGACTTCAAGTCCTTTGCATCCACAGTCAAACAGTAAAGCAGAGAAAGGAGTTCACATAGTTAAATAGTTGTTCAAGAAAGCACAAGACAATGGCTCAGATCCTTGTCTAGCTCTGTTGAGTTACAGAGCTTCACCACTTGAACATGGCATGTCACCCACTGAGCTTCTAATGGTACGTAGACTATGCACCATACATCCTGACTCTGCAGACCCAAACAGGTACAGAGATGCTGAAGGTGTCAACTGGAAACAAAAGCATCTACAATGGAGACAAAGAGCAAACTATGACAGTTTAGCAAGAAGCTTAGGGAACTGGCACAACATGATACAGCGAGTCTTAGAGATTCCAACACTTGGGACAAAATGGCTACTATTCTGGAGAGAAGCAAATCCAAGATCCTACACTATCAGAACAAAGGATGGTCAAATACTGAAGAGGAATCGAAAGAGCCTGCTGAAAACACAAAATACATTGCAGGAACAGACAAATGCAGAAGATCCAGCCTGCACAACAACAGAGGAAACACCACCAGTGCTAGACAGTAGAGCACCAGCACTACTGTGTTAAAAGAGCCACACATGTTATCAAAGCAAATGACAGACTGAATCTCTAAAAGAAAAATAACTGCACATTTAAAAAGTTTAAGCTGCTGATATTTAGGTTTACATTTGTGATGAACTGCAAAATGAAATGCTTAAATTTGTGATGAACTTTACAATGAAATTAATACTGTTTTAGTGTGTCATGTTGTTAAACATCTCAAGGAGAGGGGATGTAATGAGAGTGCTAGTGATAATCCTGACCACTAGAGGGAGTCAGAGATGAGTTGTTGCAGCTAGGGATAGATTCAAAATGATTGCTTCCATGAGGTAGTGTATACTATAGCTAATAAAGTATAGTTGCTATAAGAGAACCCAAGTTTCTTTGTTACAATTAAAGAAACATCACACCCAGCAATAACCATTGAGGAAGTTTCTACCTCCTTTTGTTTAGTTTGGCGGGAGGTATTCATCTAACTGTTATTGGCAAAACTTCTCTTCCATTTCTAGCGGCCTGGTAGAAGCATCTGCTATTTCTTCTGTTGCTACTGAGTTCTTTTAATATGCTGTAGGGTTGATTTTAAAATACATTATGCAGAACAGTATAGCACAAAAACAGGCCCTTCAGCCCATGATACCATACTAGAATATGATGCTAAATTAAACTAAATCTCTGCTACTTGCACATGATACCTTATGGTCTTGCATCCCTACTATTGTATCTGCTTCCACCACTCACCTGCCAGCCCATTCTAGCTACTTACCACCCTTAGTATAAAAACAATACTTGTCCCACACATTTCTTTTAAGTTTTCTCACCTCACCTTAAATGCAGGTTCTCCAATACTTGATATTTTTATCCTGGGAATAAGATTCTGACAATGTAGTCTATCTCTGCCTCCCATAATTTTATAGTCTTCAGTCAGTTCAGGAGTTTGTGGAGGCTTGGTATGACATTGGAAAACCTACTGGTGGAAAGTGTGCTGACCGGCTGCATCACGGTCTTGTATGGGGACACCAATACCCCCAAGCATAAAGCCTTGAAAAAGGTAGTGGATACGGCCCAGAACATCCCAGTCAAAAGCATCCCCACCATCGAGAACATCTACAGGGAACGCTGCCATTGGAGAGCAGCAGCAATCATCAAGGATCCACATCATCCAGCACATGCTGTTCTCGTCGCTGACATCAGGAACGAGGTATGGCTGCTACCTACCCATCATCAGACTCCTCAATAACAAACTCAATCAGGGGCTCATTTAAGGACTCTTATTTTGTACTTCATTGATTTTTTTTGGGTCTCTCTATTACACTATCAATTTTTATTTGTTTACAAGTAAGTTAAGTACAAGGTTTTTTTTTTGCATTACCAGCAAGTGGTAATTCTGCCATACCTGCAGGAAAGAGAATCTCAGGGTTGTATGTGATGTCATGTATGTACTCTAACAATAAATCTGAATTTGTTTACCCTTCAGTCTTTGATGCTCCAGAAAAAGAAAACAACAAAAACTTGCCCAACGTTCCAAATAGTTCATACCCTCTAATCCAGGCAGCATCCTGGTAAATATTTTCTGCACCCTTTCCAAAGCCTTCACATCTTCCTGCATTGGGAATTCAGAAGTTGACATCCTATTCAAACTTTTATCTATTTACATTATTATTCATTCCTTTCCAAAACCATGCTCCCATAAATTTCACTCGAGTTGCTGGAAGAATGCCATTAGAAAGAGATGCCATTAATTATGTTTCTGGTTCTTGGCTAACATCTTGTCCAGATCGTTAAACCACTTTTGCTCTCTCCCAATTTCTAACTCTCTGCTTTGATTTCTGAATATGCCTCTAGGATTCTTCACAGAATTAATTGCATTTATGCACAAAATACCTTAGTTTAAATCTAAAGATGAAATCAATTGATGTTTTAATTTATATGTTTATAAACTAAGTGTTACATTTAAAATTTAGGCCTACAGTAATGGTAACAGACCCTTCTGGACCATGAGCCCATGATGTGCAAATACCCCAATTTAACTACAACCACTGCCCCCAGTGGTTGGAAGGTGGGAGGAAACCAAAGCACCTGGGGGAAGCCCATGCAGATATGGGGAGAATGTAAAAATTCCTTACAAATAGCGCCGGATTCCAACCCGGTTCACTGGAGCTCCAATCAGATTGCGCTAACTGCTACACTAACCGTGCTCTTCGGCATTTCACAGAATGCTTACCTGGAGGTGTGGTTTAGCTAATAAATGCACCAACTCCCTTATGTCACTGTTGTTTGGTTCACTCTGCAGCTCCTCTGTTATCTGAAAGGAATTTTAAAAAATAATCATGTAATTTCTATATTTGTTATGTACCAGACAGTGGTTAATTTTAAAACACTAATTTCATTTTTAATTCTTAAACTATAGTCTTAACTTTTAAACTATCCTTAACACTAAATCTATCCCCAACTATACGCATGTGGGTGTGGGTGTGTTTCCCAAACCATTACTGCCCAGGACAAATCTATAAAGTTACTTCAAAGTTCAGTCTTTTAAATTCAGTATTGAAGCGGAGGCCTTTGAAATTTGAGGTCCAGAATCAATGATGAACTAATGAGAAGACTGGAGTTGTGGCTGCTCTTTGGCTTGGCTTCACGGACGAAGATTTATGGAGGGGTATGTCCACGTCTGCTGCAGGCTCGTTGGTGACTGGCAAGTCCGATGCAGGACAGGCAGGCATGGTTGCAGCGGTTGCAAGGGAAAATTGGTGGGTTGGGGTTGGGTGTTGGGTTTTTCCTCCTTTGTCTTTTGTCAGTGAGGTGGGCTCTGCGGTCTTCTTCAAAGGAGAATGCTGCCCGCCGAACTGTGAGGCGCCAAGATGCACGGTTGGAGGTGAGATCATCCCACTGGTGGTGGTCAATGTGGCAGGCATCAAGAGATTTCTTTAAGCAGTCCTTGTACCTCTTCTTTGGTGCACCTCTGTCTCGGTGGCCAGTGGAGAGCTCACCATATAACACGATCTTGGGAAGGCGATGGTCCTCCATTCTGGAGACGTGACCCACCCAGCGCAGTTGGGTCTTCAGCAGCATGGATTCGATGCTTGTGGACTCTGCCAGCTCGAGTACTTCGATGTTGGTGATGGTCATTCCAATGAATGTTGAGGATGGAGCTGATGGAAGCGTTCTAGGAGCCGATGGTGATGCCGGTAGAGGACCCATGATTCGGAGCCGAACAGGAGCGTGGGTATGACAACGGCTCTGTACACGCTGATCTTTGTGTGTTTCTTCAGGTGGTTGTTTTTCCAGACTCTTTTGTGTAGTCTTCCAAAGGCACTATTTGCCTTGGCGAGTCTGTTGTCTATCTCGTTGTCGATCCTTGCATCCGATGAAATGGTGCAGCCGACGTACGTAAACTGTTTGCTACAGACTCACAAATTCCCCTTGTGTTGCCTTCGAAGAAACATCCATCCAAACGAGCTGTGGTCATTGCACTCCTGGTCTTTTTGTAAGTGAGACTTGAACTGGGTGGCCTCCAAGAAGCTTCCAAGACCCTGGCACTGGTCTCTCCAAGTGATCTTCACTGTTAGTCACACTCAAAGTGAAGCACTTTGCTTCCCAAAAGACCCTCCTGGCATATGCCAAGCCACCGAAAAGGCCCAATCATTCACAGAGGATGCCTTGCTCTGAATTTCACAAAATGGCTGGCCACAGGAACTGCTTCCAAACTCTGTTTTTTTCTTTAGCCATCAGAATGATTCTCCCTTTGCAAAGTCACAGTGTCTTTGCCAATGTATTGCATCTGGACAGACTGTGTCAAGCCTACCCTTAGTTCTTCCAATGTATTGAATTGTTGCTGGGCTGCGACTTGTGTTGTGATGGGGCCATTCAGTTCATCCAATCTATACTATCCCTTACAGCGATAATCCCATTTTACTAAAATCTGAGCTCGTATTAGCCAGAGTTTAGGATGCTTAATTGCAAAGATAACCCCCTCCCCTCCATCAATTCTATCTACAACTCCCACTGCCTAGGAAAAGCAGGCGACATGTTAAGAGACCCAGCCGCATTCTCTCCACCCTCCCCCCACGCCATCAGGAAGGAGATTTACAAGTTATGAGATCACACACCACCAGATGAAAGGACAATTTTTTTCCCTGTCCTTGTCAGAATCCTGAATGAATGCCAAATTATTAAAATTAAGTTGTCTTTGCTTCATACCAAGTCATTTCTCTCTGTATCTCTGCATATTTGTATTTTGGTACATTGCCTTCTTGTACTCTGCATGGGCCACTCACAAAACAACCTTGTGTGACCAGAAACATGAACTTTGGGAACACCAGCTGCCCAAACTGAATTAAGGCCAGATAGTTATTCAGGGAGAGACTCAACAATGGGCAAGACAATGCAAATACGGTAGGCTTTTCAAACAAAGAACAAGGCATCTTGTTCAAGCCAATTACCACTCTCTGCATATTTTATATTTAAAAAAAAAATATATATATATATATATATATATATATTTTTTCACACACACTACCCCTGCATTTCTTCTTTAAACTTTACCCTTCTCACCTTTAAGTGCACGACCTATTGCACATTTTTAGACTGGAATAAAGATTCTGATCATCTCCCCCATCTTTCTTACAGTATAAATTTCTATCTCGTCTCCCTCAATATCCAATACCAGAGAAAACAGTGCAAGTTTGTTCCACCTTCCCTGAGAGCTCATATTCTCCAATCCAGGCAGCATCCTTGTAACTTTCTTCAGACCCCTTCCAAAGCCTCTCCACCCTTCCTGTAATGGGGTTTGACCTACCACTCAAGTGCAGCCTAACCAACATTTTATGAACCTGCAAAAGGATTGCTTCATTTTTACATTCAAGGTCCCATATAATGAAAGCAAGCATATCAGGGCTTCAAAGGTTTTGGGGAGAAGACCTGGAGGTGGAGCTCACAGTTGAATGGCAGGATAGACTTGATGGGCTGAAAAGCCTATTTCTCCTCCTATGTATTTTGGTCTTATGCTCTTTATAAAATTTTATTTATTTTTTCTTATTTATCAAATTTTTAAAATGTTTATTTGATTTTATTTAAAATTCCATGATGGCAGGGTCTGCACCCAAGATGGCGGTGCCTCTGACCGGCAGCAGCCACGAGGGGTTGCAGACTCCAGGGGAGCAGAGGGCTGGTAGAGAACACCAGAAATCGGGGAGACCATCCCCCACCTGAGAAGGAGAAGCAGAGGAATGGCGAACATTGCAGCGGACCAGTGAGGGGGCTTTGCGGCTGAAAGGCCAAAGCATGCAGTGGGCTGCTGGCGACTCGAGGCGAGGAACCCGTGGGCCGCTGTCAGGAGACACGCGCTGGGCTCCGGACTGCTGGAGACTGGCTCAAAGCTGGCTGAAGGGGTATCAGAACCGAGATGCGAGGGGGGAGCCAAAGGCAAAGGTGCCCACGTGTGTCGGAGGTTTGGATCTGGAACCCTGGTCGCCAACGGTTTGGACTGGACTCTGTGTGGCTGCGGAGGCTGCAGGAGTGCTGGAGGCAAATATTCAGACACTCGGTGTCTCTTGGGGGGACTCTCTTTTGCTTCTCTTTCTCTGACTGCAAGAGGCACTTCAGGCAATTTTTGCTGATGGTGAACCTATCTGCCTTACAAAAGCAATTTCATGTAATTTGACACTATTTTATTACAAGGATAATAAATAGAATCTTGAATCTTTCAACCCTACTCCTTTGAGTAGCCACTTTCCAAGAATTATGGACTTGGACACCACAGCTATGAACTTGGAAGCCCAAGTTGCTACCTTTTTTTGCATTATTAGGGAATTTTTTGTACCCTGAATAGTAAAGTTGCTTGGAGTAGAATGATGCACAGTGTGACCCTAGATTTCTGACCATTGCTACTTACATCCTTAGACAACGCTGCTGCTCTGTGAACTGCAGGGGATGGATTTTGTTGAATATGTTGCTGAAGTTTCTGGTGAATCTGCAATGGAAATGGAAAGTGTTCACCCCAATTCTTCCTCTTTCTTGAATAAATCTACATTTAAATAAACACCAGCCAGGCTATGGAGTTAGATATTTATCATCCATGCAAAGAAATGACGTTGTAGTGCGCTCAATGCAGACAACAGTTAGCACAATGCTGTTACAGCGCCAGCGACCCGGCTTTGAATCTGGTTCGAATCCGGTGCTGTCTGTGACATTCTCCCCCGCCTCCCCTCCGGTTTCCTCCCACCTTTCACAACATGCAGGGATTGTAGGTTAATTAGGTTGTGATAGTACAGATCTATCACCAATGTATATAGTGTATATAGTTACTGTATCTAGACTGTGCTTACAACGATTGGCTGAGAGCTAAGCCATGCCTATTGTCTGGGCCTTAAAGGGTTGTGTCCCTAGCCAGGTCGGATCATTCCGGACTGGTCGGCCACCTGTGAAGAGCTCCTGTCTTTTGCTAATAAAAGCCTTGGTTTGGATCAACAAGTCTTTGATTCTTTCGACGAGCCCTGCTTGGGTGTAATTGGGCAGCATGGGTTCGTGGGTTGGAAGGGCCCTTCACTGTGGTGCATGTCTATGTTTAAATTTAACATTTCATTTACAAATAGCAATTATCTTCAGAAATGAGTTCAAAACTTCCTGTGTTGAAACACAATGCTGGTGGATTTACAAAGCAAAGATGCATAACCAAAGTTTGAGGCCCTTCATCAAGGTACAAACAAAATGTAGGCAGACGGCTGAACCAGCTTGATGAAGGGCTCAAGAATGAAATGTTGGTTAAGTTTCTTCTTCTTTGCTATTGGCCGCCAATGTATCTTTATTTCAATTATGGTGTCTGCTGACTTTCGGGTTTTATTTTCTGTGTTGATGTGTTCTATCGAAGTAGCCAGAAAAAGTATAACAGATTGCAAGCCATTAAATTCTATGCTCACTGTGGATCAATTCACAATATGTGGTCAGTAATATTATTTGGAAGGTAAACTTTCAGTCAGGCTAATGTAGAACAAATATTAATTTCATTGGTGTGGTTTCTATATTCTTTCATTTTAGATGACTACTTTCCGAAGCCAAGACATTGCAGTAAATGTAGAAATGTTTAATGCTTCTGCATTTGCAATACTATACCTTTATGATCGAGTTGAAACTATTTTCACTGAAGACTTCAGTGAGGAAACTAATTTCTGCTGTGAGATTCGCATCTGGCCTCAGTTGTGCAGTCAATAGAGCCAGAAGTTCATGTAGTCCTGCAACAAGAATGCCACAATAATACCCCCCCCTGCATTTGTGGTAACAATATATTAGGAGATTGTCATAGAAAATGTCTCACAATTCACAATGGGATTGATATCGAAAGCACCATAATAATACATCATGTCATAGAAAAGACTACAATTAACTTATAGTAAATACCTTAATGATACCTTGTGGAGTCATTAAATCATTCGATTCTTGTTCATTCTACTTTCAAAGTAAACCATTTGGAAATTTGCTTGAGCCTAGAATCCTAAGTGTTATAAAGGTACACTTACCACCACTTTAAGTCCATCTTTGTTTTGCTGAATTAAATATTTTATATCAGCTGATAACCCATGGACCACAATCCTGGTTATTTATACCAATTGACACTCATGCCTTGTGGGGTTAATGGAGTGCCTTTTCCTTTTCATTCATATTTTGGGATACATTTATTACGGACACAGAATCTGGCTTTTCGGCTAAGAGGGAAGGGGGAAGATCAACAATAATTGGGGATTCAATAGTTAGGTGAACAGATAGGAGGTTCTATGAACAAGATTGAGAATCCTGGATGATATGTTGCCTCCCACGTGTCAGCGTCAGGGGCGTCTTTGATCGAGTCCATAGTATTCTCGTGGGAGGGCGAGGTTGGGATCCATGTTGGTGCCAATTACATAGATAGGAGAAGTGATGACCTGAAGCAAAATCTAGGGAATTAGGAAGGGAGCTGAGAAGCTTGAGGTGGTAATCTTGCGATTGCTGCCTGTAACGCAGGCCACTGAGGGTAGAAATAAGAAACCGAGGCAGATGGCTGAAGAGTTGGTGCAGAGGCTGGGGTTCAGATTTGTTAATCATAGGGCTCTCTTCTGGGGAAGGTCTGAGCTGCACAAAAAGGACAGGCTGCATCTGAACTAGAGAGGGACCAATATCCTCTTGGGCAGATTTTCTAGAGCTGTGAGGAGAGTTTAAACTAGTTTAGCGGGGGGTGGAAACCAAAGTATGAGTGCTGGGAATAGGGCAGAAGGTGGAAAGAATGATGCAATATGTTCTGGGTTTGTGAAGAAGGACAGGCAGGGGAGAAATTGAACATGTACTCAGTTGAAGGGTTTAAAATTTGTCTATTTCAATGCAAAAAGTATTAGGAATGAAGGAAATGAAATTAGAGCATGGATCAGAATATGGAATTGCAATGTCATCATTACAGAGACTTGGCTGACAGAAGGCAGGATGGGCTGATGCGGGCCAGGGGTTAGAGATTTTAAAAGGATGGGAGGAAAAAGACAGGGGAAGAAACATAACTGGTCAGGGATAGTATCACAGCTGTAAAAAGGGAGTTTGCTGTCGAGGGATTGTCTACTGAGTCAGAGTGGGTGGAAGTCAGAAATAGGAAGGAAGCAATCATTGTACTGGGAGTAGTCTATAGGGCCCCCAAATGGCTCTTGGGACACGGAATAGGTTGATTTTGAAACAGTGCAGAAATTACAGGGTTCTTGTTCTGGGGGATTTCAACTTCCCAAGTGCAAACTGGCAGCTCCTGACTGCAAGAGGAATCAATGGGGCAGAATTTGTCAGGTGTGTCCAAGAAGGATTCCTGACACAATTTGTGGACCATTCAATCAGAGGAAAGGCCACACTGGATCTAGTACTAGGTGTGAAGCTGGCCAGGTGACAGACGTCTCGGTGAGGGAGCATTTCGGTGAGGATGATTACTACTCCCTGAGCTTTAGCATAACTCTGGACAAGGATAAAAGCAGACAAAATGGGGAAAAGGTCAATTATGATGGGATGAGGCAGGAACCAGGGAGAGAAAAATGGAAACAGATTTTCTTGGGAGAAAGCACAGAAGTAATTTTTAATTTTTGGTTATAAGTTTAGCACAGTAACAGGCCCTTTCAGACCACAGGCCCTTTCAGACCACAAGCCCACGTCGCCCATTTACACCCAATTGACCTACAACCGCAATGTGCATTTTCTGAATGGTGGGAGAAGACCGAAGCACCCAGAGGAGATCCCCGCAGACACGGGGAGAACATACAAACTCCTTACACCCAGCACGGGATTTGATGGTGCTGTAACAGCATTATGCCAACCGCTATGCCAACCATGCTGCCCATACTGTTAGGTCTGCTTTGTTCATGAATGAGTGAGTCAAACACCAGACTGAGTCGAAATCAAGGTTCTTTGTTCTTTATTGCCGGATTGTAACACTTGCAACTAACAGTGTTAGTTGGAGAAGGCGCATTCTGCCGTTATCAGCAAGTGGTGTTTTTTTATACCTCAGGATACGTACTTAGTAAATGATCATACCATGACATTGTCCAATGAATAAACTGTTGCTATCCTTCTCTGTTAGTCTGCTGCTCATCATTCTTGTTAGTGCCAAGCTTATCTTGAGTGTACAAGGTCACATCTACATTCTGTTACTCCTTAGTACTGGCTGACTCCTTCTCCGGTCCCATCTCATGATGTTTTTACCTTACAATACGTAGAAGATGTTTAGGGACCACTTGCATGGGGTTTATGATGACTGGAAAATAAGTCCTATGAGGCAAGATGGGACTTTTCTCTTTGGAGCAAAGGAGGATGAGAGGTGATTTAATAGAAATCTACAAGATTCTGAGAGGCAGCGATAAGGTGGACAGCCAGAACTTCGTCCCAGAGCCAGAGTAGCAAACACCAGAGGTCATCTGTACAAAGTGAAGGGAGGAAAGTTTAAGGGAAACATCAGGGGTAAGTTTTTTTTTTAATGCACAGAGTTGAGGGGGTTTAGAATGCCTTGCCAGGGAAGGTGGTGGAGGCTAAAACATCAAGGGCGTTTAAGAGACTCTGAGATAGGCACATTCTCGAAAAAGAGGGTTATGAGGTAGAAAGGGCTTTTTTTTTTATATAGGAACATACAGGTTGGCACAACATTGAAGGCTGAAGGATCTGCAGTTCTGTATGAGGCAGCCATATCATAAAGGATCCCCATCACCCTGTCAAACTCTTCTCACTGCTACCTTCGGAAAGAAGTCCAGCACTTCTAAGTTCAAGAACAGTTTTTATCAAAAAGCTGTCAGGCTCTTGAACCACCCCTTGCTCTCCTAACCATTCATTACTTCGTGACCACAAAAGGGCCAGTCTACATTTCTGAACCTCAACCTTTTTTTTGCACTAACTGTAACTGAATGTTTGTTTAGCTCTCCATCCTTTATGCTTGTTATGTATATCGTTAGGAAATAAATGATGAATAATAAACCTTTCTTCAGAATATAAAGGATATACTGATGTTATAACACTCAGCAACCATCATATACCATGATGGTTACAGCAAAGGTAGCTGGAACTGCACTTGCAATCATAATTGCATAGACCTGCACCATTCCCCAGTGGACCAACAGTGCTCTCAAATTACTCAAAATGGTGAAAGGTGTTTGGCATGCTAATTAGTTAATTCATTTACAGGCCACAAAATAAAATAAGTTTAACCAGAAAAAAATATCAATTTGTATTAAAAAACTGCATTGAACTGCTTTGCATGGAATTTACTGAGGAGTGTTTTGTTTCAATTCATTTAAGCCAACAAATGTGAAGTTTTACATGTACCACCTCACAATACTTCAGAGAGATGTCCTTTTTGAAGTAAAGTTCATCATTGTGATGTGCCAATCAACATGCACATGACAATTATATTAAAGTGGCAACAAGCTAAATGAAGTTATCCAGAAAACCACGGATACTGAAGTCAATTAAGGGAGAGAGATTGGCTTAAGCACATCCGGATAGAGCAATGTGATCTTTCAAGGTCACCAAAGAGGGTAGTCGAGCATCTAATTGGATAGGGCTGTTATATTAACCTAGAATATGTGTTGGCTTCACCTTCTGATTCATGAATAAAGCTGCGAGGAAAGGCTGCCATGAGGCTTTACACCCCAGTAGAATTTAGACACATCATTAAATGTTTGTGCATTAGAACTAAAGTAGTAAATCAGTTGTAAATTTAAGTTTTATATAAAAAAAATAACACAAATTAGATCTTTATAGATGGACCTGCTTTCAGAAATTCAATTGGATTGTGGTGGTTTTTCCCACTGCCCAACTGAGATCAACGTCTTCAAGCCAAGAGCATGCAACTTGTGGAGAACAATTGAAAATCCACATCGAACACAAGACCATAATTGATAACCATTGCAACAGACTTGAAAGATATATGAAGGACGTGGGGCCCATTCATAGATTGGAAGAATTAAGAATTTTGTATGTTCCAGGGATTTTCTGTCCAATGTCTGGAAGTCTCCATCAGATCCACAATTTCCCTTTTTTTAAAAAAAAAACAAGGTGACCTTGATTAGAGGGAGGGGGTAGATTAGATTTAGTTTTTAAAGTTTTTTTTTAAATTTGGATAATTTGGAAATATGGGTTCAACATGATTATCAATAATGTTTATTATGTGGATTAAGGAACTAATGTAGTTCCATCCTTTTTGTACTTATATGAGATGACTTGTTATGTGTTTTCCTTTAAATTTTGTATGTAAATTTATATGTATATTTATATTTACATTTATTAATTGTTTACTGGGTTAGATGGTGCATTGTCATTTAGCAGAAAGGCCCAAGTGTTGGCATGGAGGTGCTACGATTGTGCTTGATGCTTCTGGACTGAGGGGTTCAGACAGCTGTATCTACCCATTGACCCCTGAGAACATGCATGTCGATATTAGCAAATGTTAAAACTGGAATGAATGGGAGACAACTCTCTTCAATTTGAATTTAATTTTAAATTTACACATGCTGCACGATAGCAGGCGCTTTCAGCCCATGAGCCCGTGCCGCACGATTACACCCAATTGACCTACAACCCCGGTACATTTTTGAAAGGTGGGAGAAAACCAGAGCACCCGGGAAAACCCCTGCAGGCACTGAGAGAATGGACAAACTCATTACAGATAGCACAGGATTTGAAACCTGATCCTGAGCGCAGGATTTGAACCCTCGCCCTGATCGCTGGTTCTGTAACTGCGTTGCACCAACCGCTATGCTAAACTTTCCACCCTTATTCCACTTCAAGGAATAGAAGCCCGGAAATTGGATTCTATGGCACAATTTTAAAAAAATATTTAAATTACTTTTTTTTTTAAACCTCGAATCAATTGATGTGGTGCTTATTTTCAAGTGAAATTCGTGACCGCTGTGAAGTTGACTGCATTGCCAGTTGCAATTTCTGCAAACAGGACTGGTGTTTTCCAAGTGTTGAGCACGTGCTCAATGACTTTACTATTTGTTCCCTCCACAGGTCTACTCCAAATTACGTCAGTACAGGCTGAAGCTCTTGTACAAACTGGCAGATGGTTTGCTGCTTTTCTTGCTGTTTCAGGGATTGGAAGACATGACTGAGCAGTTACAGAATTGACAGCAGCCTGCTCCACAATCTCCCAATGTTGACCCTGTGTGCTGAAATTAACTGTAATTATGCTCTTGAGCACGGAGCTGGTGAGATATTCAGTGCCTCTCAGATTTGGATCAAAAGGCATACATGTCTATCCGAAAATTTTCTCCTCTGAGACCTATCACGGTTGCCACATTTTTCCTGGACTCCTCCTGAAGTATAGTGTCTTTAAAGGCTTATCACTTGATCCCTGAGTGTAAAGCCCTCCAAAAAGGTAGTGGACACAGCCCAGGACATCACAGGTAAAACCCTCCCCACCATCAAGAACATCTACAGGGAACGCTGCCACCGGAGAGCAGCGGCAATCATCAAGGAACCACACCACCCAGCACATACTCTGTTCTCGCAGTTGTCATCAGGAAAGAAGTGTAGATGCCAAGTGACTCGCACCCCCAGGTTCAGGAACAGGAGCTACCCCCCCACCATCAGACTTCTCAACTGCAACCTCAATCAGAGACACTTACTTGTGCTCTTTATTGATTTTTTAAAAAATTCTCTCTGTATTGTACGGTCAGTTTGTTTACATTTGTTATCTGTTTACACTTCTTTGTTGGTTTACATATATACACCTAATACAGGTTTTCTTTTGCATTATCATTAAGAAGTAATTCTGCCTTGACTGAAGCATAAAAAGAATTTCAGGGTTATATGTGATGCTTTGTACAGTATGTACCCTGACAATAAATCTGACTCAGATAACTGACTCTCATTCTTGAACTGCTCTGTCCAGAAAGATTAGATCATGTTCGCCCTTGCCTCCTACACACAAGAACTTTTCAATCAACTTAAGATGAACTAAATGAGATGCTGCCAGGAACTGTGCAACTTCCATTTGTAAATTTATTCTAAGCATTTCTATAGGATCCTTTTTTAAAATGGACCAATTTATTAATTTTGTTTTGGAGCAACTCAATTTGGCACTCATGCTAAATGCTAATACGTGCTAGCACATTTAAAAAAAAAGCTGAGGTCCACTTTTTAGATGAGTAGTCTCAACCTTTTTATTTCCACTCACATCCTACTTTAAGTATTCCCTTTGCCATCGGTGCTCTGTGATTAGTGAGAGATTGCTTAAGGTGGTAGGTGGGTAGAAAGAAAAAGGTCTGAAAACCACTGTTTTAATTGTACTTAATTAACTCGTTATGTGCAGGGTTTCAGAACTCCAAAGGAAATGGGCCAAGGACAATTTTTCTCAAAAAATATTTCAGTAACAATTGGATGGAGAGCAGTGATTCTCAACCTTCCCTTCCCACCTTAATCAATCCCTTACCAATCTCAGAGCACCTGTGGCATAGGGATTGTTTAAAGTGGTGCGTGAGTGAAAAGAAAAAGGTTGAGAACCACTGTTCTAGACCAGAATCGTACCTGTTAATCTTGTGGACTTAATTAATATAGGTGGATGGGTGTTTTAGGGCAGCACGGTTGAACAATAGTCAGTGCTGCTGCTACTTTGCTCCAATGACACATCTATTTTGAATTAAATTCCATCACTAATCAAATACACAATTAATAATCTAGCATCAGCCATGGTGATAATGAGTGACTGAATTGCTGTAAGCATCCATTTGGTCTATTAATGTGGGGGAAAATGAATGTGCACAATTAACCATATAACCATTTACGGAGCGGAAACAGGCCATGTTGGCCTTTCGAGTCCGCACCGGTTCACTTGTCCTCTCTTCGTGAGAAAGAATGATCAGTTTTGGATTATTACAGGCTAGAGAGCATCTCTGATCACTTCATTAGAAGAAGGATGTGGAGACTTTAGAGAGGGTGCAGAAGAGGCTCACCAGGATTAGTGAGTATAAACTACCAGGAGAGGTTGGACACATTTGGATTGTTTTCTCTGGAGTGTCAGAAACTGTAAGTACAAATGAATGAGAAGTTAAGAGAGGATAGATAGTCAAAGTCTTTAGTAGGCCGGAAATATAAAATATCGGAGAGCGCAGCTTTACAGCGGGAGTGAATGTTTAAAGAAGATGTACAGTGAAAAATGTAGTAGGTGCCTGGAGCCTGCTGTCATTGGAAATGGTGAAACAGACACAATAGCAGCGTTAACAAGGTACCTGAGCAAGGGAGGGAGTTGAGCAATGTCGATCACGCGCAAGCATTGTGTTCTGCCCAAACATTATGTGCTAAAGGGCCTAGTCTTATGCTAAACTCTTCTATTTTCTATATTGAAACAAATCTGAAATCCTGAAATAGTTCAGCCTGCACAAATGACTCAACACCTGCTAAAGCGGTTCACTCTTATCTGCTCAGTGAAATGGCTTACCAAACCTTTCATTTGAAGGGCAACTAGGAATCAGCAATAAATACTGGCCTTGTCTGCGAAGTCCACATCTGGTGACTAAACTTTTTTTTTTAAACTGCATTCATTTGCAATTTGCTGGTAAAATGGGAGCTTTACTTGGGAAATGTTAATTTTGTAATAAATTCAAGCATATTGCCTGCCACAGACTTCAGCATGGTGTCAAATGCGTGTCTCTGTATAGGTCATTAGGAAAGCAAAAGGACCAACATTTTTTTCCCCTCAACGACTTGGTGTCAGCACTTAAAATTATTAATATTATTGTGGAAACATTTTTGTGATAACAATACTTTTACTGGTTTCTCCAGGTTTTGTTCTGGTTTTCTTTGCAAACGATCATTGAAATGTACAATCATACCTCAGTGAACTCAATCGTCAGTGATGTGATACGACATTACATGGTTGGCATAGCAGTTAGCGCAATGCCTTTACAGCGCCAGCGATAGGGATTCGAATCCTGTGCTGTCTGTATGTTTCCCCCCATGTCTATGTGGGTTTTCCCCAGAGGCTCCAGTTTCCTCCACTATTCAAAACATACTGGAGGTGTAGGTTAATTGGGTGTAATTATGCCACAGGTGCTCAGAGCATCGCAGACTCGAGGGCCGAAATGGCCTGTTACCGTGCTGTATGTCTAAATTTATAAAAATGTACGTCTTGTGTCCATTGTACTAAATATGTACAGCTGTCAAAAGCTTCTGAATAATTTCAAAAAGTAATCATATTTTTTTCAAGAATTTTAAAATTTAAATTTAAGCTCTAATAAACATGGTTTCAAAAAATATTATGATAAATCATTTGAGCCTTGAAGTGCACGGTTCTTTTCCAGATTGCTTTTAAATCAATGAGGTGTTACTTGAACCCCAACTTTCTTGGGCACAAGGGTGAGGGAGGTCAATGGAAAGAACATTTATCCTACACTCAGATGGGCCGGCATCAAACTTCCAGTCTTTCTCACACTTTAGTCCATGTGCGCCAGTTCGAGACTCAAATGATTGACAGCTGTCCATTGGCTATGAAACTGTCTCTCAGACTCCTTATTTTTAATTCTCATGGATTTTTCTCTTCAGTTAAGAACAGTCAAGAACATAGAACACTGTAGCACAGTACAAGCCCTTCAGCTTTTGAAGTTGTGCGACCTAATATATTCCTACAAAAACCCCAAAACCTTCCTACCTCATAATCCTGTATTTTTTAATTCACCTGTGTGCCTACATGTCTCTTCAATGCCCCTAATGTTTCAGCCTCTACCACCACCAACTCCCCTGTTGAGGCATTGCTGCCACCCACAACTCGGTGTGAAAAAAAAAGAAAAACCCCTGGTGTCTCCCCTAAACTTTCCTCCCTTTATTCATTCCTGTTTAATAAAGTATTTGACATAATCCCTCAACTTTGCATCTTCTGCAGAAGAACGGTTGGTGTTTGCAGAATTTTGGGACAAAAAGGTAAGGACAAGGATCATAGAAACATAGAAAATAGGTGTAGGAGGAGGCCATTTGGCCCTTCAAGCCTACACTGCCATTCATTTTGACCATGGCTGATCATCCACTCAGTACCCTGTTCCAGCTCTCTCTCCATACCCCCTGATCCCCCTAGTCACAAGTACTAAATCTAACTCTCTCTTAAATATAGCTATGGAATCGGCCTCAATCACTTCCTGTGGCAGAGAATTCCATAAATTCACCACCCTCTGAGTGAAAAAATTCTTCCTCATCTCAGTCCTAAAGGACTTCCCCTTTATCCTTAAACTGTGACCCCCCCTGGTTCTAGACTTGCTCAACATTGGGAACAATCTTCCTGCATTTAGCCTGTCAAAAAAGGTGCATCAAATTCCATTTGTTTACAGGTCAGGTATTGATTGCAATCTGAACCATATGCTCTACTTGCCTTTGACCTCTCCTCTGCCAAAATAACATAGCAAGTTGAGTAGCTTCAGGGTGCCAATGTTAATGGTATCAAATGCCAAACAAATAAACAATAACATTTACTGCAGGTCAGATTGAAAGAATCTCATTTAAAAACATTAACATTATTTAATTCTTTCCATGGAAGATGCTCTATAGCCTCAGCTATTTCTGTTCTTATTTCCAATTTCTATGATTTGCAATTCGCTAATTAAAATCAATAAATAACAGAATTGTTGATCTGCTTTTATAGTTCA
Organism: Narcine bancroftii; assembly: GCF_036971445.1. Lineage (NCBI taxonomy): Eukaryota > Metazoa > Chordata > Chondrichthyes > Torpediniformes > Narcinidae > Narcine > Narcine bancroftii. The sequence goes on from NC_091480.1 coordinate 85,918,901, forward strand.
TTTCCAATATTCCTTACATTTCCCTAAATCGATGTAAAGCTCTTGGTTATAAAAGATGAGAAGTTCTCTGAGCTTTTGAAGAGAAAGTCATGCTTTAAAAAAGTAAGGAATAAGAAATGGACAACTTATGAAATGATTTACCAGAGAATGCACAGATGGAAAACTATGTTATACCTTCTGCAGTACACAGAGCTGGCATGGTGATGGCACGGAATCAGGAGGGCAAACCTTTCTCATTGACAGATACCACTGTAATACTCGACACACCCCTACAAAAGAAGACATGGATCAAAAGAAAACGTATTAATGAGCAGATGTATGCTAACTCAATACACATGGCAGATATATGGAGTTCTGGTGCAGAAATTCAGTTACATTGAACCATCTAATGAGGAAAGAAAGCAGCTTATAACATTTGCAGGATGTAGTCGAAGCCTCCAGACCAATTTCTGTGCCAGGACAATAGACATGTAGATTGACTTGCCAAGCTGCTTCCATGCCCACGTAAAGTAAATCCAAGCCCTCGGATAAACCAGCCATTTTCAAACTTGTTTTGGCTAAGGCCTCCTTAGAAATTTGCTTTCAGTTTGTTGACACCCTTCCCTGTGAAGCAGTCAAGTTTAGATGGCTTCTTCTGCCAGCTACTTAAAAAAAAATAATGATTTCATTCTGTGGCCCCTCAAAGTGTGCCGTGGTTGGGGAGGGAGTGGGTGCAGTGCTGTACGGGCTCCGAGAAGAATGGTTGGTGTACGTAACAATAAATTCAACGTTAAGAATTCATGAAAAGATGGTGTTGTTTGGTTCAAATGAACCCCTACACTTTCTCCACATACTTTTCCTGCATGGAACCAAGTCATTTGAAGTTATAAACATTCCAAAGCTGCCTCTTTGGGACATAGATGGGTGGATCATAGAATTTTATTTTCTCACCTGTAGTCATGTTGCAAACATTGACATCACCGCAAATAGCAAAATAGGTAAATCAGCGCTGCAGAATTACAGAACGTTTTTCAGTTCATGACTTTTATGTTATTCTTAAAAGTTATTTATTCTTCTTTCTACCATTATGTGTTTTGATGCATGATTGAGCTGGCCCACCACCTGAACCTGTGACTCCTTCATCCCAAATATCCCCAAATCCCTGCCTCAGTACCTGCCTTGCAACATTCAAGCTGTGCTGACACTTTAAGGTGATTAAAGCCTATTAATCACAATTCTCTGTCTGATTGTCATTGATTAGATTGAAAATAATGATTAGAAAAGAGTGTAAATGCACAAAATTGGTGGAGAAACTCAGCAGGTCCTGTAGCGTCCATAGGAGGCAAAAATATACAGTATAACCAAAGATTTGGGCCTGAGGCCTTTTTCAAAGCATAAAGCAAGCAGATGCCTGAAAATAAAGGCGGAGAGGAGGGAATATGGGGCAAGGTGTGTGTCTTGCTTTATTTATTTTCTTGCACTCTTTATTGCAACAAATCTGGCATTAGCTGCTTTCAATAGAGATCGATGAGTTTCATAATGGACTGGGATAAAAGCCAGAACTTTGTTGGTCTGAGTGGCCCAATATGACACTGAGAGGCACCTCTGTTAGTTTTGGAGAGTACAATGTAATGACGGGTTTGTAAATTAGTGCCACGTATATCCATTCCCACTGAAAGCTCAATATTTTAATTTTTTTTTAAACGTCATAAATTAGCAGAACAAAAAAATGTAGACAAAAATAAAATCAATCATTCAGTCCTGTCGGATTATGGCCTACAGAATCAATTTCAAGGGTGGCACAGTTGGTGCAGCGGTTAGCGGAACACTTTTACAGCGCCGGTGATTGGGGTTCGAATCCCGCACTGTCTGTAAGGAGCTGGTACGTTCTTCCCAAGTCTGTGTGGGTTTTCCTCCCACCAAAAACGTACCGGTTGTAGGTTAATTGGGTGGAAAAAGGGCAAAACGAACTCATGGGCTGAAATGTACCATACTGTAAACTTTAAACATTTTTGGTTACGTCTCCTGTTTAATTTGTTCACAATATCTCTCCCTTTGACCAAGGCTAGTTTATGATGTCTCTCCACATTGATGGATCTGAGCAGGTACGAGGTTTGTGCTCTCATGGTATGAGTGATTGATTGCTTCCAGAATGATCTCAGCCTGCCAGAATTACATGTCTGAGTGGGGTCATGCATCTCAAAGGGAATGGTCATTGTCAAAAAGAGAAAGCAAAAATAAAACTGGTCTTCTAATATGTAGATCATTAGTATGCATCTGTCCTTTTACGTCTATTGTCCACCTTGCATATTGTTGTATTTAGAGTGTACTTTGTGTTGGCTACAGGAAGTAAGAATATTATGTGTAAGTGATAACACATTGTCATTACTGGAGTCTTGGCCGTTTACAATCATAATTTGGGCTGGGAGATCAAAGGCAACGTATCCGAGTTTGCAGCTGATACCAGGGTAGGTGGTAGTGTGAGGAGGATGCCAAGAAGCTTTGCAGGATTCAAACAGGTGAAGTAAATGCCAAGTGCCGGCAAGGCAATGTATACAAAAACAAGTGGTTCTTATTCTTCTCATAAGGGAAGCACATTTATCATAGCAGTTAATGCAATTCTGTAACAAAGCCACTCACCCAGGTTCGAATCTGGAACTGCCTGTAAGTTTGTCCGTTCTCTCGGAGTCTGTGTGGGTTTCATTTGAGTGCTCTGGTTTCCTCCCACCCTTCAAAATGTACTAGGGTTGGAGGTCAATTGGGTGGTAAAGGATCGTGGCCTGTTACCATGCTGTAGGTCTTGGGGTGGCAGGGTTAGTGTAGCAGTTAACACAACACCACTACAGTGTCAGTCACAGGGGCCTTGATCTGGTGCTGTCTGTAAGGTGTTTATATGTTCTCCTTATGTCTGCCCCAATTTCCTCCCACCATTCAAAACTTAACAGTTTTTTTTGATCAATTGGGCACATGGGCTGGAAGGGCCTATTACTGTACGTCTAAATTAAACAATAGAAATGTATCTGTGTTGAGGTATTCACAGGGACCTAGGAGTCCTTTACGTTAATTACTGAAAACAAACATAGTTCTTCAGCAAGCAATAAGAAAGGTTAAGATTTATTGGAAGAGAATTGGAATTCAATGCTGGAGATGCTCTGCTCCAGTGATATCTGGTATATGTGCAAACCTATTGTACTTCTACCAAAGAAAGCTTAAGTTTTTAAAGGAGGAAACACAGCCAAGGTTCACCCGATCAATTCCTTGGGTGATGGATTTGTTCAACGAGGACAGATTACGCAGGCTGGACATACTCTCTTGAGTATGGAAAAACAAATTTGTCTCATTGAAACATGTAACCCATGAGCCTTTACTTCCTCAGGAGTTTGGTATGTCATTAGATTCCCTGGCAAAATTCTACAGACGTGTGGAGGAAAGTGTGCTGGCCAGCTGCACAGTGTTCTGGTATGACCACATCAATCCCCCCGAGCATAAACCCCTCCAATCCCCACCACTGAGAACATCTACAGGGAACTCTGTCATCCGAAAGTAACAGCAATCATCAAGGATCCACACCACCCAGCACATGCTCTGTTTTTGCTGCTACCATCAGGAAAGAGGTATCGGTGCCACAAGATTCACACCACCAGTTTCAGGAACACCTGCTACCCCTCCACAATTCAATCAGGGATTCATTTAAGGACACTCACTTTTGCACTTTTTCTAAATCTCTCTATTGCGCAGTTTGTTTACATTTCTTTGTTTGTTTACCTGTGTATGTTGAGTCAATTTTTTTTTGCACTACTCGTAAGTGGTAATTCTACCTCACCCACAGGAAAAATAATCTCAGGATTGTATACAATATCGTGTACGTACTCTGACAATAAATCTGAATTCTGAATCTGAAATCTAAATGTCCTTAAACGACTTGTCAGGATAGATGCCACACTGATATTCGCGCTATCTGGGGCACCACAAATCAGGGCCTACAACCTCAAAAATAAAGCAACAGCCATTCAGCACAGAGAAAACATTTCTTCACCCAGATGGTGGTGAATCATTCGAAACCAACACCCAAGATGGCTGTGGAGGTTCTTTAATCAAAGCACAAGACCGATCAACAGATCTTGAGACATTAATGGATAGGGGTAAAGTTACAAAATGAGGTTGAGATAAAAGATTAGCCATGGTCTTCTTCAAGAAGTGTGGGTGACTGAATGGCCCAATATTGCTTCTATTTATTGCGTCTTGATACCTGCTGGAAGGACAAGATGTTGAGGCTAAAAACAAACTCTGATTGGCACCATTTTGTTCAAAGCACTGATATTCTCCAACCTACATTAGTTTTCCGTAAAGCAACCTTTTAATTTTAGAATGCGTGATCAGGGGCAAATTTCTACACTGCCAGTTGAACGTTCCTGAATTTGATCACTGCTATTGGTGGTGACACTTTCAGTCACTAAGATCCTAAATCCTTGGGCTCAGTACTAAGGCCTTTTTGCCTCTCCATCACACACACAAAAAAAAACCCTCTTCAACCAGAAGCTCTGTGTGGCAGGTCATCATCTTTGTTTGGAGAATTACCTTCTAAAATGTCTTGCAACATTTTATGTCAAAGGAACACCCAACCCCAACCAACCAATTTTCCCCTGCAACCGCTGCAACCGTGTCTACCTGTCCCGCATCGAACTTGTCAGCCACAATCGAGCCTGCAGCTGACGTGGATTTTTACCCCCTCCATAAATCTTCGTCCGCGAAGCCAAGCCAAAGAAGTTATTGCTGATGACCCCCCAATGTTTACTGCCATTTCTTCTTGGGAAGAATAAGTTGTTTGGGTAACTGGAAGGAAGCAGAGATCCTTTCCAAAGTAAGTAAAGATGAAAGCAAGGAACAATGGCAAGAGGCCAATGAAGGCTCAGTTTGCTGCAACGTGTGTTAGATAAAAGAGCTTTTGCATTCTTACATTTACACTTGATATTCAGATCACAATTTGAGATTGAAGTTACCTAGGAGAACTACAAGTAGTAACTGCCACTCAGATTTCAGATTTATTGTCAGAGCACATGCATGACATCACATACAACCCTGAGTTTCCTTTTCCTGCGGGTGCGCAGTGGAAAAAAAAACTGTACACCGCGTAAACATGTAAATGAAGAACTGTAAAACAGATAACCAGAAACAAACTGTGCAATACAGAGAGAATAAAAAAGAAACTCAATAAAGTTCACAAGAGTCCTTAAATGAATCTCTGATTGAGTTGGTAGTTGAGGGGTCTGATGGTGGAGGGGTAGCAGCTGTTCCTGAACCTGGTGGTGTGAGTCTTGTGGCACCTAGACCTCTTTCCTGATGGTGCGGCACCCAGAGCCGAGCATGTGCTCGATGGAATGGATCCTCGACGATTACTGCTGCTCCATGAAGGCAGCATTCCCTGTAGATGCACTCATTAGTGAGGAGGGTTTTGCCAGTGATGTCCTTGGCGGCATCCATGACCTTTTAGAGGGCTTTATATGCAGGGGTGTTGGTGTTCCCATACCAGACCCTGATGCAACCGGTCAGCACACTTTCCACCTCACCTCTGTAGAAATTTGATCATCGAGACCTTGTTGGTGTTGGTCTCTCACTCAGCATACCTGTATCTCTGTTTCTCTATACATATTCAATATTATTCATATTTCCTTTGAAAATCTGTCTAATTTTATTGATTAGCTATGAACCTGGATCACAGAAAATGCTGAACTGGTTAATTGGCACCAGAAATTCCTCCCCCTCCCCCCCCTCCCCCCCCCCCCCCCACTTCTTCTTCCCCCACCAAGGAAAGTTTGCTAGTGACTATGGAGAAATCATACTCTTAAAGGGTGCATGATTGGACCAGTTGCAAGCTTTGATCTGATCAGGAAGCCTTCAGCACCCAAGGTCATTCAGGAGCTCTTCTCACCCCCAGCACCCTCAAATCCCAGTTCCAATACCAGGTTACCACAAGTCGGTCTTCAACAGCCCTTGCAGGTTCCTCAGCCGCTGAGCACCTTGCTGGTCCACTCTTGTAGTCACTGGCCTGTAGGGTCATCTCCCATGCTTTTCCTTCTCAACAGGGGAGGAGGTATTCTTCCCATTTCTGGTGCTCTACACCAGTTCATGGCCTCTCTGGAGTCTGTAACCCCTCGCAGAGGCACCGTGGTCCTGGTCACAGACCACATGGTTACAGGACTTTACTAAAATGTGTAATTGGCTCCTTTAACAGGCTATTTAAAGCCTGCACTGAACCACCGGCATTCAGACCGGGCAGTTGACCCCTTCGAAGCAGCACTCCCCACTCCCTGTGGGTCCACACAATTGGCATCGCTGCCGTTATAACAGCTCCGACAGCACCACCATTTATTTTTCACAGATGAGAGCTTTTAACTGATGAATAAACTTGGAAATTAGTTGCATCAAGTGAAGTGGTTGTCATGTGAAAATTACATCCTCAACGTCATGGTTTTGATTGCTCCCAAGCAACTGCATCATCGCAAGCTGTTTATTTCAATCTGCTGCCTCGTGCTATGGACTCTTTTTCCGAATCAGTGAATGGGTAAACAAAGTCATTCTAGAGGAAGAATAGACAGGAAGGATATACCATATCTTTTGGCAATGGATCATACAAATGCCCTCTTTTGATTTTCCTTTGCTCTGTAACCATATCTTTTGGCATATCTTATACCATATCTTTGCTCTGTAGGTAGCAGTCAGTCTCTAATGAAGTCAACAATGATCCTGTGTATGAGACACCACGTTACCTTCACTCTGTAGGGCTGACCCTGAGCTTCTGGTTACTTGTCACTTTCATGTAAATGGAGGGGGGGTGGGGAAAAGTCAAGTTTATGGTCACTTGATTGCACACGTGCAACCTGACACGACAGCGTTCTGCGGACCTTGGTGCAAAACATGCAGACGCACTGGGAATAACACCCATATAGACAAATAATACACATGCAGGACACGTATTCACATTTAATAAATAAATATTGTTTTGTAAATATGAGACTCAGATGGTTAACGTGAGCAGTCCCTTTGGTCGTTCAGCATTCTCGCTGCCCGTGGGAAGAAGCTGTTCCTCAGCCTGACGGTGCTGGTTCTGATCCTCCTGCATCTCTTTCCCAATGGGAGTAGTTGAACGATGCTGTGTGCAGGGTAGAAGGGGTCCTCAACGATTTTGCATGCCCTCTTCAGACAATGATCCCAGCAGATCATGTCAATGCAGGGGAAAGGAAGATCCCAGTGATCCTCTCTGTCACTCTTAAGGCCCAGTCGATCAACTTCCAGTCCATTTCTCAGCACTGTGATGTAAACCCAGCCAGGACGCTCTCCATAGAGCTCCTGTAGAAGGTTGACATGACGATGGCCTTGCCCGCTTCAGTCTTCTTGTAAACTGCAATCACCGTTGCGCCTTCATGACAAGTGAGGAGATGTTGAGTGTCCACAACAGGTCACTAGTTAAGTGAACTCCAAGATTTAAAAAAAAATGAGGCTGCATTGGTATATGTTAGACTTGAAGTTAAAGGCACGGATAAAGGTTTCAGAAGCAGTTGAGCGGAGACAGATGGAGTTGAACAACAAAATCACAATAAATGTCAACAAACAGGAGGCCAATATGATGTGAAAGCTTGTGAGATTGCCCAACTCAAGGTTTCAGACTAAAATCTTTAATAATCCATAATTCCTTATTAATCTATAAGCCCCTTAAGATACTGGGGAGAAAGGAATAGCTCTTACACGTTGTTTGACATGCCTATCATATTCTTTTTCAGATTTTTAAATTGAACGCAAGAAACTATTATAACTAACAATTGTAAACAAAGATTATACTTCTCACTTCAGCAAGAAAAAAAATCCCCTTCCAACATTGAAGAATGAAATGTTTCCGATTAAACAAATCTAACAATAATCAAGGCCTAGGATTTATTAGTTATCATAAAATACAACTGGGAATTCTATTCTGCCCTGGCAAACTACCTGTTCTCCCCTCTCAACCAGGTTGCGATATGAATTATTCAACACTAATGTTTGGTTTTGAAGAAATCTATCATGTTAATTAAGATGTTTTTTTAATCCTTCCTCTGTGTTCTAGTCTGAAATATTTATTGTTAAGGTTGTATTGCTGACTGCAGGACGAGTGGAAATGGTAGAATATTTGCAGAAACTGCCTCCATTCACATTATGTAAGGCAACCTCCTTAGTTACAAGCATTTTTTTTCTATCTTTTGAATGTGAAACTGTCAGCCCACTTGCAGACTGCTTTGGAAAAATAAAATAATTGCTCCATTAAGCCAGATTTCACTGGAGAAAGACCAACCGCAGAACTTTTTTAAAAAATTTCTTGAAAGTGGAGCATTTTACAGTTCTGATGCCTACAGGTTCAAGCAGCAACCAAATCAGGTAATTTCCAGAACAAACCACAAAACATGCAGACATTTTCCAGGAGAAAAACAAGCAAAACTGGCATTTGCAGTACATGGGAAGATATTGAAATAGGAGCTGATGCCACCTTCCAATTGAAATCTCCAGCTGCATTTTTTTCATGTATTGCATCAATCTCAACTGTGCATTTTAGAAGGGAAGAAATTAAGATGTACCCAAAGCTGAATTAGAATACTCTCCCCCCTCCAACTGAATTTAATGTGTTGCATCATGCATCTCAGCCAAATTGGTCCTGTGGATTTAACAGCTCCACTGCATTATTGATAGCTGTAGAATTTTGAATCAGTTGAATTAGGGAATATTTTTTAAAAAAAGACTGCTAGAATTTTGGCCACATTCATCTTTACAAAAATTTCTTAAACATGCAAAAAGGAGAAAATGTTACTCACAAGAACCTGTGGTATTTTCAACAATAATCAGCTTGAGATCTCAGTTAGCTTTGTACATCATTCAGTCAGCATGAAGTGAAATAAATCCTTCGGAGTTTCTATCCCGGGTAATTAGTGAAACCTCTCTGCTGCTTTCCCATAGGAAGACAGCCTCTTCTGAAGGTGCCTGGGTTGTGATCACAAGAGCAGTTTGCTACGTCACAATTCGACTTATTGTGGCAGGAGCTAATGTAAAAAAATTTTTACTGTTTACTGTTACATAGTTTAGAACTTGTGCTGACAACATTAACCCTTTGAAATCATGGAGAGGCCCAGTTAACTATTTCATCGCAGGCATGCTGTATTTTCAATGTCTCTTGTGCATTTGAAACCTTGTTGCTTAAATACAGCTTAGTTGTGAAGTCTCGCTCGCAATGATGCAGCTTTTTAATTACAAAAAATTCTCTTGCCCTTTGTTTCCCCCGTCGTTGGGCCCACGTCAGCTCGTGGAATCACAAAGTTAAACAGCATGTAAACAGGCCCTTTGGCCCAACTTATCCATCCCAACCAAGTTGCCTATCTGAGATAGTCCCATTCACCTGCATTTCCCTTGAAACATTTCCCATCCATGTAATTGCCTAAATGTCTTTGAACTGTACCTAGCTCCATCACACTGACTGGCAGCACATTCCATATGCCCACATCCAACTGAGTGAAACGTGTGCCCCTCCAGACTCCTTGAAATCTTTTCCCTCTCATGTTAAACCTATGCCATCTAGTTTTAGGATCTCCCTACCCTGGGGAAAAGACTATGATTATCATTTTATTTACATCAATAAAGTCACCCTCAGCCTCCTGCACTCCAGGAAGAAAGGCCCGGTGGCATGATGCCAAATTGACAGACTCACTCTCAACATCAGCAAGACAAAGGAAATCATGATTGACTTCAGGAGAGGGCCAGAGTGCACATTCCTGTCCATATTAATGACATTGAAGTCAAAAGAGCAGATAGTTTAGATTTAGACATTCAGGCTCCTTTCACCCACAAGGCCGTGCAGCCCAATTACACCCAATTGACCTATAATCCTGAAAATGTCAGCCCACACTGTAATAAACAGCAGAGCCAATTAAGTATACAAGGTTCCTTTATTCAGCCTTGTTAAAGCAGGAGTGAGAGGTACAAAGAAAGAGTTCAGTAACTCATTCTCTACACAGATCCCCACTCAAAGCACACAGAATGCTCATCCCATTTTTATACACCTTCAAACACGAGAGCCTACAAGTTTCACATGAATTTCACACAGCTGGCGATTCTTGTTTTTACAACGAGATGTTCCGTTGTGGTGTCTCCCGGCAAGTTGGCAAAAGCAGGAGGTCCTTGGTGCTAGTTATTATCTCACCACATCAAAGGGAAAGTCACATTAGAAGGTCGTCACATTCCCACCAGTGTTACAAGGCAGCTATATTCTCACCCTTTGTTAAGCATATTCATTAAACTTCTTTCACAACCCTAGAACAGGAGGAGGAAACTGGAGCACACAGAGGAAACCCAAGCAGACACGGTTAGAATGCACAGGCTCCTTACAGAGAGTCCCAGATCCGAATCCCAGTCGCTAGCACTGTCACAGCTTTGCACTAACCGCTATGCCAACTGTACTGCCTGCTAGAAATAGTAGGAATAAATATCTCGAATGACCTGACTTGGGACAAACTCTTTGAAGCCACAGTCAAGAGATCACATCACTGCCTCTTCTTTCATTGAAGAAGACTAAGGAAGTTCGACATCTCAACAAATTCTACAAGAGCATCATTGAAAACATGCTTGCTGGATGCATCCCAGGGTGGTATGGGAAATGCTCAGCTCAAAATAAGAACGTACAGAAGATAATGAATGCAGCAGGATTAAACAAACTTTATTCCCCTCCATAGACTCCATTTTCATCTCCCACTTTCCAGGAAAGGCAACCAAAATATTGAAGGCCCTATTAGACCTCAGGCACCTTCTCTTCCATTAAACTTAAAAACCACCAGTTTATCCAGTGTCTCCTAACCCTGGTAGCAACTTTGCACATCTCTTCTGCACGCTTTCCATCTTAACAACCTCCTTCCTATAGCTACCAGAACTGCACATCAAACTCCAGGAGTGATCTCACCAACATTTTGTACAGTTATATCATGACGTCCCAACTGTTACCCTAATTTCCCTTAACCAATTGATGCAAGTGCACCAATGTACAGATGCCAAGTTTTATAATACCAAGGCTTACGGCATTTCAGGGAGCCAAGATTATCAGAAGTTTACGGTTGTACCATAAAACAGAAGGAAAAACTTGCATTAATCACATTTTTCATTATCTCAGGATTTTCCAAAGTGGCTTAAGAGTCAATAAGATTCTTTAAAAGAAGGATGAAATGGGGTTACATTTTCTCACTTCAACCAATTAATTTCAGGTCCAGAGGCAAAATGCTAGAGCAATGATTCTCAACCTTTTTCTTCCCACTCACATCCCACTTTAAGTGCTCCCTCTGCCATCGGTGCTCTGTGATGAGTAAGGGATTGCTTAAGGTGGGATGTGAGTAGGAAGGGAAGGTTGAGAATCACTGCTCTAGACCCAATTGTTACTGAGAGATTTTGCTGGAGAAAAATTGTCATTGGCCCACTTCATTTGGAGTTCTGAAACCGTGCACATAACGAGTCAATTAGGGGTGATTAAAACAGTGGTTTTCAAACTTTTTTTTCACCCACATACCACCTTAAGCAATCCCTTACTAAATTCAGAGCACCGATGGCATAGGGATTACTTAGTGGTATGTGAGTGGAAAGAAAAAGGTTGAGAACCACTGATGTAAGTTAATAGTGGAATCTCTTATCAGCAAAAGCATTAATTTCAGATTTTGGCATGAAATTTTCCACTGAAAACTGCCATTGATAATTTAAAAAAATATATATAATTCAATTAAATCCTAGGAGCACATTCTCACCACAGCTGAGATAAACCCATTAGTGTGTCATGATGACGTTTAATTGATTATTTTCTGCAGTAATTTCATTAAAATTCACTTAATTACATAACGATTGCAATTTGCCAGTTTGGATGCAAACTCTTGACAAATTAAAATAAACACAGAAACTGGAGCAAAAAAACAGCAAACTGCTGGGTGGAGCAGCATCAATGGGAGAAGGTCGATGTTTCAGGTCAGAACCCTTCATCAGGGCTCAGAGTGTAGAGGGGCCTAGCCAGTGCTGATACCTGAATCATCCACCATTCTCCTACTGACATTGCTTATTCCACAGAATTCCCTCAGCATTTATGCTATCTCATGCAACTCCAAACAAGGAAACAGATTTATTTACTTAATTTGAGGAATGATGCCCATTACTGTTCCCAACAGATCCTGTCCATGTACGATAGGTTATAACATTTTTTGTGCTTTTCCAGTTCTTGCCTTGCAGATTGCTTGGGATCTGGTTGTAAGAATTAGCTAGAAATAAAACAAAATGTGCTGGAATACCGAAAAGAAGTGGGCCAGTTTTTAGTTGCAAGGCAAAGATGTTTCAAGTTGATTTTGCATTCAAACTCATCTTATTATCATCTCTTCCACCATCCATGTTAAATTTACTGGTCCTTCCCACCATAGATTGCCCTCAGTTGGAATGTAAACCAAATCAACCATGCTTTTCTCCCGGTGAAACAATTAGGGTCAAAGGGTACATCCTCCCAATAGGCAAAGAAGCCCAGATTCCTGGGTGTTCCATCTGATATTCATCTCGAACTAGATTACCTGCCTCCGTTCATTAATCTTGATTTTGGATTATTGTGAACTCTTGCTAGTTGGAACCTTTTTTAAAAAAAACCCAAAGGCAGGATCAATTTTAGCTTTGGCCAGAGATGCTGAGAGCCCCACTGGCTACTTCCAGTATTTTCTGTTTCAAGAAATAGGTACTCAGCAACATAATATTGTATACGAACTTGATCAAAATGTGCCTTACTGGATACCACCCATCTTATTCATTATCAAGCCATACAACTGAATGCCAAGCCAGTCATTCATTTCCATCTGAGTTGACTGCCAGCCTGCAGGAATTCAGGATTGTCCATCTGAAACTGCAATCCCCCCCCCCCTGCATTCTTTGGCCTAGTTCTGTTAATATACATGCTTGGCTTTAAATATTATTTCTAAGGAGGTGTTGATATATTGAGCTACCACTGAAAAGGTTTGGTGAATTATAGTGCGTAGAACAGCTCGTTTTGCAATCAGTTTTGGTGCTTTTATAGATCCGATCTGCCACAATGCAGAATCATTTAATCTGCTGAGAAAGAAAGGTTTGTTAAATTATTCCAATATCAGCAAAATCATACACTAAATATTTGTGTTTGATTTGACTTTTCATTCCTTCAGTTCCATTCAAAGAACAGCCTTGGAAGTGGGACTATATTGAATACATCTGTTCAGCAGAATTGCTCTTTTAACCATTGTGAGAGGTCTGAAAATAAAAGTACATTTCTGCATAGCACTTGTCAGTAAATAATGAAAACTCAGAGTCTAAGATTGCATGCCAGCTCTAAAGCCACTTAGTCTTTGAAGTTTCATCCCTTGGGCTTGGTCCTCCTTAAACTACTTGACTTTTAACTCTGGGGAGTTGGGAAAATCTAGTGCAGCTACATGCCATGTTGAAGTTTTACAAGGCATTGGTGAGGCCAAATTTGGAATATTGTGTGCAGTTTTAGTCACTGAATTATAGGAAGGATATAAACAGCATAGAGAGGAGATTTACAAAATGTTGCCTGTGTTTCAGGGTTTGTGTTACAGGGAAAAAGGTTGAGCAGGCTGGGACTTTATTCCCTGGAGGGTAGAAGATGGAGGGGTGATTCGATAGAGGTATTTAAAATGATGAGGGGGAAAGATAAAATCAATGCAGTCAGGAATTTTCCATTGAGAGCAGGAGAGATTCAAATAAGAGGACATGGATTGAGAATCAAGGGGGAAAAATTTAGGGAAAACATGGAGGGGGAATTTCTTCACTCAGAAGGTAGTGGTAGTGTGGAATGAACTTCCGGCCAAAGTGGTAGATGCAGGTTCGATTTTAAAATTTAAGGAAAAGTTGGATAGGTATATGGGTGAGAGAGGTGTGGAGGGAGTGGGTCAATGGGATTAGTTGGGAGAAGGTGTTCAGCATGGACTAGGAGGGTCAAATAGGCTGCTTTCTGTGCTATAATTGTTACATGGTTACAATTCAAAGACAATTCAAGCTGCATTTCTAATTTATACCAAGGTTGCTAAATTATCCATTGACTCAATCGTTCACACACAATTCTCACAGTTCAATTATTAATTAATTCAATGTTTCTTGGTGCAAAATATATTCAATGATCCATTGGGATTTTGTCTGATTTTGTGTTTAGTAAACTAGAGTTATAATTAACTCATCCAGAAGCCCAATATTACTGTGTAAATGTTAGAGCTGACTTGAAGATCCTCTCATGCATGAACTAAAAATGCACAGGATTATTTAATTGAGCTTATGAATTTTGATGTTATCTGAAAAATGCATTGCCTCGACCCAAGTAATAAAATGGCTACAATTTGAAGACAATATTTTTTCACTGCCTGCAGCTCGTACGAGATATTTCACTGGAATGTAACAAGTCTGTGCTGCTCCCCTCTCAATAATATAACTGTATCAGAAAATGTGATTTTGAAGTGTAACACGATTGTACTGATAGGTTTTCCTCCACTGTATAGCCCTTACCAGCTACTGTATATATGAAGCTGACCCGCCCACTAATAACTCATCCCTCAAGTCTCTTCCCCTTTTGCTCTGGCCATAAAGGTCGTGTTACCTCCCCCCTTTCCGGCAGTCCTCTATCTGAATCCGGGCCAGCCAAAGTCTTGTGTGCATTAAAGACGATTGTTCCAGCAGGCTTTGTTTCTGTGGTTATTGATAGAGCCCATCAACGATGAAACTGAGAAATGTTCCTGTCTTGAATATTGCTGTGTGCTCGCTCAAAATCTATCCCCAGTCAGCAGCATTAACCGTGCTGTTAAATCAAAGTTAAAAAAAAGGCCTGAAGATAGAATGTTTAAAAGCACTTTATAATTACTTCTAAACTGAGAATTTAAGACAAGGAAGATTAAAATTATGCTGAACTTTTAAAGATCGACTTTTCAGAGTGAGACTTTAATTACACCCACACCAGCGCATAATTGGTTTAAGTTTAGAGATAAGTAAGAAATGTTATATTGTTAATAGTTTAATTAAAAACTATTATTGTCTAGTGAATTTTCCATTGCTGTTCCCGTGTTAGTGCTAACAAAGTCCCTTTAGTCCCAAAAATAATTTAAAAGGGTTGTTAGTTCATAACACTGTACAATACTGAAAGAATAAATGGAGTCCTCAAATGAGTCCCTGATTGAATTTGTTGTTGATGAGTCTGATGGTTGACACAGTATGTGGACCAGTTGACGAGAGAAGAGGCCATACTGGATCCAGTACTGGGCCTAGTTTGGTGGTTACAAATTGATCATCTGACCTCAAGCACGACCTGTGCTAGATGGTTTCATCATAAACATGTCTGAGAAAATACTATGGCCCAATGCCAATATTTGCTTACACATGCGTCAGTTGACTCAGTAAAAGCACAGTTACTGCAATTTACTGTTGATGTCATTAGTTAAATGCTGAGTGAGATTGTTCAACATTATTTTGCTGTTAAAGGACATCACGAAGTATTAGGTATTGTGACGCCAGGCTGTTCCGTTGGGTATTACTGTGCCCTTAACCATTGGTCAGGAAAGAATGGAATAAAGAGTTGAGGGGGGTGTGTGCACTCGCATATGGGCATACAAGAGAGACAGAGAGCATAATTTAATGAACCTCAATAAGGTCACCCCTCAGCCTTCTATGTTCCAGTGAGAATAAACCTAACCTATATACTTGGCCAAAAGCTGACGAACCAGCTCAAGGAGGTACCTTGGTGGGTTTGAAATGTGTTGACTTGAAGGGCTTGCTTTCAGATTATGACTCTATTGTCACTGACCTTCGTTCCAGGCAACAGCCTGGTGAATCTCTTCTGCACTATGTCCATTGCTTCCATATCCCTGAAATGTACACAACGCCCCAAATGTGGTCCAATCAATGCTTTTGTACAGCTCTAACATGCCATCCTGACTCTTGTACTCAAGAGTATGCTGAACGCTGCTGCCTTCACCCTTTTCACCCACTTTCAGCAAGCTGTGGACTTCCACCCAAGGTCCATTGCATTCAACATCCCTAAAACCCATGGCATTTACTCTATATGCTACACCAGAAATTGATGTCCCAAAGTGCATCACCTCATACTTGATTGGATTAAATACCATCTGCCACTGCTTTGTCCAGCTTTCCTGCTAATACATATCTTGCTGCATTCTTAGACAACCTTCTTCAGTATGTACATGTCCACCAGTTTTGGATCATCTTTCACTTAGCAATCGGACTATGTGTATCTCTTCCCAGTCACATATATTTCAGTTCTTGACATCTCTTTGGTACAAAACTTGCTAAAGATTTTCAGTCAGAAAAAGTGCCCATCTACCACTCTCCTGTCTCCTATTACTATATAGATTTTTGCCATGCCTCAAATCCCTCTTGCCTTAACCTTCTGAAATCCACCTACCATGTGGGATCTTGTTGAAAGCCATATCTATCATTCTTCCTTCACCAACTTTCTTAGTTCTTTTGCAAAAATGTCCGTCTGATTTGTGAGACATTATCTCTCCTGCACAAAACCATGCCTACTCCTTCTGTTCAGTCTTGATCTTTCCAAGTCATTCATCAGAATCCTCCCCTATTACTGAGGCAAGGCCCATCAGCTTGTAGTTTCCTACTGCTCTTTGTTAATTGGGGAGAATTTTACCCAGCGTCCTCCTCCCTCCCCCTTTCAGCTAATGAAGGTGGAAAAATTCTCTTTAGAGGGCTCAACAATCTCCTCCCTTCCTTCCCAATACATGACGTTTTCCATTGCACAATGCAAATTGTTTAAAACCAAAGATCTTGGACTGGACTAATTCAATCTTTTCTCAGGAGTACTCAGAACTTTTGTTTTTTTTTTAATTATTATGTCAGATCGAGATTGCTTTGTCCCTAAAGAAAACAGTGATTTTTTTTTCAAACAAGCATCAGTTTCCTCAGCAGATCTTGCATTGCCCATAGATATGTTACCGATGTTTCAGGCCTGAGCCCTTCATCCCGGTATTGGAAGCACTGAGTTCCTCCAGCAATTTTTGTGTTTTACTACAATTCCAGTGCCTGCAGACTTTTGTGTTTCGCATCAGTTTCCTTACACAATGCCACATTTAATTATCACATTTTACTACCCTGCCAACTTGCCCACTGTTACATTATAAATTTCCAAGTTAGACACATAACTCTTCGCAATGAATATTACGACATGAAATTGTATCACGTCCATTGCATAGTCTACAGCAGAGGTGGCCAAACTTGCTTAACACAAGAGTCACTTATATTAAACTTCAGATGTTTGAGAGCCACATGACATGAAAATAAACTACAGATCAAGTTTTTACTCTTGCATTCACATTGTTATGAAAATGTTGCATAAATATTAAGAAATGCTTGTACATAATATCATGAACAGGTATACAGTTTTTAAACTGCTAATTTGTATTAGTTTCAATAATTAAAAAGTACATACTATAATCGACTTTTGGATCAATTTTTAGGGTAAAACTTAATGGGTCAATTATTATATGGCCACAGTAAGTGCCTGCATTGCTCGGGACATCAGGAGCTCAGATGGAAGGGCAGCCTGAATCACACTTACACTCCATTAATTCCACAGCCCACAATCACATGATCACAAGCCACACCCACAAACACTTCACAGCCAAAATATCTCCCAGAACCTCATGCACTGGGTTGGGGGTGTAGTATTATGAACACATTTGTTGTGCAGTTAGTCTGTGCAGACAAGTCATTTTTTAAAATCTTGTAAACCAGGCAGTGGTGAGGCATGCATGCATAACAATCAAATTATCAAGACAGAGCAAAGCCTTAAATGTTCAGGTGATGCCACTAAACCTTATCTGACTGCATAATTGCCTTTTAAACTCCACTCCTTTTGCTGTTCTCTACACGAACATGAGGAGGCAGATGGTTACTTTATCAGACAAAGCAATAAACAAATCCCAGCCAACAAATTAAATCTTGCCTCTGGATTAATTTCCCTGTAAAGGTGCAATGTTATGGTCGGTTTTTAAATAAATATATTCTGGTTATAAATATTTGTGTTATTTTTTGGGGGTAATTCTCCATCTACAGAATTTTTTTGACAAATTATTGTGTCGCTCTCTCTCTTGTAAGACCCATATTTTTTTTAAAAATACAAAATGGATGATAACAATGTCCAAGACAAAATATTTCATATAAATGTCACTCCAAATCTCAAAGGATTACCTACCTTTCAGATCCATACTTGAAATATATTTTCTATTTTTTTTTCTGGGGTGCAACTTCATATTCAAACTTACAAATTTAGCAGGAGTAATATAAAAGGATGTTCAAAGAAGGCTGCCAAGTTTCATTAATCATTTATCAGATTTTGATGATATCAGTATTTCTTGGAGAAACAATACATCCTATTTGTTATGGAGGCATTAAGCCAGGGGTTTTCAAACTTTTTCTTTCCACTCACATTCCAGTTTAAGCAATCCTACACAGGATTGCTCTGTGATTAGTAAGGAATTGCTTAAGGTGGGATGTGAGTGGAAAGAAAAAGTTTGAAAACCACTGTTTTAATTGAACCTAATTGACTTGTTATGTGCACGGTTTCATAACTCCAAAGGAAATGGGCCATTGACAATTTTTCTCCAGCAAAATCTTTCAGTAACATTTGGGTCTAGAGCAGTGGTTCGCAACCTTCCTTTCCTACTCACATCCCACCTTAAGCAATCCCTTACTAATCACGGAGCACCGATGGCATAGGGATTGCTTAAAGTGGGTGTGAGTGGAAAGAAAAAAATACTGCATTAAATCAATTCTGTGAAGTGCATCACTCTGTCAAGCAAATACTTGTTGACAATATAGAAATCAAAAGACAGGATAGATGGTCAGAGTCTGTGGCAGGTCAAATGTAAGGGGAGAGTAGGCATGGAATGGTTAGTGTAGCAGTTAGTACAGCACCAGCTACTGCGGTTCAAATCTGGCACTCCCTGTTAGAAGTTTGCACTTTCATTCTGTCTGTGTGGGTTTCCTCCCAGGGCTCCGGTTTCTTCCCAATGTTCAAAATATATTGGGATTGTACGTCAATTGGATGTAATTGGGCAGCCATGGGCTCGTGGGCCGAAAGCGCATATTACTGTGCTGTATGTCTAAACTATAAATTTTTTTAAAATGACAAGTCTCTGAGAGGATTGATGTACAAAGGGATCTTGGGGTTCACGTCCACAGCTCCCTGAAAGTAGCAGCACAGGTAGATAAGGTGGTATAAAAGGTGGTCGGCATTGACTATAAATATCAGGGAGCCATGGTTGCAGTTTTATTCTCCAGCAGTTTGGCTGCCTTTGGAGTATTGTATGCTGTTCTGATCACACCTTTGAAAAAGGTGCAGAAGGGGCTCTCCAGGATGTTGCCTGGATGGGAGAGCTTGGATAAGCGTGGACGGTTCTCTCTGGCATTTGTGCACCAGGAACTCAGCAGCAATCTTCCATATATTCTGAGAGGAAGAGATAGGCTGGTCAGCCAGCACCTTTCTCCCGGGGTGAGAGAAATGAACACCAGAGGACATTTGTACAAGTTGAGGGAGGAAGACATCGGGGTAGGGTGTTTACACAGAGAGTGTGAAAATGCTTTGCCCAGGGGTGGTGGTGGAGGCTGGTGCAAAAGACTTTTAGATAGGCATGTTCATGAATGAAAAATAAAGGGTTGGCAAAGCACCATGGGCTGAAGGGCATATAGTGTGCTGTAATGTTCTATATAACCTCTTCTTTCTCCTTCTTTGGCTTGGCTTCGCGGACGAAGATTTATGGAGGGGGTAAAAGATGCAAGGATCGACAATGAGATAGACAACAGACTCGCCAAGGCAAATAGCGCCTTTGGAAGACTACACAAAAGAGTCTGGAAAAACAACCAACTGAAAAACCTCACAAAGATAAGCGTATACAGAGCCGTTGTCATACCCACACTCCTGTTCGGCTCCGAATCATGGGTCCTCTACCGGCACCACCTACGGCTCCTAGAACGCTTCCACCAGCGTTGTCTCCGCTCCATCCTCAACATCCATTGGAGCGCTTACACCCCTAACGTCGAAGTACTCGAGATGGCAGAGGTCGACAGCATCGAGTCCACGATTATGAAGATCCAGCTGCGCTGGATGGGTCACGTCTCCAGAATGGAGGACCATCGCCTTCCCAAGATCGTATTATATGGCGAGCTCTCCACTGGCCACCGTGACAGAGGTGCACCGAAGAAAAGGTACAAGGACTGCCTAAAGAAATCTCTTGGTGCCTGCCACATTGACCACCGCCAGTGGGCTGATAACGCCTCAAACCGTGCATCTTGGCGCCTCACAGTTTGGCGGGCAGCAACCTCCCTTGAAGAAGACCGCAGAGCCCACCTCACTGACAAAAGGCAAAGGAGGAAAAACCCAACACCCAACCCCAACCAACCAATTTTCCCTTGCAACCGCTGCAATCGTGTCTGCCTGTCCCGCATCGGACTTGTCAACCACAAACGAGCCTGCAGCTGACTTGGACTTTTTACCCCCTCTATATAACCTACCAAAGTGGTAAATATTACTGCTTCTGATATAGGTAATACAGTGTTTCATTTTTTTTCTCTTCTACCCTCCCACCCATGTCCACCTATGACCTATCCTTGCTGGCCCTTCCTCGCTCCTCTCCTGTCACCTCTTTATTAATTTATGCCACTATAGCGGCAGTGCTGCCACTGGTGCGGACCTGCGGGGAGTGAGGGAGTGGAGATGCAGCGCTCCCATGGGGTCCAATCACCCAGACGACTGCCGTCGGCTCCGCACGGGCTTTGAACGGCCCGTTGAGGGAGCTGACGATGGTTTTAATTGAGATCCGGGAATCATGCGGTTCGCACCCAAGACACATGGCGGGCTGCTGGCGACTTGAAGTGAGGAACCCTGGGAAGCTGCGGGCTGCTGGAGACTGCTGTCAGGAGACTGGCTCAAACTGGCTTGAGTGGCACCAGGTATCAGAACCAGGATGAGAGGAGGTGCCGAAGGCGCTGAAGAGTCCCTGACCGTGTCAGAGATTCGGATCTGGAGCTCGGGTGGCCAGTGATTTGATCTGGACTCTGTGCAGCTGTGGAAGCACTGGAGGCAAATCTACGGACACTCGGTGACTCTGGGGGGGGGGGGGGAGGTAGGGGAACTCTAATTTCCTTCTCTTTGTCTGACTGTAAGAGATGCTTAGGCAATTCCTGCCGGTGGAAAATCTGTCTGCCTTGCAGCAGGCAAAAAGAAATTTCATGTAATATGACACTGCTCTATTACTATGGTAATAAATTGAATTTTGAATCTTAAATGTGCTGTTTATTAGATGCATACATTAACTGTTAATGTTCTTTTAAAATTTGGAGGGAAATCAAAATGTCTTCTTATTGTTGTAAAACTTGTCCTTTGAATATTGCCATTTACCTTCTGAGAATACATTATCCTTGTATAATCAAGTTCTTTCCACTCATTGTAACACTGTTCACCATCTTACTCTACGACATACTTTCATCTGCCTGAGCAATCATCCCACATGGTGAAGGCGTTCATTTAAGCTGATGGCAAGAGCGTGCCATATATCAGTTTTCACCCATCTGGGTTCAAAGTTAATCATCAACTTAAAAGAGCATTTAAACAAATCAGAAGTTCTTGGATTGGTCAAAATCTGATCAGAAACTAGTATTTTTGCAATTTTTTTTAAGGTTAAATGTGATTGCATGAATTGCATTTAACATTGAGTTGTTAATGAGTACTGCAGCTGGAGATGATGTCGCAGTGAGATTTCCCTTGGGTGTTTGACAACCAGGGGAACTATTTAAGGATCTCAAATAAAAGAGCAACCATCATGTACCTTCATGCAAGAAGATTAAAACACTGAAATAAAATAATTATGCTTTTCTGATATCAAAATATCAGAAACCAGAAACGTTACCGAGCTGAATGCTTGTATCCCCCAGAATTAGAGGATCACTGCTAAATCAAAGCCATATGCAGGGCTTCTTAACTAGACTATATTATCAGTGCTTTTTTTTTAAAATATATTTTATTTTTTTGAAATTATTCATGATCATTTTTCATGATCATCTTTGGAATATTAGCAATTAGGGCAATGCATTCCAAATGATTTCTGCTGCTTTTTCAATCAGTGATTTATTTCAGTGCACAAGTCCTTGGTGACCCTGCTGGCTTCTGTAGAGCACGTTGAAAGAATCATATAATCGTTTACAGCACGGAAACAGGCCATGTCGGCCCTTCAAGTCCGTACCGGTTCACTTGAACAACTCCACTAGCTCCTCCGCAAACTTCTGAGGAAGTAGAGGCTTTCTTCATGATGCCATTGGTGTGTTGGTTCCAGGAAAGATCTTCCGAGAGAGTGACTCTCAAGAACCTACATTTGCTCATCCTCTATTGATGACAATAAAACAATCAAGTCATTAAGGGAAAGTTCTGATAGGTTCATCTCCACCAACCTACCTTTTCCCCATATCCCTTAATTCCCTACTTTGTAAATAGCAGAAGACCTCATTGATACTGCCATGAGTCTTCAATGGCTTGTTGATCCAAACCAAGGCTTCTATTAACTAGAAGACTGGAGCATATCACATGTAGGTCAACCAGTCCAGAATGACCTGGTCTGGCTAGGAGGAACCCTTTAAGACCTGCCAGTAGGCGGGGCAATGCTCTCAGCCAATCACAATCATCCTACACTACAATCTGTACATATACACATTGGTGATAGAATCTGTACTATCACAGCTTCCTGCAGATCAATCCCATCAGTCCTAATATCCCTCTTCTTATTTCCCTGTATCCCTGAAAGCCATTTTGTCTTGCCTATCCACCAATTCCCCTTTTCTATTGCCACTTATCTAGGTACAAGGTGATTTGCTGGAGGTAATTAACCAAAGAGCATGACTTTAGCATTACATTGAGGAATGCATTAATCAATCTTCTGTCATCAAGACTTTGCTCATCAGCCTAAATATTTCCTTCTGGGCTTGATCTCAAATTGGGATTGATTATGCAAAGTCAGAAAATGCTTCAAAGCTCAGGCTGCATCTGTGGAAATAGAAGTGAACATTATTTCTGCTGGCTTCTCAGAGGAGAAGACCCACAGAGCTGTGACCGAGGTGGTGGACCAGTGAGGGGTTTGCAGCTGAAGACCACACAGATGGCAAACCATTGGTGACCGGAGGTGAGGACCCCAAGCAGGCTTTGGGTTGTATTGTTGGTGATTGCGGTCAAAGGACTTGCACCAGACTGTGGTGGACTGCTGGAGACTGGCTGAAGGGGTAACAGATGTTAAAGGGTTACTCCTAGCCAGACCAGGTCATTCTGGACTGGTTGACTGACATGTGATACGCTCCAGTCTTCTAGTTAATAAAAGCCTTGGTTTGGATCAACAAGCCATTGATTCTTTCGATGTGCTCTACAGAAGCCAGCAGGGACACCAAGGACTTTTGCACTGAAATAAATCACTGATTTATTTGGAATGCATTGCCCCAATTGCTAATAGTCCAAACAATGATCATGAATAATTTAAAAAATATATATATTTTTTAAAAAAGCACTGATAATATAGTCTAGTCAAGAAGCCCTGCATATGGCTTTGATTTAGCAGTGATCCTCTAATTCCACGAGGATGCTGTTGCAGAACACCAAATTTCATAATTTGTTCTTGACAATAAATTCTGATTCTGAGGTATTAGAACTGGGATGCAAGAGGAGGCTGAAGGCTTCAGGATCATCTCAGAGGCTTGGATCTGGAACTTGGATTGCCGATGGTTTGGCATTGAAAGCTGCAGGAGTGTTGTCCACAAATCCATGGACACTCAATGACTCTGGTGGGGGGGGTGGGGGATGACTCTCTTTCTCTGACTGTAATGGTCCTTGCTGGCTTCCTGCAGACCAATCCTATTCCCCCTATTCTTGTTTCCCTGTATCCCTGAAAGACTTTATTTTTCTTGCCTATCCATCAATTCCCCTTCCTTTTTCCACTGACCTCGGTATGAGGTAACTTACTGGCGATAATTAACTAATGAGCATGTTAATTACTATTTCTGCTGATGGTGAATCTTTGTCTGCCCTACGGCACTCTAAAGTCAACTTTGTGTAATATTACACCTGTTTTATTAAATAACAATAAAGGAATCTTGAATCTTCTACATTTATCTGGTCTCAGTAAAAGGTTTTTGGCTCAAAATCTCTGCTGCTTGCCCAGGAAAGATTGCGTTTGGCTTCATCTTCATTTTGAAACATGACTGTTAAAACTGACCAACTGTTAAAATTTAATTATTTATTGAAAGCAATGGAGTTATTTCTGGCAGGTGTATTCACCTTGGTTCCATGGTAGCTGTCTTACCGCGAAGTCAGAATGTGACAGGTTTATGTTCAGTTGTGGAGCTATAAACATATCATTCAAGTAGAGACGCTTTAGGATGAGAAATTAAAATAAAATCCTCTTGTACAAGGGGAAAACTTGCTCAACAAAGAGCAATGGAGTTTTCCCCAATGGCCTGATAACATTTATCTTTCAGTCCCCATGAATCAAACAGATCATCTTGTTGTTGTTTCTGTGGTTTTGATCCTTTACTCTTATGGTGTATTTTGTACTTCGCTGTAAAGACTACAATAAAAATATTTTAGGATGGATTTAAAGTGGTGGAAGGCCCTTATGGAAATTGTTATCTTGATGTTCAGTCCCATAGCAGTGTATCAGCGGTTGAATCCATAACTTCCTTGTCGTGTAGCAGTGTAAACCTGAGGGACTCAGCAGACGTTCACAAAGTACATGGGAATTCAAGTTGGGGAAATAAGTCCCCTCACGTTCTCACCTAAAATTACCAGGGTCAATGAGTTTTTGACAGATTTGAAACTCTGAATCTAAATCAATAAGGACCTGATTTATATGTAGCTACCACTAAAAGGGAGCACACTAACTGATACACAAAACTTCTGAATATGATTAATCATTATAACATTTTGTTTAAATGAATGTGTTCCAATCTTAGAGAATTGTGCAGTACGAGTCTATTTAGCCAACACTCTGCATAGGCAGTAACTTCAATCAGCCCTGGCTCACTTATTATTCTTGTCGTAGTCTTTGTCCCTCCAGAGGCTCAGTTTTACAGTGTCTATACTTCAACGTCCTTGCCAAACTTTCTACCTCTGTTGCCTCCTCTTGCCCAACCATCATCCATCTGTCGATGCTGTGATTGCATTAAAAATGCACACAGAAATGTTGGAGGAACTCATTAGGTCTGACAGCATCATGAGGAGGTAAAGATGTATTACTGACATTTCTGGTCTGAGCCTGAAGAAGGCCTCAGGCCTGAAACATCGATAATATATTTTACCCTCATTGAGTCATTGAGTGCCTCCAGCATTTCTGTGTGTTTTTCCAGACATCCATCTGCATTCCTCTGACTTTGCTTTTTCTACTCTGGAGACCCTCACTCTGGTGTAAAAGTTTTAGAGTTTTCTTTTCAAACATGAGCACACTGCCGTCTCTTTTCTCCTTCAAAGCTTTGTGATGTCACAGGCCAAGTGAACAACCTTCTGGAGTTTTTCTTGCCCTGAGATTTGGTGCCTCCATACCAGACAGTGATGCAACCAGCCAGAATGCTCTCCCTGGTACACCTGGTAGAAGTTTTCAAGAGTCTTTGGTGACATTACAGAATCTTCTCCAGCACCTCACTAAGTATAGCTGCTGGCAGCCGCCTTTGTCATTACATCAATGTGGAGGCTCCAGGACAGATCCTTGGAGATGTTGACCACCACCCCCCCCATGAATTTGAAGTTCTTGACCTTCTTCACTACTGAGCCTTTGATGAGGACTGGGTCATAGTCCCCTGACTTTCTCCTGATCTCCACAATCATATCCTTGGTTTCATGCAAAGGTGTTGATGCTGATCTATTTCCATCCTGTACACTTCCTCGTTGTTGTTTGTGATTCTGCCGACAACTCTGGTGTCATGGGAAAACTCATGGATAGCATTGGAATTGTGCCTGGCCCCACAGTCATGGGGATATAACGAGTAGAGCAGTGGGCTAAGCACGCATCCTTGGGGTGCCCCTCTGTTGATGATCAGTGAGCAGGAGACATTGCTTCCAATTCATACTGACTATGGTCTCCTGATGAGAAAGTAAGGATCCAGTTGCAGGGGGGTGTGGGTGACAGAGGCCTAGAGTTTATAGCTTCTTGACCAGCACTGAGGAAATAATGGTGTTGAAGGTGAATGAAAAGTTCTTGACCTAAAACATGATATGTTTCTCTCTCCATTGATTTTCTGTTTTAATTCCTTGTCTAGCAGGATTTCAAGGTTTGAGTTACAGGGAAAGGTTGTGCAGACTAGGGCTTTTTTCTCTGGAGCGTAGAAGATTGAGGGGGGGACTTGATAGAGGTGCTTAAGATTTTAAAAGGGACAGACAGAGTAAACGTGGATAGGCTTTTTCAATTAAGAGTGGGGGAGATTCAAACTAGAGGGCATGGTTTAAGATTGAAGGGGGAAAATTACAAGGGGAACATGAGGGGAAATTTCTTTACGCAAAGGGTGGTAGGGATGTGGAATGAGCTTCCGGCAGATGTGGTTGAGGCGGGATCATTGGTTACATTTAAGGAAAGACTGGATAGTGTAAGGTAAAAACATCATGAGCTGGGAATGAAGAAGGAGTCACCCAGTGCTGGGCCGTAACAAGATGCAGATGTGACCTTGTACACTCAAGATAAGCTTTGCACTAACAAGAATGACGTGCAGCAGACTAACAGAGAAGGATAGCAACAGTTTATTCATTGGACAATGTAATGGTATGATAATTTACTAAGTACGTATCCTGAGGTATAAAAAAAAAAACACCACTTGCTGATAACGGCAGAATGCGCCTTCTCCAACTAACACTGTTAGTTGCAAGTGTTACAATCCGGCAATAAAGAACAAAGAACCTTGATTTCGACTCAGTCTGGTGTTTGACTCACTCATTCATGAACAAAGCAGACCTAACAATAGTTACATGGAGAGGAGTGGACTGGAGGGGTATGGACCGGGTGCTGGTCAGTGGGACTAGGAAGGTGGGGATTTGCTACGGCATGGACTAGTAGGGCCGAACTGGCCTGTTCTGTGCTGTAAGTGGTTATATGGTTATCAGCAGTAGTTTGGGCAGTTCTCTGTTGTCCATTGAATATTTACATCAAAATAAAATGGGGCAGTCTCGATGGGCTGAAAAGCCTATTTCTGGTCCTACGTCTTGTGTCCTGTTTAATAATGGATTGTAGTTTTGGCATATATTTGACATTGTGGTGCAGGTTCACATTCTGGCGTTGTAACGGTTTTGTGTGATATTGGTGTTTCACTGAGAGCTGATAATTAGTTACTGTCAGATTCAACCACAGCAGTAACTTGAACTTCACAGCAGATGGTTGCCCAGTGAAGCATGCAAATTATATTCCAATGAGGGAGCTTCATTTTAATCATTGATGTTTTTAATTAGCTTTAATCCCACATTTTTCATATTCTCTAAATATTTTGGAAGAAAATTGGAATCTGGTCATAATTTCCATATTACACTATCTCACGCCAACCTTAATACTAGTCCCTGCTCTGAAAAATAGAGATTATTTGCAAAGCTGCTTTAAAAGTTGCAAATGTTTTTTAAGTATCAGATATATATTTGGTCCAGAACATCCTTGCTGAGAAGATTTATGCATCTAGCTCCTTGAACTCTGAAATGCAATGGAAAAACCATCTGCTGCCCCAATATCAGACTCCTTTGACATAACTCCCATTGCCTATGGTCACAGACACAAGAGCCCAACAAGGTGGTAATTGGGTCTTTTAAGTCTGTTCACCATTCAATATGACAATGGTTTATCCAGGTTGGCCACCTCTGTGTGCTAATTTCCCAGAACCTTCAATTCCTCGATCTTTTAAATGACTTATTTTTAATATAGACCTGCAGCACCATAACAGGCCCTTCCAGCCCATGAGTCTGTCACCCAATTGACCTACAACCCCATACATTTTGTAAGATGAGAGGAAATCCATGCAGATACAGGGAGAACGTATAAACTCCTAATGGACGGCGCTGGGTTCAAACCCGGGTGGCTGTAACACTGTTGCACTAACTGTGACACCCAACCTTTCAAACATAGATCGATCTCCAACTTAAAAAATGCATATCATTTAGCCTCCACCATCCTTAAGAGCTGAGAAGTTCAGAAATCCACCACCCTTTATAAGAAGAAATTCTAACATGTTTTGTTTTAAATGACCGGCTATTTATGTTGTAGCTATGCCCCCTTGATCTCACTGGTAGAAGAGATGAGAACATTTCAACATCCACTATATTAAGATCTTGTGTGCTTCAGTCAAACCATCCCTCAGTCTTCTCAATTCCAAGGAATACGAACCTTTCTTGCTAGGTCAACATGCTCATTCCTGATTACTCTGCTTTGGACTCCCCTCATGCCACAATATCCCCTTTTAAACAAGGGAACATAAACTGTGCAGGTTATTCCAGGCCTCACCAACATCCCTTGTAACTGCAATTGAACTCCTTTTTATTCTGCAACTTTTTCACAATGAAGGCCCAAGTGCTGTTGACCTTCTTAACTATTGGTTGGGGTGCCTGCTAACTTATTTTTCTGTGATTCGAACACTAAAGCACTTGGGTCACCCTGGACTTCACTCATCTGTAGTCTCTCTCCATTTATATAATCTGTCTTTTGATTCATTTTACCAAAATCATGACCATGCCTATCTCCATATTAGATTCCATTTGCCAGGTTTTCACCCAATCACTCAATCTACCTAATATTCTGTTGCAGAATTACAATATCCTTTCCACCTGTGGAAAGTTTCATTGTTTATTGTGCATTTAACTTGATCAGCCCAGGTTTACACTTGGAAAAGAAAACCGTGCACCAGCTGGGCTTAATCCAAATTGCTTGTATGTTGTTGTATCCCTTTATTCCTGCCTGTTCTTCTGTCTGTCTTGTGTCTCTTAAACCCTGTTATTGCTTCTACCATCTTCCCCAGTAGCATTCTTTGAAATTCTCCAACTATTGGCTCTAAACAGAATGAGGTCAAAATAAATTTGATAATTTGAACTGGTGGTCCAGAAAATACCATCGTAGCCTGATGGAGAACCATTTAATAGTTAAATCATTTAATGATGCTCCAAGAACATCAGCAATTGTCTACAAGCAGTCTTCAGGTCTTTTATTCTCTGAAATTTATTTCTTTCTCTTTCTCTCATTCTCCTTTTCTCACTCTCTCATGTTTCTTTTCATCACTGCTTTTTAGTTGGCTTGATTGCTTTCTTTTCGTCCCAGAGGCAATGATTGGGACTGGACCTGGGTTTGAATCCCATGCTGTCTGTAAGGAGTTTGTACGTTCTCCCCGTAAGTTTTTCCTGGGGTCTCCGGTTTCCTTGCATTGTTCAAAACCTACTGGGGTGTAGGCTAATTGGGTGGCACGGACTGGTAGATATCTAAATTTTAAAAATAATTAAAATTCACTGCACAGCAGTGTTCTATAATACCATGCCATACAGTGATTATATAAATGAATCGCCTGCACAATTTGGACGTAGAATAAATTAAGTTTTCTGAGTGAGTGCAAATGATCTTACTCAGCAGGAGTCCATTACAAATAAATATCTCGGATAACTTTTTACGAGTTCATGGCATCTGCTATCATCAGTTTGTACATCCAACAGCCCCTTTCTCTCCACCCCCCCCCCCCCCACCCACCCCAGCTACCTACAGCAGAAACTCATTTTCAATTTGATAATTTGTGCCATTTCTCTGTTAATCTCAGGAAAAATCTGTAGCTCTATCTGATCTCCCATTGATATTCATGGCATGTCATAAAATTGCTGGATTTCATGCTCAAGTAGGAATGAATCTCAGCATAGCCATTTAAAACATTGAAACATTCAGTTTAATGTTCTCCTTTAGAGTCGTGGAATATTATTTAGCCTTACAAGCTTTGTTTTGACATTTTTTCTTCTCTGTTCATTTTTCTTTCTATTGATCCAATCTTTCATTTCATTTCTCTTTGGTACTGAATTAGCCTCAAACAGGATTTGTCTTTTTTTTTAGAATTGTTATGTTGGAAAATACTTCAGAATAGGAAATGGTCATGATTGGACAACATTTGGCATGAATCTCACTTCTGAAAATCAAGCTTATTAATATTTTTCTCCTTCTCCCAAATCTGCTTCAAGTCTCAATCGCCTATTACACTTGTGATTTCTTTCATGGGATCTCAATAATGAAATTTCCTTTTATCAAGTCTCTCCCTGACTTTGGTCTCCATTAACTCCTTCCATTGCACAATTTCAAATCTACAATCCTAAAATATCGGTTCATTCCTTTGAGTTCAATTATATCCACTCTCCAAGAGTTCATTGCCAAGTCGATGCTGAGTGCACTGTTTGTCATCTGCATTGATATTCTGGATGTTAGTGTGGTAAATTGGATCAGCAAGTTGCAGATAATACAACGATTGGAGGTGTAGTGGACAATGAGGAAGGCTTGAAGAGGGATCTGGGCCATCTGTAAAAATGGGTTATAAAATGGCAGATGGAATTTAATGCAGAGAAGTATGTGGTGTTGCATTTTGGAAGGACAGACTGAGATGAGATATACATGGTAGGTGGTGGGACACTGGGGAGTGCAGAAGAACAGAGGGATCTGTGAATGTGGATGGATGGTGTCACAAGTAGATGGGGTAGTTGGGAGAGCTTTTGGCACATTGGCTTTCATAGATCAGGGTATTAAGTACAGGACCTGTGATATTATGGTAGAGTTGTATGGGACATTGGTGAGACCAAATTTGGAGTATTATGTACAGTTTTGATCACCTAACTATAAGAAAGCTATAAATAAAATTTCAACGAGTGCAGAGAAGATTTACTAAGATGCTGATGGGACGGAGTTGCAGGGAAAGGTTAATTATGTTAGGACTTTATTTCCTGGAGATAGAAGAACACGGGGAGATTTGATAGGGGTATACAAAATTATGATGGGTAAACATAGAAAAATGACAAGCCTGCTTTTTCCACTGATGTTAGGTGAGTTACAAACAGAGGACAAGTGTTAAGGGTGAAAGGGGAGGTTGAGGGGGAGCATTCTGGGGAATTTCTTCTCAGAGTGGTGGGTGTGTGGAACGAGATGCCAATGGACTCAAATTCGGGAAAAGAAAAATTTGGACATGGATGGGAGGGGTTTGGATAGATGTAGAATGGGTGCAGGCCAGTGGATCGAGTCAAATGAGTCAAAGTTTAATTTTATTGTCAGAGTGCACGCATGACATCACATAACAACCCTGCAATTCTTTTTCCTGCAGGTGAGGTGTAATTTCTAATTACCGGCAACTGTAAACAAGAAGAAAAGAACATAACATAAGAGAGAAATGTGAGGATGTGAATGTGAGGAGAATTTTTTTTTTTAAAAACAGGATTAATGATGGATTAGTGCAGTGGCTTTCAAACTGCCCCTAAACTCACATTCCACTTTAAGTAATCCGTATGCCATAGGTGCTCTGATTAGCAAGGGGTTGATTAAGGTGGTGTGTAAGTGGAAAGAAAAAGTTTGAAAACCACTGTTTTAATTGACTCTCATTGACTCGTTATGTGCAGGGTTTCATAACTCCAAAGGAGATAGGCCAATGACAATTTTTCTCATGCAAAATATTTCAGTAACAATTGGGTCCAGAGCAGTGGTTCTCAACCTTTTTGTTACCCCCACCCACATACCACCTTAAGTAGTCCCTGACTAATCACAGAGCACCGATGGCATAGGGATTAATTAAGGTAGTATATGAGTGGAGGTTTTTCAGTTGGTTGTTTTTCCAGACTCTTTTGTGTAGTCTTCCAAAGGCGCTATTTGCCTTGGCGAGTCTGTTGTCTATCTCGTTGTCGATCCTTGCATCCGATGAAATGGTGCAGCTGAGATAGGTAAACTGGTTGACCGTTTTGAGTTTTGTGTGCCCGATGGAGATGTGAGGGGGCTGGTAGTCATGGTGGGGAGCTGGCTGATGGAGGACCTCAGTTTTCTTCAGGCTGACTTCCAGGCCAAACATTTTGGCAGTTTCCACAAAACAGGACTTCAAGCACTGAAGAGCTGGCTCTGAATGGGCAACTAAAGCGGCAACGTCTGCAAAGAGTAGTTCACGGACAAGTTGCTCTTGTGTCTTGGTGTGAGCTTGAAGGCGCCTCAGATTGAAGAGACTGCCATCCGTGCGGTACCGGATGTAAACAGCGTCTTCATTGTTGAGGTCTTTCATGGCTTATTTCAGCATCATTCTGAAGAAGATTCAAAAGAGGGTTGGAGCGAGAACGCAGCCTTGCTTCACGCCATGGTTAATGGAGAAGGGTTCAGAGAGCTCATTGCTGTAAGTACTCGAGATGGCAGAGGCCGACAGCATCGAATCCACACTGCTGAAGATCAAACTGCGCTGGGTAGGTCACGTCTCCAGAATGGAGGACCATCGCCTTCCCAAGATCGTGTTATATGGCGAGCTCACCACTGGCCACCGAGACAGAGGTGCACCAAAGAAGAGGTACAAGGACTGCTTAAAGAAAGCTCTTGGTGCCTGCCACATTGACCACCGCCAGTGGGCTGATATCGCCTCAAACCATGCATCTTGGCACCTCACAGTTCAGCGGGCAGCAACCTCCTTTGAAGAAGACCGCAGAGCCCATCTCACTGACAAAAGACAAAGGAGGAAAAACCCAACACCCAACCCCAACCAACAAATTTTCCCTTGCAGCCGCTGCAACCGTGTCTGCCTGTCCCGCATTGGACTTGTCAGCCACAAACGAGCCTGCAGCTGATGTGGACATTTACCCCCTCCATAAATCTTCGTCCGCGAAGCCAAGCCAAAGATATATAAGAAGATATGAGTGGAAAGAAAATGTTTGAAAACCACTGGAAAATGGACAGTAGCCCACTTCAGTCCTGTTGAAGGGTTTTGACCCAAAAAGTTAATTCCCTCCTGACTCTCTAATGCTGTTTAAACTTCGAAGTTCATCCAGCTGATTTTTCTTTTTGTACTTTTCTTTTAAATTTTCAATTAAATCACATGAGGGGTTTTTAATACAAGGAAATGTTTTTAACTTTATGTTGTTGTGGCAAAATAAACCTGCTCAGCTTTTGAGAGCCTTCAGTCAAAATGGTCAGTAGTATTAATATGATTTAATTTTTTTCTCCCAAGGTTTTTTAGAAAATAATGCAATTGGTACTAGCAATAATACAATAGATTTTAATTTATGGAGTGTATTTATTTTCCCTGATGTCATATCTTTGAGTTTGGTCTCAACTCTTTAGCTAGCTCAAGACTCAGAATAGCCAGTCCAGATCTCATTTAAAAACTCGAGACTCAGAATAGCCAGTCCAGATCTCATTTAAAAACTCGAGACTCAGAATAGCCAGTCCAGATCTCATTTAAAAACTCGAGACTCAGAATAGCCAGTCCAGATTTCATTTAAAAGTTCATAGAAAGTAAGTAAATAGTATGACTAATATATAAAATGTGGATGTTTTATGCTGTTGGAGCAGTTCAAATCTCAAGACTGGCAACAACCTGTCAACAGCAATGTGGTTTATTCCAAATTCAATTTAACGATGGCATCAGGAAACCAACACAATGTTTCCGGTTTGTTTATGCTGAGGTACTGAATTGTCCACATTTTTGCTGGCCGTAGAGTTTCCAGATGCAATCATGTTACAAGCATATAAACCACTTAACTTCCTCAAATATAAGACATCAAAATGATGAGCATAAGTCTTGTCAAGTTCACTCAACCTCATCATTGCAGTTCAGTCGTTGGGTCAAAAATAATATTTATCGAAACCAGTGACGAGAGAGCAAAACGTTGTGACTTGATTGCAAATTTGCCAAGCAAAACTTGCCAAAGCTTAGCATCCCCATCAGCTTCGAATACAATGGAAACTATTTAACTACTAAAGATGTGGAAGACCACAATGAGCTTTGTGAACAATTTGTACTCTTAATGATCTTACACAGTTTTAGCACTTAACTGCTGCGTCTCTAAATCTGAAAATCAAACCCTTCTCTTCAGTGACTACATAAAAGGAAGCTGCTCCCATCTGTACACATAACACTGGGTAATGAATATTTTGCCTCCTGAACACTTTTGGGTGTATTTTATGAATTTTGAGATGCTGATCACAAAAATCTCCTTAAATATTCCTATCACGTAACATTTTTTGTGATTTCATGTCATATTTTACGTCTCCTTCAAACATACAAAGCTATGAAGTGCAACGTGTCATTGAAAATTTATTTTCTGCTTTCGCACTTGGACTCCTTCCCTGCTGATCTTTCCTTTTGATGCAATCCCAAAGAAGGCTCACTAGCGGTTATACTTTGTGAGGTATCCTAAGGTGGTTCGGTATGTCACCAAAGACTCTCATAAACTTCTACAGGAGTACCGTAGACAGCATTCTGCCTGGTTGCAGAATGGAGGGACCAACTCTCAGGGCGAGAATAAACTACAGATTGTTGACTCAGGCTGCGACGTCACAGGCACCAGATGGTGTCTTTTTTAAAAAAGAAAACCGTCTCTATCCTTAAAGATCCCCAACACCCAGGCCATGCCCTCTTTACTCTGCTACCATCAGGGAAAAGGTACAGAAACCTCAAGACGAGCACTCAGTGAATCAAGGACAGATTCTTCGCTGCTGCCGTCAGATTCCTGAATAATCACTGAACAGAGACACTGCCTTACATTTTGTGCATTATTATTGTTTATTTAATATAGTAATGTCATAAGACGGTTATCATATTACACTATGACGCTGCCCCAAAACACCGAATTTCATGACTTGTTCATGACAATAAATTCTGACTCTGATCTCAGCCTGTAGCTGACGTGGACATTGCGACCATGCAAAAGCAATATCAGGGCAACTGGAATCCACCAATGCTGGCCAACTATTGTTGGACACTGAAAAGAGAGGCATCAGATGCTGAGTGCAAACAAAAATCAATAGCAAAACATTAAGTCAGTGGAACGAACGCAATGTGTCAGCATCATTATGCGATTAAACATGCAAAATTCAATAAAAGTTGATTTACTGTTTCTCCAATTTTCTACGTGATGTAGCAAATCTGAAATGATCTTTGTGTTTAGCTTGAAGTTGTCCATCATAATCGTTGTTTTTTCTCTTTTGAGGGAGAAAAAAATTGTCCATTTTAATCAATTCAGCGCTGCTGATGGAGCTTCGTGGGTCAGACAGCATCCATGGGCAGAAATGGACAGATTCAGATCCTGACCTAGAATGTTGACTGACAATTTCTCTCCATGGATACTGTCGGATTCACTGAGTTCTTCCAGCTGCTCATTGTTTACTCAAGATTCCCGGCTCTGCATCCTTTCACACAATCAGCTCTGCTTGCTAAACCTTGCAAGTTGCTTATGCTCTTTCTCCCCCCCACCACCCCTCCCCCCCACCCCCAGGCATTTCTCAACCTACCAATAAAAAAAATCAAGTGTGTGACAGTTGATATT
Organism: Narcine bancroftii; assembly: GCF_036971445.1. Classification (NCBI taxonomy): domain Eukaryota; kingdom Metazoa; phylum Chordata; class Chondrichthyes; order Torpediniformes; family Narcinidae; genus Narcine; species Narcine bancroftii. Next base: position 85,954,476 of record NC_091480.1, read on the forward strand.
ATTTTAAAAATTGTACTTTCTGTAAGTGCTTAATTTAACTTGTGGTCAATGTTCATGAACATTTCTTAGCTGAGGAGTTTCATTCCCCCCCCCCCACCCCCACTCCCCACCCCCCAGAGTTAAACCATACCAATTAAGTCAAAAGTTCTAAAGACAGTTGTACTATGGTTAAGAAAGTAGATAGTAAATTGTCTGGGGTGGGTGGGGGGGGGGGGGGGGGGGGGGGGGGCGCGGTGTTTCAGTTTAAAAAAAAAAAAAAAAAAAATGCTTTCTCATATTTTTTTCCACTTTGAAGTCATTTTTATTTATAAAAAAAAAAGTCCTGTGATTCATTAACTATGTACATCCGGTACCGCATGGATGGCAGTCTCTTCAACCTGAGGCGTCTGCAAGCTCACACCAAGACACAAGAGCAACTTGATCGTGAACTACTCTTTGCAGACGATGCCGCTTTAGTTGCCCATTCAGAGCCAGCTCTTCAGCACTTGACGTCCTGTTTTGTGGAAAATGCCAAAATGTTTGGCCTGGAAGTCAGCCTGAAGAAAACTGAGGTCCTCCATCAGCCAGCTCCCCACCATGACTACCAGCCCCCTCACATCTCCATCGGGCACACAAAACTCAAAACGGTCAACCAGTTTACCTATATCGGCTGCACCATTTCATCGGATGCAAGGATCGACAACCAGATAGACAATAGACTCGCCAAGGCAAATAGCGCCTTTGGAAGACTACACAAAAGAGTCTGGAAAAACAACCAACTGTAAAACCTCACAAAGATTAGTGTATACAGAGCCATTCTCATACCCACACTCCTGTTCGGCTCCGAATCATGGGTCCTTTACTGGCATCACCTACGGCTCCTAGAACGCTTCCACCAGCGTTGTCTCCGCTCCATCCTCAATATTCATTGGAGCGACTTCATCTCCAGCATCGAAGTACTTGAGATGGCAGAGGCCGACAGCATCGAATCCACGCTGCTGAAGATCCAACTGTGCTGGGTAGGTCACGTCTCCAGAATGGAGGACCATCGCCTTCCCAAGATCGTGTTATATGGCAAGCTCTCCACTGGCCACCGAGACATAGGTGCACCAAAGAAGAGGTACAAGGACTACCTAAAGAAAGCTCTTGGTGCCTGCCACATTGACCACCGCCAGTGGGCTGATATCGCCTCAAACCGTGCATCTTGGCGCCTCACAGTTTGGCAGGCAGCAACCTCCTTTGAAGAAGACCGCAGAGCCCACCTCACTGACAAAAGACAAAGGAGGAAAAACCCAACACCCAACCCCAACCAACCAATTTTTCCTTGCAACCATGTCTGCCTGTCCCGCATCGGACTTGTCAGCCACAAACGAGCCTGCAGCTGATGTGGACATTACCCCTTCATAAATCTTCGTCCATGAAGCCGAAGAAGAAGAAGAGAATGGGATGCAAATTCTGGTCGATTTCTTTTATCGCCCTGTACTAATACACAAAATTTGTCAATTTTTGCCTGCCAGAAAGGCACAGTCACCACGAGCATTTCTTGGCACCTGCAACAGTAAGGGAAGATGCCCCCATCAATAAAAGGGAAACAAAAGAGATTCCTTTCAGAGACATTTCTATTTCCATTCACTTATTTGAATGCTTGGTTCACAATTTAAATGCATTCTTGATGAAGACATGGTACCACTGAATAGGACGTCAGATATATCCTAGAAATTGTCATAGGTTTCAACGAATCAAGGTCTTCAAATAACTGCTAAAACAGTAACTTTCCATTTTGGATTATCAATCTACTAAACTTTATTTCAAAATTAATCCTAGCCAAGATGTTTCAAATGAAAAAATATATCTTTCCACAAGGTGTCATTGTTTGATTAAGAAAAGAGAACCTCATCTAGACATCCTGCAATAAAATATAAATTATTTCTCTGTAGACCTGCATCAATATTATTGAAAAGCCCATCATTAATACATTTCCCAGCCGCCACCTGCTCCAATCTTTCAAGAAAGATTCTCTTGTTCTCCTGTTGTCTCCATTTTCATCAGAAGTATTAATTCTAGCTCTATGGAGATGCCAAGATACCAAAAAAATTGTCTTTCATTCAAAACCAATCCAGGCATGAAAAGTGAATAAAAGTTTGAGAATGAACAAAAGCATGCAATGTAATGTTAAGAAGGTGGTTATAGGGGTTCTGGTTCCAGATGATGGCGGTGAGGCAGTGGCTGTTGCATCTTCTTGAACCCTGATGCTACCACAACAGTTAAGTAAGGTGCCAAGTAACAATTCTTAATTGATGAACTTTGGACAGTAGAGCACTGTGGAAATGTGAGAACCACCAAGTTACAGACCTATGGAAGAAAGCTGTGGTCTGGTCTGGAGCCGGGTCTGCTATGGTGACTGGGCCTCTATTGTGGGTTTGAGGTCTCCAGTCTTTGAGGCCATTTGCTGGTGGCTGAGGAGGAGACGCTGTGGTGGATTTTGTGGAGGCGTGCTGGAGCGGGCTGTGTCGTGCGCCTGGCTGGGAGATCTGGAGGTCTGTGTTCTGCAGTGGAAGCTTCAGGGAGCCCGGAGTGGCCGCACCGAGTGCCCAGCATGGAGGTTCCGGAGACTGTGCTGTCTTGGAGAGCAGGACCCTGTGGTGGACGGTAGGGTAGGCGAGGAGGTCGTTGGGTGTCTCTACTGCTATTGTGCCAAAGCTCACAGGTCTTCAAGTCACTGGACTTTAAAAAAAATTTAAGTCTATGAAAATGTAACTTGTCTCCACTGCATTTTTAAAATCTTTTGCTGTATTGTTTGCACATTTTTTTAAATCACTATGTAGCTCTTTGTTTGTCTCGCGTTGTTTTCTTTTATCTGGTGTAGGAATGGCATAGTCTTGTGCTGCCGGCGTTGTTTTTGTGTAATCTTGTGATGTGTAGGTAGCATTATGCTTTGGAGGAATGTTACCTCATTTTTAAACTATTTTTAACATCTGATTTTAAATGACAAAGATATTGTATTGTTAAAAATGTTGGGAAACCTCAGGGCTATTATGATTGCCAATTACATTCATGGGCTTCAAGTGCTAAATACTCTGTACTGTGAGGGTTGGACAATGCGTGTGGCACATTCAGACCACAAGTACAGTCTGGTTTTTTTTCCTAGACAAACAAAGGTAATCTCTTCTGGCACATTGTAAAGATTGAAGGTGAAACCAATGACAATTGCACCAGATGGATCACCTTCATTGGATGGATGACAGCCATTTTCCAAAGGATGAATTAACCACCTACAGAATGACCATACCTTCCCCCACAGGGACAATTGTAACTAAAATATGGAGTTGTTGGTAAAATATTTAAATTGAGACATACAGCACAGTAACAGGTCCTTCTGACCCACAAGCTCATGCAACCCAATCACACCTAATTGACCTACGGTTTGAAGGATCAGAGGAAACCCATGGGGAGAAGGTACAAACTCCTTATGAACAGTGCTGGAATGGAGCCTGAGTCGCGGCTGTATCAACGTTGCGCTAACCATGCCGCCTCGTGGATCAGACATCTGGAGACTGACTATTCAGGAGGAGAGCAGAGGAGCTAAGGGGGGTTGAAATACTCAGCCATAAAGTGGGTCCAGTGAAAACAAAGGCCAGTATGATTCGGTCTTCTCACTCCGTTGTCTTCACCTGCTGGCAGAACAGGTGCAGCCACACCAGAATGGTGCTCCTTAGTAGCACCTGGGGATGAGCAATGCTGATATGTGATGGATGCAAGCAGGTCATTTCATATTTCCGAAAGATTCCAAGGGATGAGAACTGGTTACAGTTTAAGCCACTCTTGCAGGGAAAAATCTTCACAATGCATGATCTGGTTTTGGCATAAACTTAAAAAACTTGCCTGAAGAGTCCTAGCCTGTGTTGACTGGTGCTGTGTCTAGTATCTGGAAGAATGACTATGGACGATTTTTGATAACAGTATTCAGCGATGTGCCAAACCTCTTCAGACTTCTTGGAAAGTTGAGCTGTTGGCATTCCTTCCACATGAATGCTCTGATGTGTGGAAAATACATTGCCATCATTAGGGGATCAGAGATGGAGAAGGTGAGCAAAATTAAATTCTTGGGAGTCACTTTTCTGGACCCAACCCACCAATGGCATTGTGAAGAAAGCATGTCAGCGCCCCTTCTAAGGAGTTTGCAGAGGTTTCATATGACATCGGAAACCCTGGCAAATTTCTACAGAGGTGAGGTGGAAAGTGTGCTGACAGGCTGCATCACGGTCTGGTATGGGGACACCAATACCCCTGAGCAGAAAGCCCTGCAAAAGTAGAGGATGCAGTCCAGGACATCACAGGCAAAACCCTCCCCACTATTGATTACATCTACAGGGAACGTTGACGTCAGAGAACAGTAGCAATCATGAAGGATCCACACCACCCAGCTCATGCTCTGTTCTCACTGCTGCCATCAGGAAAGAGGTGTAGGTGCCATAAGACTCACACCACCAGGTTCAGGAACAGCTGCTACCCCTCCACCATCAGACTCATCAACAACAATCAGAGATTTACCTGTCTGTTAATTTTGAAGTTTACTTTCTCCTCTCTCTGTATTGCACAATCAGTTTGTTTGCATTTCTTTATTTGTTTACATGTGTAAGTTGTGTACAGTTTTCTGCGCTCCCAATGAGCGTTAACTTTGTCTTGCCCTCAGGAAAAATAATCCTAGAGTTGAATATGATGTCATGTATGTACTCTCCCCAATAAATCTGAAATATTCACCACCTTAAGTCTGGAAATCTATTGACTCGATAGCCCGACCAATGTATTGTCTAAACAACATTAGAAATCTATTGAAAGAAGACGGTCACCATTTTTGTATATATTTTATAAACAATTTTTGAAAAAGAACACTTCCCTCCAGGTCGGTTTCCCTCATGCCCTCGAGCCACACCCCCTTATGTTTCCTCTTAGGCCTCCAACTTGATTACTACCCCAGCAGCCGACCATGAGCCAACCCTCCCCAGCTGAAATTTCCCCCTCCCTTTTTAAACTTGACGAAGGCATCACATTGTTCCCCACAGCTCCTTGATACAATTGAAACCTGACTCCACACCTGCAGCAGATCTTTACAATTTCTGATCTGAACATCCGCCACACATGCCCCAATTTAATTCAGTCCTCGTCCTACTCCATGCCCATCCTCGATGGATGTTGAGTGAGAGCCTCTCACTTCCTTCGGATGTTGAGTGAGAGCCTCTCAACTTCCTTCGGATGTTGAGTGAGAGCCTCTCAACTTCCTTCGGATGTTGAGTGAGAGCCTCTCAACTTCCTTCGGATGTTGAGTGAGAGCCTCTCAACTTCCTTCTAGAGCCAAGGCCTCAACGACCATGCATAACACTCTGGCTCTCATCAGCAAGAAGTCATTGCAAAAGTGATCGTCTCATTAAATTCTAACATTGAGTTACTAAGCTTTCATTTCCTCTCAGCAACTTCAAGATTCAATTTAGTGTCGTAATGAAAATGGTGTCACATTACATGAAATTGCTGTAAGGCAGACAGTTTTGCCATTGTCATTTGCTTGAAGTGTCTCTTGCAGTGTGAGAAAGAGAAGCAAAGGAGAGTGTGTCTCTCCTCTCCCCCCCCCCCACCCCCCAGAGTCACCAAGAGTCTGTGGATTTGCCGTCTGCGCTTCCACAGACCCCGCAGCCACACAGAGTCCAGATCCAAGCCATCGGCAACTAGAGTTCCAGATCCAAGCCATCGGCAACTAGAGTTCCAGATCCAAGCCATCGGCAACTAGAGTTCCAGATCCAAGCCATCGGCAACTAGAGTTCCAGATCCAAGCCATCGGCAACTAGAGTTCCAGATCCAAGCCATCGGCAACTAGAGTTCCAGATCCAAGCCTCTGAAATGATTAGGAACTCTTCAGTGCCCTCGGCACCCTCTCACATCCTGGTACCGATACCTGGTACCCCTTCAACCAGTTTTGAGCCAATCTCCAGAAGTAAATGACAAAAGACAAAAGGAGCAAGGTTTGGGTCATAATCAGGTGCTTAAAGTTTCAGTTTCTCTTGCAGCATTCTTCAAGACCTGCTTGAAAGTCAACGATCGGGGTTAGGAGTTGAATCAGAATAAGGCTGCCGCAACTGTGTTCTAGATAGAGGTTGTCAGAGGGAAGGAAACATGTAAACTCTGATCAATGATGTTTCTTTTGATATTTAAGAGGAAACTATTTCCCAGTGACAGAGGAGCAGCAAATTGGCACAGTTAAAGAAATGGGAAGGTACAATTTGGATAAATTAAGATCAGGGTTTCTCCTTTAGCATTTCAAAAGCTCACAAATGCTACAAAGACCTTCTTTGGGTTTATCCATCATAATTAGGACATCATCGAAGGATGTGACCAATAGCAGCATTCAATTCTCTTTTTTATTATAAAAAAGATTTAACTAATGTTTTATTTGAACACTCCAAATACAATTGAGGGAAATGTAAGGCTTTAAATGATGCCAACATCTAAAAACATTTAGTTTTCTTCAAAGAGTTAAAAGAAGGAAATACGTTTATATTGAGTATAAGAGTTAGATTAACAACTCTGCCTTTGTTGTTATTCAGCCCCACTGTGCTTCATTGTTTTCTCCCTTTTCCCATTTGTTCTTTGGTAGAATCCCTGGTATTGATATTGAATTGCAAAATGCTGAACAGATGGATTTTTTTTTGTGTGCATCTGTTTCTTCACTGCCTTAAATTAGCTGTGAGATCTTGCTGAGAGACGCTGCCCTTTGCAGGCATCATTCTTCACCCTTAGAAATATTCTTTCATTCCATCTTGTTATTGCCCCATTTATTTATTGATTGGCAATATCTTTCTGCGCCACTTGTATTGTGGAACATTTCCTCAGACTGCAATCACATCCACAAAGCAATAAGTCAATGGAGAACACTACTGTAATTTGATCAGCATGTCATTACAGAATGAAATATAGCAACACTGTTCTGTGAACCTCATATCTGAAGGTTTCAAATTTTAGAATATTTCCACAAACAATATTGGGATGACATTTAACATCATTAAAATTAATAAAACAATTTCAAGGCTGCAGAATTTTGACTTTACAGATATTTGATGTAGCTCGTATTTTCAGGGTGATGACTCTGGAATAGATAAGACGAGAAATTATGTGAGAGGACATGTAGTCGTCCATCCCTCATTGATAACAAGGGTTATACCTGTGATAAAACTTCCTGCCCCATTAGATGGAGATACCTGTATCATATTTTAGTTCCAGCAGGCTCCACAATTATTAGAGGTGGGCTTAGCCTAATTGAATAAACTTTTGATTCTTTTATGACTCTTTCTCTCACCCACACCCCCCCCCCCACCAATACAAATAAATCCTATCCTAGTCTTGATGAAGGGTTTTGATCTGAAAGATTGACAATCCATCACCCATCCACCCCTGAAGGCCACCAGCAGATACTTTTTTTTCTGCCTTAGATTTCAGTCCCCTCTCTCGCCAATCCCACCTTGTAGGCACCACAGAGGAGATAACATTCATTGATTAAATTATACAATGCCTGGGAAACTGCCTTTATTAATATGATCACATCTTAAATACTTCCCTAACTTCTGATCAAAAAGCTGACACATGGACAAATACTCCCCCATATAATCTCTTCCTTCCTTTTCAATGTTGTTGAGATGTTTTCAACCCTCTGAATGAGGAAACCTATGGAATAAAATGGGCTCAGGACAAGTATATGTGCAATATACTATGCTGACATGCCTGGAGTGATCATTGATATCTGTATTCAAATTTGTTGCATTGCACAAAGCCATCTGCACTGACCTAACCCTTCTAAGCAGATAATTGCCAAGATGATCTAAAATAACTGGTGTCTATGATGGAAAATTTAAAATCTCAGAAAAAGAGATGCCCTTAAATGAGTGTTGGTTTGCATAGTTTCTGTTACTGAAATGATAAATGAAACCTGTGTTTGCACTCATTTAATTAAAAGATCTTTCCCTTTTCAGTTAAATAGTCATCAAATATCCTATCAGGAAATTAAGTATAATGTGTGTGTATTTTTTTTTCTGGTACATTGTTTTCCATGAAGCTCCAATTTTTCAGTGCTCAGCCTTTCCTTCAGCATTCAATCCATCACTGGTACTTACCCAGCTCTTTCTTGCTGAGTGGGTGTTTCAACAAAATTGGAAGTAATTATTCTGAAAACTTTATTAAAAGTAGCAAAACAGTAAATTACATTAAGCTGCCAACTCAAAGGTCCTTTGCTGGTTATAATCCACGATCAGATATTTTGGAGCGAGATGACAATAAGAAGCCCTTTTTTTTTCCAATGGGGAAACTTATTTGGCTTTTCCTTATTTAACTGTGTTTGCAGAGGAAACAAACACACACCATTTATCACAAGAAGGGCACCCAAGACGGCACGAAGCAAGCACCCTACTGGAGATGTTTACTTATTCAGGGGACACAACAGAGCCCTGAAATAGCAAAAAATAAACATTACAGCATTTGATATGATGTCTAATTTTTCTGCGTTTTACGGGTTAATGCAAAACGAAATAGGTTAACGACTACTTGATCCCTTAGGTCAGGCATCCATAATCACTCCTGGCATGGATTATTTTAGTCCTAAAGAAACAAAGAGAGAAAGATTATCCTGCTATTTTCCTAAACAATGATGCTTTTAAACAAAACCAATATTGAAAACTATCAGACTGAAAACATAAAAAAAATGAACTAATAAATTTAAGTTGGGCTGCCTCACAATAATTTTGAAAATGTGGTAAGCGTAGTCCCCCTAACTCATATTTATTCAAAGCTACTCTCGAAAACTTACCCCTCCATAAAAACTCCCTAACCATTTTATTTAAATCTCAAAAAAAATTTATCAAGTAAATACGGAATAGATTGAAACAAATATTGTGTACACGGAAAGATATTCATCTTAATTGTATTTATCCTTCCCATTAAATTAATAGGTAAATCTTTCCATTTAATCAAATCAGTTTTAATTTTTTTCATTATTGGAGCATAATTTAATTTATAAAGATTGATAATTAACATTCAAAATTATACCCAGATATTTAATTCGATCAGTCCACTTCAAATTAATAATATTCTTATAAACTGAATAATCTCCTTCACTTACTGGTAATATTTCACTTTTTTCCCAATTAACTTGATATCCATATTGTATTAAACATTCCTTCAAATGCAAAAGTGACTGAGCTGGTTTTATTAAATACACCAATACGTCATCAGCAAATAAATTAATTTTATACTCCTCGTCTAAAACTTTCATACCTTGTATCTGTGTATTTTGTCTTATCAACTGTGCTAAAGGTTCAATCACTAACGCAAACAAAGCTGGTGATAAAGGACAACCTTGACGAGTTGATCCTAGTTGGGCTAAGATTGAGATGGCAAG